>NC_084550.2:16497500-16707500 GCF_033978685.3 Nerophis lumbriciformis | reverse complement strand
AAAATCTGCTTGCTTGATTTGAATGATGTTTTACAGTTTCGTCATCCAATTGATCAGAATCAGGTGTCCTAATCACTTGGCCCGGCCACATGTGTATAAAATCAAGCACTTAGGCATGGAGACTGTTTCTACAAACATTTGTGAAAGAATGGGCCGCTCTCAGTGATTTCCAGTGTGGAACTGTCATAGGATGCCACCTGTGCAACAAATCCAGTCGTGAAATTTCCTCGCTCCTAAATATTCCAAAGTCAATTGTCCGCTTTATTATAAGAAAATGAAAGGGTTTGGGAACAACAGCAACTCAGCCACCAAGTGGTAGGCCACGTAAACTGACAGAGAGGGGTCAGCGGATGCTGAAGCGCATAGTGCAAAGACGTTCTGCACGGTCAGTTGCTACAGAGCTCCAAATTTTGTGTGACCTTCCAATTGGCCCACGTACGGTACGTTTTCCCTGGCCGAGCAGCTGCATCTAAGTCATACATCACCAAGTCCAATGCAAAGCGTCGGATGCAGTGGTGTAAAGCACGTCGCCACTGGACTCTAGAGCAGTGGAGACGCCTTCCCTGGAGTGATGAATCACGCTTTTTCATCTGGCAGTCTGATGAACGAGTCTGGGTTTGGAGGTTGCCAGGAGAACGCTACATTTCGGACTGCATTGTGCCGAGTGTGAAATTTGGTGGAGGAGGAATTATGGTGCAGGGTTGTTTTTCAGGAGTTGGGCTTGGCCCCTTAGTTCCAGTGAACGGAACTTTGAATGTTCCAAGATACCAAAACATTTTGGACAATTCCATGCTCCCTACCTTGTGGGAACAGTTTGGAGCGGGCCCCTTCCTCTTCCAACATGATTGTGCACCAGTGCACAAAGCAAGGTCCATAAAGACATGGATGACAGAGTCTGGTGTGGATGAACTTGACTGGCCTGCACAGAGTCCTGACCTGAACCCGATAGAACACCTTTGGGATGAATTGGAACGGAGACTGAGAGCCAGGCCTTCTCGACCAACGTCAGTGTGTGACCTCAACAATGCGCTTTTTGGAGAATAGTCAAAAATTCCTATGAACACACTCCGCAACCTTGTGGACAGCCTTCCCAGAAGAGTTGTAATAGCTGCAAAAGGTGGACCGACATAATATTGAACCCTATGGGTTAGGAATGGGATGGCACTTCAAGTTCATATGTGAGTCAGGTGGCCAAATACTTTTGGCAATATAGTGTATATAGGTATGTATTTATGTATGTAGTTCTATAGATGTGTTAGTAGTATGTTTGTAGTATGTATGTATGTAGTTCTAGAGGGGTGTCGCTAGTAGTATGTATGTATGTATGCATATATGTACTTAAAATGTACAAACCCTGTTTCCATATGAGTTGGGAAATTGTGTTAGATGTAAAAATGAACGGAATACAATGATTTGCAAATCATTTTCAACCCATATTCAGTTAAATGCACTACAAAGACAAGATATTTGATGTTCAAACTCATAAACTTTATTTTCTTTTTGCAAATAATCATTAACTTAGAATTTCATGGCTGCAACATGTGCCAAAGTAGTTGGGAAAGGGCATGTTCACCACTGTGGTACATGACCTTTCCTTTTAACAACACTCAGTAAACGTTTGGGAACTGAGGAGACACATTTTTGAAGCTTCTCAGGTGGAATTCTTTCCCATTCTTGCTTGATGTACAGCTTAAGTTGTTCAATAGTCCGAGGGTCTCCGTTGTGGTATTTTAGGCTTCATAATGCGCCACACATTTTCAATGGGAGACAGGTCTGGACTACAGGCAGGCCAGTCCAGTACACGCACTCTTTTACTATGAAGCCACGTTGATGTGACACGTGGCTTGGCTTTGTCTTGCTGAAATAAGCAGCGGCGTCCATGGTAACGCTGCTTGGATGGCAGCATATGTTGCTCTAAAACCTGTATGTACCTTTCAGCATTAATGGCGCCTTCACAGCTGTGTAAGTTACCCATGTCTTGGGCACTAATACACCCCCATACCATCACAGATGCTGGCTTTTCAACTTTGCGCCTATAACAATCGGGATGGTTCTTTTCCTCTTTGGTCCGGAGGACACGACGACCACAGTTTCCAAAAACAATTTGAAATGTGGACTCGTCAGACCACAGAACACTTTTCCACTTTGTATCAGTCCATCTTAGATGAGCTCAGGCCCAGCGAAGCCGACAGCGCGTTTCTGGGTGTTGTTGATAAACGGTTTTCGCCTTGCATAGGAGAGTTTTCACTTGCACATACAGATGTAGTGACCAACTGTAGTTACTGACAGTGGGTTTCTGAAGTGTTCCTGAGCCCATGTGGTGATATCCTTTACACACTGATGTCGCTTGTTGATGCAGTACAGCCTGAGGGATTGAAGGTCACGGGCTTAACTGCTCACGTGCAGTGATTTCTCCAGATTCTCTGAACCCTTTGATGATATTACGGACCGTAGATGGTGAAATCCCTAAATTCCTTGCAATAGCTGGTTGAGAAAGGTTTTTCTTAAACTGTTCAACAATTTGCTCACGCATTTGTTGACAAAGTGGTGACCCTCGCCCCATCCTTGTTTGTGAATGACTGAGCATTTCATGGAATCTACTTTTATACCCAATCATGGCACCCACCTGTTCCCAATTTGCCTGTTCACCTGTGGGATGTTCCAAATAAGTGTTTGATGAGCATTCCTCAACTTTATCAGTATTTATTGCCACCTTTCCCAACTTCTTTGTCACGTGTTGCTGGCATCAAATTCTAAAGTTAATGATAAATTGCAAAAAAAAAAAAAAAATGTTTATCAGTTTGAACATCAAATATGTTGTCTTTGTAGCATATTCAACTGAATATGGGTTGAAAATGATTTGCAAATCATTGTATTCCGTTTATATTTACATCTAACACAATTTCCCAACTCATATGGAAACGGGGTTTGTATGTAGTATGTACAGTATGTATATAGTTCTAGAGGGGTGTCGCTAATAGTATGTATGTATGTATGCATATATGTACTGTATGTACAGTATGTATCTGTGTGTGTATGTATTTATGTATGTTAAAATGGATTAGAGTTGTACGGTATACCGGCAATAGTAAAGTACCGCGATACGAATGAATAAAAAACGGTACTATACTCCCTTCGAAAAATACTAGTTCCCTTTTTAATTTTTTTATTTTTATTAACGTGCATGATGGCACACCAATTTACGAGCAGAGGAGCATGATCGGCAGCGCATAATCACGGAGTACTTGCAAACAGACAATGTGTGTCAACAGACAATGGAGAATAGACCCATTTTGGCTTAAACACGATAAAGGTGAAGCTATAACACTAAAACGCCGCCCTACATGAGGTGCTTTAAAACATGGCTTGCGGCTGAAGTCCAGCCGCAGTCTGCAGTGTTTTAGCTACTTCTAAATCACTAATCCTCGCCTCCATGGCGACAAATAAAGTGAGTTCCTTACAAGTATCATCCCTGCAAGGCGAGTAAGAGCTAAACATGCTTCACTACATACACGCTCCTCAATGAAAACAAATGCCATGGTTGGATCTACAACTGATATCCACTGTATTGATACCAAGTACAAGAGCGTATCTAGTCGATACTACAATGATTACATGGATATTTTTTATCGTCACAAAATATTTTTTCCTTTTTTTTAAATGTATATTATGTTTATAAACTCAGAAACTACGTCCCCGGACACATGAGGACTCTAAATATGGCCAATGTGTGATCCAGTAACTACTTAGTATCGGATCGATACCTAACTTTGTGGTATCATCCAAAACTACAGTATCCAAACAACAGAAGAATGAGTGATTATTGCATTTTAACAGAAGTGTAGATAGAACATGTTAAAATGGAGAATAAGCAGATATTTACAGTAAATTAACAAGTAGATTAATAATACATTTTTACAGCTTGTCCTTCATAATTTTGACAAAATAATAGAATGATAAATGACACAATATGTTACTGCATACGTCAGCAGACTAATTAGGAGCCTTTGTTTGTTTACTTACTATCTAAAGAGAAGTTGTCTAGTATGTTCACTATTTTATTGAAGGCTAAAATCGTTCTTTGATTGCAATAAAAAACATATGTTTAATGTGTGGTAAGATTTTTTGTTAAAAAACAGCCAATAATGCAGTTTTTTGTGATCCCCTTTATTTAGAAAAGTATGAAAGTATCGCAATATATTTTCTTACCGGTACCAAAATATTAGTATGGGGACAACCCTAATATGCAAATATGTATGTATGCACAGTATGTAGGTATGTATTTATGTATGTATGTAGGTGTGTATGTATGTATATATGTATGTACAAAAGTATGTTTGTACAGTATGTATGTATGTATGTGTGTATGTATGTACAGTATGTATGTATGTATGTATATACTGCATGTATGTATGTATGTATGTATGTATGTATGTATGTATATACTGCATGTATGTATGTATATGTGTACTGTAGTATCTGTGGAATGATTTTTGAAATATTGGTATCGGGACAACCCCAATATGCAAATATATATGTATGCACAGTATGTAGGTGTGTATTTATGTATGTATGTAGGTGTGTATGTATGTAGTATGTACAAAAGTATGTTTGTACAGTATGTATGTATGTGTGTACAGTATGTATGTATGTATGTATGTATGTATGTATGTATGTATGTATGTACGTACAGTATGTATGTATGTATGTATATACTGCATGTATGTATGTATGTGTGTACAGTAGTATCTGTGGAATGAATTTTGAAATATTGGTATCGGGATAACCCTAATATGCAAATATGTATGTATACACAGTATGTAGGTATGCATTTATGTATGTATGTAGGTGTGTATGTATGTAGTATATACAAAAGTATGTTTGTACAGTATGTATGTATGTATGTATGTATGTGTGTACAGTATGTATGTATTTATGTGTGTATGTATGTACAGTATGTATGCATGTATGTATATACTGCCTGTATGTATGTATGTACAGTATGTATGTATGTATATACTGCATGTATGTATGTTTGTGTGTACAGTAGTATCTGTGGAATGATTTTTGAAATATTGGTATCGGGACAACCCTAATATGCAAATATGTATGTATGCACAGTATGTAGGTATGCATTTATGCATGTATGTATGTATGTATATATGTATGTACAAAAGTATGTTTGTACAGTATGTATGTATGTATGTATGTATGTATGTATGTATGTATGTATGTACAGTATGTATGTATGTATGTGTGTATGTATTTATGTATATACTGCATGTATGTATGTATATGTGTACAGTAGTATCTGTGGAATGATTTTTGAAATATTGGTATCGGGACAACCCTAATATGCAAATATATATGTATGCACAGTATGTAGGTGTGTATTTATGTATGTATGTAGGTGTGTATGTATGTAGTATGTACAAAAATATGTTTGTATAGTATGTATGTATGTGTGTACAATATGTATGTATGTATGTATGTATGTATGTATGTACAGTATGTATGTATGTATGTATATACTGCATGTATGTATGTATGTGTGTACAGTAGTATCTGTGGAATGAATTTTGAAATATTGGTAACGGGATAACCCTAATATGCAAATATGTATGTATGCACAGTATGTAGGTATGCATTTATGTATGTATGTAGGTAGGTGTGTATGTATGTAGTATATACAAAAGTATGTTTGTACAGTATGTATGTGTGTACAGTATGTATGTATGTATGTGTGTATGTATGTACAGTATGTATGTATGTATATACTGCATGTATGTATGTATGTGTGTACAGTAGTATCTGTGGAATGATTTTTGAAATATTGGTATCGGGACAACCCTAATATGCAAATATGTATGTATGCACAGTATGTAGGTATGTATTTATGTATGTATGTAGGTGTGTATGTATGTATATATGTATGTACAAAAGTATGTTTGTACAGTCTGTATGTATGTATGTATGTATGTATGCATGCATGTATGCATGTATGTGTGTACAGTATGTATGTATGTATGTGTGTATGTATGTACAGTATGTATGTATGTATGTATGTATGTATGTATGTATGTATGTATGTATGTATACATACATACATACATACATACTGTATACAGTATGTATGTATGTACAATATGTATGTATGTATATACTGCATGTATGTATGTATGTGTGTACAGTAGTATCTGTGGAATGATTTTTTAAATATTGGTATCGGGACAACCCTAATATGCAAATATGTATGTATGCACAGTATGTAGGTATGTATTTATGTATGTATGTAGGTGTGTATGTATGTATATATGTATGTACAAAAGTATGTTTGTACAGTATGTATGTATGTATGTACAGTATGTATGTATGTATGTATGTATGCATGTATGTATGCATGCATGTATGCATGTATGCATGTATGTGTGTACAGTATGTATGTATGTATGTGTGTATGTATGTACAGTATGTATGTACAGTATGTTTGTATGTATGTATGTATGTATGTATGTATGTATGTATGTATACATACATACATACATACTGTATACAGTATGTATGTATGTACAATATGTATGTATGTATATACTGCATGTATGTATGTATGTGTGTACAGTAGTATCTGTGGAATGATTTTTGAAATATTGGTATCGGGAAAACCCTAATATGCAAATATGTATGTATGCACAGTATGTAGGTATGTATTTATGTATGTATGTATGTATATATGTATGTACAGTATGTATGCATGTATGTGTGTATGTATGTATGGAATGTATGTATGTATGTATTTATACATACATACATACATACATACATATCTCCTGAAGGAATCAATAAAGTACTATCTATCTATCTATACAGGTATACATATATACGGTATGTATATATGTATGTTTGTATGTATGTATGTATGTACATACAGTATGTATGTATGTATGTGTGTACAGTATGTATGCATGTATGTGTGTATGTATGTACGGAATGTATGTATGTGTGTATGTATGTCATGTATGTATGTATGTATTTATGTATGTATGTATACATACATACATACATACATACATATCTCCTGAAGGAATTAATAAAGTACTATCTATCTATCTATACAGGTATACATATATACGGTATGTATATATGTATGTTTGTATGTATGTATGTACAGTATGTATGTATGTATATATGTATGTATGTACAGTATGTATGTATGTATGTGTGTACAGTAGTATCTGTGGAATGATTTTTGACTCTCAGGGTTGTGCTTTTGAGAAAGACATGGCATCTTTCACAGACAGCCCAACATGGCTGACAGGTGAGAATCTTCCAGAAAGGTTCCTTATGTGTTTTGGCGCTTGGGCCAAAGGATTGCTGATGTGCTTCACCCTGGCAGAAATTGCTTCTCATTGCGTCGTCGCCTCTTCGCCGGGAATGACAGCTGAATTATCGCTCCTTCCACCAGGAGACAGCTCATTCCGCCGCGTCAAAATAAGCAGACAATCTGATCTCCCGCCATCCTAAACGCCTCTGCTTAGTATGGCGAGTAGCAATTTCATTAGCCGTCTTCCTCCGCTCACGTCCTTAACCAATGACACCGCCACTCTTTCACCCGCCCGCACGGGCCGTCCTCGCCGATGCATTTCAAGAAGGTGAGCGTCTTCCTCGGTGGGCGCACCTGGGAGTCTGCGGGCGCCATTACGCACGCCATTTGCACAAATTGCTCCGTTTTGTGTTTGAATAGGAAACGTGCTTTTGCCAAATGCCACAGGAGGACGTAACCCTCCTCCTAATGGACCGTTTAAGATGTCTTCACTCGCATCGGGGGAAATTGGACGGAAACGCAAACGAGCGATTGCCAACGCGTCGTGTTGTTGTGTGGATTTAACTGAAGTGACATAAAGTCGTCATTAAAATGTGCTTTTAAGAGCGACACAAATATTTACCTTCATATCACAGCTTCTCACAGAAGTATTTGATTAGAGAGCTGCCAGCGCGGAGGTGCTGTGGTTCTTTGCCAGTTCCATGCACATCATTTTTTGCCTCCTCCCTGACTTGAAGTGTGACTGAATAAGGCTTGAAGAAAAACGTTTCCTCGATATGAAGACCTAAGTACCTAAGAGAAAGAGATGATAGAGTATTATGTGCTCACAGATGCTACCTGGTGGTTGTTTGAGCGCACTGCAGCTTGTCATGCAGCTCCTTAATGCTTCAGTCCCACGCAGGATTCTCACAAGAATGAGGCGAACATTCACCCAGGCCCACTGTTCTTTAATATTATTTCCTCCTCCATGCAACCCAGAGCTGCAAGGCGCTTTGTATGGCACTGTCTCTTGTCCAGGGACCAGTTTAGCGTAAAGAAGTGCATGTAAAATGTCCATTAATTAATGACTTCTTATGAATTTGTGATAATCTTTAATGATAGAAATATAATGGCAAATTTTCCCCATTTGTGCCTGTGGCTCCTATTGCGCAGTGGAACAGTTCTTGTCTTGCAATTCAGCAGGCACTGGCTTTGAATTCTGTTTGAAGTTGTTGTAAGGTTAGTTTACGTTTTAATTATATTAAATGTTTTATTTTGCAGTAATAAAATTAATTATTGAATTTTTCCCCCATTATTTATATGTATATATATATATATATATATATATATATATATATATATATATATATATATATATATATATACACACCGTATTTTCGGAGTATAAGTTGCACTGGAGTATAAGTCGCACCTGCCGAAAATGCATAATAAAGAAGGAAAAAAACATATATAAGTCGCACTGGAGCCCGGCCAAATTATGAAAAAAACTGCGACTTATAGTCCGAAAAATACGGTGTATATATATATATATATATATATATATATATATATATATATATATATATATATATATATATAAAATATGTTTAAAATACACAGCAGCTTGACAAAAATAAAGGAAACCTTTTTTCAAGCTAAATCGCCACTAGTTTATGTTTGACACATTGCACGAGTACGTGCCATTAAGCCGGGGGTCAGCAACCCGCGGCTCTTTAGCGCCCTAGTGGCTCCCTGGAGCTTTTTCAAATATGTGTGAAAATGGAAAAAGATGAAAAAATTATATATTTTTTGTTTTACTCTGGTGTTTGTAGGAAACATGACACAAACCTTCTTAATTGTTAGAAATCCCACTGTTTATATTAAACGTACTTCACTGATGAGAGTATTTGGCGAGCGCCGTTTTGTCCAACTAATTTCAGCCATCCTTGAACTCACCGTAGTTTGTTTCAATGTACTACATTCTCCGATGCTGCCACGGTAAGACGTGTTTTATGCCTCTCCTTCTTTGTCTCATTTTGTCCACCAAACGTTTTATGCTGTGCGTGAATGCACAAAGGTGAGTTTATTATTTTTTTTAATTGATTTGCTGGAGTGCTTATCAGGCATATTTGTACAATCCATGACTGCAAGCTAATCGATGCGAACATTCTATTTAGGCTAGCTGTATGTACATATTGCATCATTATGCCTCACTTGTAGGCATATTTGAGCTCATTTAATTTCCTGTACTTATGTCCTCTGTGAGTTAAATATATATTTGCATGTCTCATGACACGTTATAATATTGGCTGCATTTCTGATTTTGTGTGCCATCTTGTTCCAGACCATAGCAAACGTTACCCAGCTTGCAAAGATTGTAATGAATCCATTAGAAGAAGACAGCCTGCCGTTTCCTTAAACTCGGACACACAAATCTATACCTTTTGCCATTCTGAGCCAGTTATTTCCAGAGGTTCTCTCATCCTGTGAGAAGTCTCCAATGTTGCAAAAATGTGTAGAATAAAAATTAAAATACAACATTTCTGTCAACGTAGATTTGCGTCAGCCTTTGATAGTAGGCTAATATAGGTAATATAGACACTTACATAATGTGTTGTCTTCATTATAGCACTTATATAAGACTTTTAAAGTCATTTTGATAGTAGGCTAATATAGACACTTACATCATGTGTTGTCTTCATGATAACACTTATATAAGACTTTTAAAGTCATTTTGATAGTAGGCTAATATATCTAATATAGACACTTACATCATGTGTTGCCTTCATTATAACACTTATATAAGACTTTTAAAGTAATTTTGATAGTAGGCTAATATAGACACTTACATCATGTGTTGTCTTCATGATAACACTTACATAAGACTTTTAAAGTCATTTTGATAGTAGGCTAATATATCTAATATAGACACTTACATCATGTGTTGTCTTCATGATAACACTTATACAAGACTTTTAAAGTCATTTTGATAGTAGGCTAATATATCTAATATAGCCACTTACATCATGTGTTGCCTTCATTTTAACACTTATATAAGACTTTAAAAGTCATTTTGATAGTAGGCTAATATAGACACTTACATCATGTGTTGTCTTCATGATAACACTTACATAAGACTTTTAAAGTAATTTTGATAGTAGGCTAATATATCTAATATAGACACTTACATCATGTGTTGTCTTCATGATAACACTTATACAAGACTTTTAAAGTCATTTTGATAGTAGGCTGATATATCTAGTACAGACACTTACATCATGTGTTGCCTTCATTATAACACTTATATAAACTTTTAAAGTCATTTTGATAGCAGGCTAATATATCTAATATAGACACTTACATCATGTGTTGTCTTCATGATAACACTTATATAAGACTTTTAAAGTCATTTTGATAGTAGGCTAATATGTCTAATATAGCCACTTACATCATGTGTTGCCTTCATTTTAACACTCATATAAGACTTTAAAAGTAATTTTGATAGTAGGCTGATATATCTATTATAGACACTTGCATCATGTGTTGCCTTCATTATAACACTCATATAAGACTTTAAAAATAATTTTGATAGTAGGCTGATTTATCTAATATAGACACTTACATCATGTGTTGCCTTCATTTTAACACTTATATAAGACTTTTAAAGTAATTTTGATAGTAGGCTAATATATCTAATATAGACACTTACATCTTGTGTTGTCTTCATGATAACACTTATATATGTCATGACTTGGTCCGGGGTGTTTGCTTTTCCAGGATGCAACGGAAAGTTGGCACGGGCGAGACGGGAATTAAGGTCCATGGCGGGTTTTAATATATCAATTTAATATATCAAAAAAAAGGGATAAATGAAAGCGCGCACAGTGGCGGATAATAAACTATGAAACCAAAAGACTATAGCAAAAAGTACAAATGAAAAGCACGCACAGTGGCGGAGAATAAACTATGAAAAACAAAAAGATTATAAACATGGAACAAAAACTTGCTTGGCTTGGACAAAAAAGGAGCAGCGTGAACATGGCCATGAAACAATGGACAGAGCATAAATGTGGTGTGAGGTCGTCAGAAAGACAAACTGAAAAACACTGAACTTAAATACAACAGACATGATTAACGAAAACAGGTGCGTGACTCAAGACGTGAAACAGGTGCGTGACGTGACAGGTGAAAACTAATGGGTAACTATGGTGACAAGACAAGGGAGTGAAAAGCCAGAAACTAAACAAAACATGACTTAAAACAAAACATGATGATTACACAGACATGACAATATAAGACTTTTAAAGTCATTTTGATAGTAGGCTAATATAGACACTTACATCATGTGTTGTCTTCATGATAACACTTATATAAGACTTTTAAAGTCATTTTGATAGTAGGCTAACATATCTAATATAGACACTTACATCATGTGTTGCCTTCATTTTAACACTTACATAAGACTTTTAAAGTAATTTTGATAGTAGGCTAATATATCTAATATAGACACTTACATCATGTGTTGTCTTCATGATAACACTTATACAAGACTTTTAAAGTCATTTTGATAGTAGGCTGATATATCTAGTACAGACACTTACATCATGTGTTGCCTTCATTATAACACTTATATAAACTTTTAAAGTCATTTTGATAGCAGGCTAATATATCTAATATAGACACTTACATCATGTGTTGTCTTCATGATAACACTTATATAAGACTTTTAAAGTCATTTTGATAGTAGGCTAATATGTCTAATATAGCCACTTACATCATGTGTTGCCTTCATTTTAACACTCATATAAGACTTTAAAAGTAATTTTGATAGTAGGCTGATATATCTATTATAGACACTTGCATCATGTGTTGCCTTCATTATAACACTCATATAAGACTTTAAAAATAATTTTGATAGTAGGCTGATTTATCTAATATAGACACTTACATCATGTGTTGCCTTCATTTTAACACTTATATAAGACTTTTAAAGTAATTTTGATAGTAGGCTAATATATCTAATATAGACACTTACATCTTGTGTTGTCTTCATGATAACACTTATATATGTCATGACTTGGTCCGGGGTGTTTGCTTTTCCAGGATGCAACGGAAAGTTGGCACGGGCGAGACGGGAATTAAGGTCCATGGCGGGTTTTAATATATCAATTTAATATATCAAAAAAAAGGGATAAATGAAAGCGCGCACAGTGGCGGATAATAAACTATGAAACCAAAAGACTATAGCAAAAACTACAAATGAAAAGCACGCACAGTGGCGGAGAATAAACTATGAAAAACAAAAAGATTATAAACATGGAACAAAAACTTACTTGGCTTGGACAAAAAAGGAGCAGCGTGAACATGGCCATGAAACAATGGACAGAGCATAAATGTGGTGTGAGGTCGTCAGAAAGACAAACTGAAAAACACTGAACTTAAATACAACAGACATGATTAACGAAAACAGGTG
This sequence comes from Nerophis lumbriciformis, assembly GCF_033978685.3. Taxonomy (NCBI): domain Eukaryota; kingdom Metazoa; phylum Chordata; class Actinopteri; order Syngnathiformes; family Syngnathidae; genus Nerophis; species Nerophis lumbriciformis. The sequence goes on along the minus strand of NC_084550.2, from coordinate 16,694,727 downwards.
CGTGACTCAAGACGTGAAACAGGTGCGTGACGTGACAGGTGAAAACTAATGGGTAACTATGGTGACAAGACAAGGGAGTGAAAAGCCAGAAACTAAACAAAACATGACTTAAAACAAAACATGATGATTACACAGACATGACAATATAAGACTTTTAAAGTCATTTTGATAGTAGGCTAATATAGACACTTACATCATGTGTTGTCTTCATGATAACACTTATATAAGACTTTTAAAGTCATTTTGATAGTAGGCTGATATATCTAATATAGACACTTACATCATGTGTTGCCTTCATTTTAACACTTATATAAGACTTAAAGTAATTTTGATAGTAGGCTATTATAACTAATATATACACTTACATCATGTGTTGTCTTCATGATAACACTTATATAAGACTTTTAAAGTCATTTTGATAGTAGGCTAATATATCTAATATAGACACTTACATCATGTGTTGCCGTCATTTTAACACTTATATATGACTTTAAAAGTAATTTTGATAGTAGGCTGATATATCTAATATAGACACTTACATCATGTGTTGCCTTCATTATAACGCTTATATAAACTTTTAAAGTCATTTTGATAGTAGGCTAATATATCTAATATAGACACTTACATCTTGTGTTGTCTTCATGATAACACTTATATAAGACTTTTAAAGTCATTTTGATAGTAGGCTAATACATCTAATATAGACACTTACATCATGTGTTGCCTTCATGATAACACTTATATAAGACTTTTAAAGTCATTTTGATAGTAGGCTAACATATCTAATATAGACACTTACATCATGTGTTGCCTTCATTTTAACACTTATATAAGACTTTTAAAGTAATTTTGATAGTAGGCTATTATAACTAATATATACACTTACATCATGTGTTGTCTTCATGATAACACTTATACAAGACTTTTAAAGTCATTTTGATAGTAGGCTAACATATCTAATATAGACACTTACATCATGTGTTGCCTTCATTTTAACACTTATATAAGACTTTTAAAGTAATTTTGATAGTAGGCTATTATAACTAATATATACACTTACATCATGTGTTGTCTTCATGATAACACTTATATAAGACTTTTAAAGTCATTTTGATAGTAGGCTAATATATCTAATATAGCCACTTACATCATGTGTTGCCTTCATTTCAACACTTATATAAGACTTTAAAAGTAATTTTGATAGTAGGCTGATATATCTAGTACAGACACTTACATCATGTGTTGCCTTCATGATAACACTTATATAAACTTTTAAAGTCATTTTGATAGCAGGCTAATATATCTAATATAGACACTTACATCATGTGTTGTCTTCATGATAACACTTATATAAGACTTTTAAAGTCATTTTGATAGTAGGCTAATATGTCTAATATAGCCACTTACATCATGTGTTGCCTTCATTTTAACACTCATATAAGACTTTAAAAGTAATTTTGATAGTAGGCTGATATATCTATTATAGACACTTGCATCATGTGTTGCCTTCATTATAACACTCATAAGACTTTAAAAATAATTTTGATAGTAGGCTGATATATCTAATATAGACATTTACATCATGTGTTGCCTTCATGATAACACTTATAAGTCTTTTAAAGTCATTTTGATAGTAGGCTAATATATCTAATATAGACTCTTACATCATGTGTTGCCTTCATTTTAACACTTATATAAGACTTTTAAAGTCATTTTGATAGTAGGCTAACATATTTAATATAGACACTTACATCATGTGTTGCCTTCATTATAACACTTATATAAGACTTTTAAAGTCATTTTGATAGTAGGCTAATACATCTAATATAGACACTTACATCATGTGTTGCCTTCATTTCAACACTTATATAAGGCTTTTAATTTTTGCGGCTTCAGACAGATATTTTTGTTGTAGTATTTTTGTCCAATATGGCTCTTTCAACGTTTTGGGTTGCCGACCCCTGCACTCGGCACTGGGTTGAGCTCGCCGTCTGATTGGCCGATCATTGTTTTTGTGTTGCCGTCTTGCGTCTTGACTGCTGAAAAATGGATGCGACTTTTAAAGCTGCCCCCCTGAGAGCTGCGGCGGCACCCCCGCACCCTCCTGCGCCCCCGACCCCGGATGAAAACGTCAAAAAGTGCAAACTCACAGAGGCTGCTACGCCGTTTATTATCTCCCCGCTGCCGCTTTTTCCCGCCCATCTGTCCTTAATGTGCGATTGACTCTTTTGATTTGTTTTCCGCGCGACACCGTAAAAGTTAACTGCGCCGCCGCTGTCGACGAGCAGTAAACAGGAGCACTTACGCCGTGTAGCATGTGTCGACGCGTCGTATTTCACGGCGGCGAGCGGCTCTGCGACACAAACAATCCGTCAAATTTGCAACCGCCCGGAAACGACTCGAACAAAGCGAGCTAAAAGTCGCTGATTTTTGCTCGTCAGACAAAAGTGGAGTAAAACTTTACATTGTGTTCTGATAAAACTGCTACACTAACCTAGGCTGCTTGGCACTCAGCATCAAGGGTTAGAATTGGGGATTAAATCATCAAAATGATTCCCGGGCGCAGCCACCGCTGCTGCTCACTGCTCCCCTTACCTCCCAGGAGGTGAGGGTGATGGGTCAAATGTAGAGGACAATCTCACCACACATAGTGTGTGTGACAATCATTGGTACTTTTTAACTTATGTGTAAGTGACTGGAAAGACAACAGCTGTACACCATAACTTGTAGGTTGATGTTTAAGATAAACATGGAGTCTCTCCTCCAGGATAGAGCTATCACTTTTGCATTCCGAAGTCTTCTCGTGAGAGAGTTAACCCAGTCCATATGCGAATGTCCAACTAAGGCTCCTTAATTTATTATGGACTCAACCATTATTTACTTAAACCTGGTGGTTCGCTTTCTCCAAGTTGAATATAACCATTCACCATATGTAGAGCATAATATGAGTTAATTAATTCACTTCATTAGTCTTTTTTTTTTTAATGATCTGAAACCATGTGTTAAATCACAAAGATTGTTCTTTATTTAACACATCAACCTTAGACTTAGATCAAGCTGATTAGACATATATACTAATGAAATATACTGCTTAACAGGGGACTGATGAAAAAATATTTTTTATACAATAATTTTATGCTAAAATAAATGAACTAAATTAAGAATGATTTTTTTTTTTTTTATAAACTGCCAATAAAATTTAAGTCAACTAGAAATACAACTTGACTACTTTAGTCATAATTATTGCGCTGAAGGAACTTCTCTATGACTTCTTCTTTTTGTTTGATATTGTCATTACTGCCACATGTGGTGGAAATGTGTACTGCAACTAAGTATTTGAATACAACTGAGTGGCCCATACAGACCACAGCAGACAAAAATATATATTTTTTGCCGGCCCTCTAGGGGGTCCAGGTCCTATAGTTAAGAAACACTGATCTACATAACATGTTATGGTAGTTCATTGGTCAAAATGTTGCATAGATTATGTTTCACAGACCATCTTCGAGCCGCTTTGGTATCATTTGAAACATTTTCGTGTCGAATGTTAGTTTTGCATAATAGGTCCCATTAAAAAAAATTAAAATATATATGCAGTTGAGAGATGTTTCATGAGAGCAGAGTGTGTGTGTGTGCATGTTTGTGCCTTTAAAAAACGGTGCCCGTTGCCATGAAGATCCCAAATACACACAAACAGGTTCTAAAAGCTAGGAAAAGTTGGCTTTGCATAATAGGTCCCCTTTATCTAAGTTTCATTTTCAAAATAACAACACACACTTAACACAACACGCTACTTGGCAGGATATATATACATTAAACTTTCGTATTCTCAGAGCCATATTATTGTTATTTCATCAAGTCGCATTATATATTATATATTTCACACTACTAAATGATACAAGTATGTATGATTCCTGCTGATATCGTATCGGATTAATATCTGTATTGGCCCATATGTTGTGAGTATCAATCACAATTTTACAATAAAAAATATCTGAAATGGTAGTACGCGCCATTGATTTTTTTTTTACTGCAGTTATCATTAACATTGGTAATCGTTACATGACTACTTTAAGACAAACTGAACTAAAACATCTTCGCTTTGTTTTATAGCCGCCGGCAGAGAAATTAGTGTAACATTTAATAATTTATCTCATTATTAATAATCAATTCATTGTAATCGTAAAAGAATGTCCCCCGGCCGCACTTTGAACATGTGTGTGTTTTATCGCTCAAGGGAAACAGTCCTGATTATTTTCTTCCCCCCACGAGGTTCTTCTTAATATTGCAAAAATGGAGTGGAATACTAGTACATCAGCAGTTGTAGTTTTTACACAAATTACAGTCAAAGTGCATGAAGTCGAGAAAACATATTTTCTGTCGAGTTCTGATAAAACTGCCCTTATGGTTAGCACCTGTGCCATAGGGTCTTTTTATTTGGGTCCGAGCTGCAAAGGCCCCATTAAAATTGCTTTGTTTAACATTATCTCTTCATTTTTGAGGCGCTAAAACAAGCAAGAAAACTCAACAATTTTTGCAAGAGCGCCAGGTCGGGCGAAAATGTTTCTATTTTCAAGGTCCCGAAGACGAAATGTAAAAAGTGACTCTTGAGCGCCCCCTTGAAAAACGCCATTGGTACATCTACACCTAACATCCACTGTAATGATACCAAGTACAGTAGTGTATCTAGTTGATACTATGATTACGTCAATATTTTTTGGTATCACAACATCTTAAATGTATATTATGTTTATGAACTCAGGAAATATGTCCCTGGAGAACTTTAAATATGACCAATGTATGATCCTGTAACGACTTGGTATCGGATTGATACCCAAATTTGTGGTATCGTCCAAGTTAATGTAAAGTATCCAAACAACAGAAGAATAAGTGATTATTACAAACCCCCTTTCCATATGAGTTGGGAAATTGTGTTAGATGTAAATATAAACGGAATACAATGATTTGCAAATCCTTTTCAACCTATATTCAGTTGGATGCACTACAAAGACAAGATATTTGATGTTCAAACTCATAAACTTTATTTTTTTTTTGCAAATAATAATTAACTTAGAATTTCATGGCTGCAACACGTGCCAAAGTAGTTGGGAAAGGGCATGTTCACCACTGTGGTACATGACCTTTCCTTTTAACAACACTCAGTAAACGTTTGGGAACTGAGGAGACACATTTTTTAAGCTTTTCAGGTGGAATGCTTTCCCATTCTTGCTTGATGTACAGCTTAAGTTGTTCAACAGTCCGGGGGTCTCCGTTGTGGTATTTTAGGCTTCATAATGCGACACACATTTTCAATGGGAGACAGGTCTGGACTACAGGCAGGCCAGTCTAGTACCCGCACTCTTTTACTATGAAGCCACGTTGATGTGACACGTGGCTTGGCATTGTCTTGCTGAAATAAGCAGGGGCGTCCATGGTAGCGTTGCTTGGATGGCAATATAGGTTGCTCTAAAACCTGTATGTACCTTTCAGCATTAATGGCGCCTTCACAGATGTGTAAGTTACCCATGTCTTGGGCACTAATACACCCCCATACCCTCACAGATGCTGGCTTTTCAACTTTGCACCTATAACAATCCGGATGGTTATTTTCCTCTTTGGTCCGGAGGACACGACGTCCACAGTTTGAAATGTGGACTCGTCAGACCACAAAACACTTTTCCACTTTGTATCAGTCCATCTCAGATGAGCTCGGGCCCAGCGAAGCCGACGGCGTTTCTGGGTGTTGTTGATAAACGGTTTTCGCCTTGCATAGGAGAGTTTTAACTTGCACTTACAGATGTATCAACCAACTGTAGTTACTGACAGTGGGTTTCTGAAGTGTTCCTGAGCCCATGTGGTGATATCCTTGACACACTGATGTCGCTTGTTGACGCAGTACAGCCTGAGGGATCGAAGGTCACGGGCTAAGCTGCTTACGTGCAGTGATTTCTCCAGATTCTCTGAACCCTTTGATGATATTACGGACCGTAGATGGTGAAATCCCTAAATTCCTTGCAATAGCTGGTTGAGAAAGGTTGTTCTTAAACTGTTCAACAATTTGCTCACGCATTTGTTGACAAAGTGGTGACCCTCGCCCCATCCTTGTTTGTGAATGACTGAGCATTTCATGGAATCTACTTTTATACCTAACCATGGCACCCACCTGTTCCCAATTAGCCTGTTCACCTGTGGGATGTTCCAAATAAGTGTTTGATGAGCATTCCTCAACTTTATCAGTATTTATTGCCACCTTTCCCAACTTCTTTGTCACGTGTTGCTGGCATCAAATTTTAAAGTTAATGATTATTTGCAAAACATTTTTTTTTTAATCAGTTTGAACATCAAATATGTTGTCTTTGTAGCATATTCAACTGAATATGGGTTGAAAATGATTTGCAAATCATTGTATTCCGTTTATATTTACATCTAACACAATTTCCCAACTCATTTGGAAACGGGGTTTGTACATTTTAACAGAAGTGTAGATAGAACATGTTGAAAGAGAAAGTAAGCAGATATTAACAGTAAATGAACAAGTAGATTAATAATCCATGTTTACAGTTTGTCCCTCATAATTTTGACAAAAAAATAGGTAGATAAATTACACAATATGTTACTGCATATGTCAGCAGACTAATTACTACCTAAAGACAAGTTGTCTTGTATGGTCACTATTTTATTTAAGGACAAAATTGCAATAAGAAACATATGTTTAATGTACCCTAAGATTTTTTGTTAAAAACATTTTTGTGGTCCCCTTTATTTAGAAAAGTACAGAAAAGTATCCAAATAATTTTGGTACCGGTACCAAAATATTGGTATCGGGACAACACTAGATTTTTCCCTTTTTTCTGACTTATAAATGTTAAATACAAGCGTCAAGTCACAAGGTTCATGCATTTTGGCGCTAACTTGCACAGATTTGGATGCCTCTGACCGCACAGTTTGGCAGTCTGGCTAAGTTGTTACGTCAGCGAGGTGGAGGTACTTATTGGAACATGAAGTAAAGCTATTAGCTAAAGGGGGAGGAGCTTAGTTTGAAGAAACTTAAGACAAGGTAAAGAACAGGGATGTTGAACTGAACTGCTTTTGAACGTTTACAGTTTCCAAAAACTAATTGAAATGTGGACTCGTCAGACCAAGATCCCGCCTCGCTACCAGATGAATGTATAGTCACGTAAAATCACTGGGACACCCATGAAAGTCTCAAAAACACATATTTCACACGTTGACAAGCGCATATGCTTTTCTTTTTTTATGCCTTCTAAATAATAAATAAATGCCATCAAAAGTCCGCTTACAATGGAGCCTCTGAGAGCCGCCCTATTCTGCCTATAAAAGTATTTTAAAAAACATCTTAACACCTCCATTAAGGTTTTATATACATGATGTATGTACAAAACCCAAAACCAGTGAAGTTGGCATGCTGTGCAAATAGTAAATAAAAACAGAATACAATGATTAACAAATCCTTTTCAACTTATATTCAATTGAATAGACTGCAAAGACAAGATATTTAATGTTCAAACTGGTAAACTTTGTTATTTTTTGCAAATATTAGCTCATTTAGAATTTGATGCCTGCAACATGTTTCAAAAAAGCTGGCCCAAGTGGCAAAAAAGACTGAGAAAGTTCAGGAATGCCCATCAAACACTTATTTGGAACATCCCACAGGTGAACAGGCTAATTGGGAACAGGTGGGTGCCATGATTGGGTATAAAAGTAGATTTCATGAAATGCTCAGTCATTCACAAACAAGGAATGGGGCGAGGGTCACCGCTTTGTGAACAAGTGCGTGAGCAAATTGTCGAACAGTTTAAGAACATTTCGCAATGAGCTATTGCAAGGAATTTAGGGATTTCACCATCTACGGTCTGTAATATCATCAAAAGGTTCAGAGAATCTGGAGAAATCACTGCACGTAAGCGGCAAGGCCGGAAACCAACATTGAATGCCCGTGACCTTCGATCCCTCAGACGGTACTGCATCACAAAATGACATTAATGGTGGGTCAGGGCACTTGGGAGGACATGATAAATGATATATGGCTTTAGAAACGGGAATTAATCATTACTCGACGTTGATATTGACAACTGATATATGGCTTTAAGATCGGGAACTAATCATGATTCGACGTTGATATCGACAACTGATTAATGGCTGTAGGATCGGGAATTAATCATGACTTGACGTTGATATCGACAACTGATACATGGCTTTAGGATCGGGAACTAATCATGACTCGACGTTGATATCGACAACTGATGTATGGCTTTAGGATCAGGAATTAATCATTACTCGACGTTGATATTGACAACTGATATATGGCTTTAAGATCGGGAACTAATCATGACTTGACGTTGATATCGACAACTGATTAATGGCTTTAGCATCGGGAATTAATCATGACTTGACGTTGATATTGTCAACTGATGTATGGCTTTAGGATCGGGAACTAATCATGACTCGACGTTGATACCGACAACTGATATATGGCTTTAGAAGCGGGAACTAATCATAACTCAACGTTGATATCGACAACTGATATATGGCTTTAGGATCGGGAACTAATCATAACTCAACGTTGATATCGACAGCAATAGCTCCCCTTAAGATGGCGAACTCTAACAATCATAACTTCTTTCCATATGCTCTGATATTTCAGAAATTATTTAATGGTGGGTCAGGGCACCTGGGAGGACATGATAAATGATATATGGCTTTAGAAGCAGGAATTAATCATTACTCGACGTTGATATTGACAACTGATATATGGCTTCAGGATCGGGAACTAATCATGACTTGACGTTGATATCGACAACTGATTAATGGCTTTAGGATCGGGAATTAATCATGACTTGACGTTGATATCGTCAACTGATATATGGCTTTAGGATCGAGAACTAATCATGACTCGACGTTGATATCGACAACTGATATATGGCTTTAGAAGCGGGAACTAATCATGACTTGATGTTGATATCGTCAACTGATATATGGCTTTAGGATCGGGAAGTAATCATGACTCGACGTTGATATCGACAACTGATATATGGCTTTAGGATCGGGAACTAATCATGACTCGACGTTGATATCGACAACTGATGTATGGCTTTAGGATCAGGAATTAATCATTACTCGACATTGATATTGACAACTGATATATGGCTTTAAGATCGGGAACTAATCATGACTTGACGTTGATATCGACAACTGATTAATGGCTTTGGGATCTGGAACTAATCATGACTTGACATTGATATCGACAACTGATGTATGGCTTTATGATCGGGAACTAATCATGACTCGACGTTGATCTCGACAACTGATATACAGTAAGTATATGGCTTTAGGATCAGGAACTAATCATGACTCGACGTTGATACGACAACTGATACATGGCTTTAGGATCGGGAACTAATCATAACTCAACGTTGATATCGACAGCAATAGCTCCCCTTGTGATGGCAAACTCTAACAATCATAACTTCTTTCCATATGCTCTGATATTTCAGAATTTTTTAATGGTGGGTCAGGGCACCTGGGAGGACATGATATATGATATATGGCTTTAGAAGCAGGAACTAATCATTACTCGACGTTGATATTGACAACTGATGTATGGCTTTAGGATTGGGAACTAATCATGACTTGACGTTGATATCGACAACTGATATATGGCCTTAGGATCGGGAACTAGTCATGACTCAATGTTGATATTGACAACTAATATATGGATTTAAGATCGGGAACTAATCATGACTTGCCGTTGATATCGACAACTGATTAATGGCTGTAGGATCGGGAATTAATCATTACTCGACGTTGATATTGACAACTGATATATGGCTTTAGGATCGGGAACTAATCCTGACTCGATGTTGACATCAACAACTGATATACTGTATATTGCTTTAGGATCAGGAACTAATCATGACTCGACGTTGATACGACAACTGATCCATGGCTTTAGGATCGGGAACTAATCATAACTCAACGTTGATATCGCCAGCAATAGCGCCCCTTGTGATGGAAAACTCTAACAGTCATAACTTCTTTCCATATGCTCCGATCGTTCAGAATTTTTTGATGGTGCGTCGGGTCACCGGGAAGGACATGATCGCATCCGTCATGTGTTCCCGCCGAGTTGCACAGGGGTGTGAGGGTCCCGTTCAACGCTGCTTGCAGCTTTAACTTCTTTTGTTTCTGAAATGATAAATACTTGAAGTTTTCTGCTGCTTCCAGAAGACTCAGAGAGGCTGTCACTTTCAGAAGGCCCTCTCAGCTCCCCACTCGGGATGCGCCTTGATGCTTCCGTAATCATTGTGACTCCACATGAAGTGGCGAGCGATTAAATCACTTTGTCTGAACGCAAAATGGACTTGAAGCAATAAGAGACGCGTCTTTGCTGCAGAACGGGCGCAAAGGAATGCACGCTCGCCCTGCTTCTTTGGGCCTATTAGACAAAATGTAATTCTCTTCATGTATCATTAATAGCGCATCTCGCTGCTCTTTAGACGGGAGCGGGGGAAGAGGAAAGCGCATGATTTAGGCGCATTATGTAGCAATATAGATGTAAATACTTCATATTGGCCCAGAGGAGGTCTGTGGTGGTTTGCCAAGCTGCGGAGGCGCATTTGTCTCCCATTATTCTCTTTCAAGTGCAGGGAAACCTTATTTTACTCTCTCTCTCTCTAACCTTTTTCAAAACAAGCTTTCAACTCTTCCTGGGTACTTTTTCTTTTTTTTATGATGCAAATGCAATTGGGTCTGTAGTGTTTTGTTACTTTTGTATGTAGTGTCCTCGAAGACAAAGTGCATTTATTTTGGAGTCCCACATTTAAAGGGGAGTTGCACTTTTCATATACATCATACACAATTTGCATGTAAGACAAGAACACATACAGCCGTAGTCAAAAGTTTACATACACTTGTAAAGAACATCATGTCATGGCTGTCTTGAGTTTGCAAGAATTTCTACGACTCTTATTTTTTTGTGATAGAGTGATTGGAGCACATACTTGATGGTCACAAAAAACATTCATGAAGTTTGGTTCTTTTATGAATTTATTATGGGTCTACTGAAAATGTGACCAAATGTGCTGGGTCAAAAGTATACATACAGCAATGTTAATATTTGCTTACATGTCCCTTGGCAAGTTTCACTGCAATAAGGCGCTTTTGGTAGCCATCCACAAGCTTCTGGTTGCATTTTTGACCACTCCTCTTGACAAAATTGGTGCAGTTCAGCTAAATTTGTTGGTTTTCTGACACAGACTTGTTTCTTCAGCATTGTCCCAAAGTCAGGACTTTGGGAAGGCCATTCTAAAACCTTCATTCTTGCCTGAAATAGCCATTTCTTTACCACTTTTGACGTGTGTTTGGGGTCATTGTCCTGTTGGAACACCCAACTGCGCCCAAGACCCAACCTCCGGGCTGATGATTTTAGGTTGTCCTGAAGAATTTGGAGGTAATCCTCCTTTTTCATTGTCCCAATTACTCTCCGTAAAGCACCAGTTCCATTGGCGGAAAAACAGGCCCAAAGAAAACTAATATGGCTTTGGGATCGGGAACTAATCATGACTCGACGTTGATATCGACAACTGATATATGGCTTTAGGATCAGGAACTAATCATGACTCGACGTTGATACGACAACTGATACATGGCTTTAGGATCAGGAACTAATCATGACTCGACGTTGATACGACAACTGATACATGGCTTTAGGATCAGGAACTAATCATGACTCGACGTTGACATCAACAACTGATATATATGGCTTTAGGATCAGGAACTAATCATGACTCGACGTTGATACGACAACTGATACATGGCTTTAGGATCGGGAATTAATCATGACTCAATGTTGATATCGACAGCAATAGCTCCCCTTGTGATGGCAAACTCTAACAGTCATAACTTATTTCCATATGCTCTGATATTTCAGAATTTATTATGGGTCTACTGAAAATGTGACCAAATCTGCTGGGTCAAAAGTATACATACAGCCATGTTAATATTTGGTTACATGTCCCATGGCAAGTTTCACTGCAATAAGGCACTTTTGGTAGCCATCCACAAGCTTCTGGCAAGCTTCTGGTTGAATGTTTGACCAATCCTCTTCACAAAATTGGTGCAGTTCAGCTAAATTTGTTGGTTTTCTGACACGGACTTGTTTCTTCAGCATCGTCCACACGTTTAAGTCAGGACTTATGTAAGGCCATTCTAAAACCTTATTTCTCGCCTGATTTAGCCATTCCTTTACCACTTTTGACATGTGTTTGGGGTCATTGTCCTGTTGGAATACCCAACTGTGCCCAAGACCCAACCTCCGGACTGATGATTTGAGGTTGTCCTGAAGAATTTGGAGGTAATTCTCCTTTTTCATTGTCCCATTTACTCTCTGTAAAGCACTAGTTCCATTGGCGGCAAAACAGGCCCAAAGAAAACTACTATGGCTTTGGAATCGGGAACTAATCATGACTCGACGTTGATATCGACAACTGATGTATGGCTTTAGGATCAGGAACTAATCATGACTCGACATTGACATCAACAACTGATATGTATGGCTTTAGGATCAGGAACTAATCATGGCTCGGCGTTGATATGACAACTGATACATGGCTTTAGGATCAGGAACTAATCATGACTCGACGTTGATACGACAACTGATACATGGCTTTAGGATCGGGAATTAATCATGACTCAATGTTGATATCAACAGCAATAGCTCCCCTTGTGATGGCAAACTCTAACAGTCATAACTTATTTCCATATGCTCTGATATTTCAGAATTTATTATGGGTCTACTGAAAATGTGAGCAAATGTGCTGGGTCAAAAGTATACATACAGCAATGTTAATATTTGGTTACATGTCCCTTGGCAAGTTTCACTGCAATAAGGCGCTTTTGGTAGCCATCCACAAGCTTCTGGTTGCATTTTTGACCACTCCTCTTGACAAAATTGGTGCAGTTCAGCTAAATTTGTTGGTTTTCTGACACAGACTTGTTTCTTCAGCGTTGCCCCAAAGTCAGGACTTTGGGAAGGCCATTCTAAAACCTTCATTCTAGCTGGATTTAGCCATTTCTTTACCACTTTTGATGTGTGTTTGGGGTCATTGTCCTGTTGGAACACCCAACTGCGCCCAAGACCCAACCTCCGGGCTGATGATTTTAGGTTGTCCTGAAGAATTTGGAGGTAATCCTCCTTTTTCATTGTCCCATTTACTCTCTGTAAAGCACCAGTTCCATTGGCGGCAAAACAAGCCCAAAGAAAACTACTATGGCTTTGGGATCGGGAACTAATCATGACTCGACGTTGATATCGACAACTGATATATGGCTTTAGGATCGAGAACTAATCATGACTCGACGTTGACATCAACAACTGATATATATGACTTTAGGATCAGGAACTAATCATGACTCGATGTTGATATCGACAACTGATATATGGCTTTAGGATCAGGAACTAATCATGACTCGACGTTGACATCAACAACTGATATATATGGCTTTAGGATCAGGAACTAATCATGACTCGACGTTGATACGACAACTGATACATGGCTTTAGGATCAGCAACTAATCATGACTCGACGTTGATACGACAACTGATACATGGCTTTAGGATCAGGAAGTAATCATGACTCGACGTTGATACGACAACTGATACATGGCTTTAGGATCAGGAACTAATCATGACTCGACGTTGATACGACAACTGATACATGGCTTTAGGATCGGGAATTAATCATGACTCAATGTTGATATCGACAGCAATAGCTCCCCTTGTGATGGCAAACTCTAACAGTCATAACTTATTTCCATATGCTCTGATATTTCAGAATTTATTATTGGTCTACTGAAAATGTGACCAAATCTGCCGGGTCAAAAGTATACATACAGCATTTTTAATATTTGGTTACTTGTCCCTTGGCAAGTTTCACTGCAATAAGGCGCTTTTGGTAGCCATCCACAAGCCTCTGTCAAGCTTCTGGTTTAATTTTTGACCACTCCTCTTGACAAAATTGGTGCAGTTCAGCTAAATTTGTTGGTTTTCTGACACGGACATGTTTAAGTCAGGACTTTGGGAAGGCCATTCTAAAACCTTAATTCTAGCCTGATTTAGCCATTCCTTTACCACTTTTGACATGTGTTTGGGGTCATTGTCCTGTTGGAACACCCAACTGCGCCCAAGACCCAACCTCCGGGCTGATGATTTTAGGTTGTTCTGAAGAAATTGGAGGTAATCCTCCTTTTTTATTGTCCCATTTACTCTCTGTAAAGCACCAGTTCCATTGGCAGCAAAATAGGCCCAAAGAAAATTACTGTATTTTTCCAAGTATAAGTCGCTCTGGAGTATAAGTCGCATTTTTTGGGGGAAATTTATTTGATAAAACCTAACACCAAGAATAGACATTTGAAAGGCAATTTAAATAAATAAAGAATAGTGAACAACAGGCTGAATAAGTGTACGTTATATGAGGCATAAATAACCAACTGGGAACGTGCCTGGTATGTTTACGTAACATATTATGGTAAGAGTCATTCAAATAACTATAACATATAGAACATGCTATACGTTTACCAAACAATCTGTCACTCCTAATCGCTAAATCCGATCTTATACGTCTAGTCTCTTACGTGAATGGGCTAAATAATATTATTTGATATTTTACGATAATGTGTTAATAATTTCACACATAAGTCGCTCCTGAGTATAAGTCGCACCCCTGGCCAAACTATGACAAAAACTGCGACTTATAGTCCGAAAAATACGGTACATACCACCAAAGTACGTCAAGTACGAGGTGGGAGCTAATGGGAGTACAGTATTGCGCCCATAAAGTCCTCGAAAAAAAAAAAATCCAAAAAGCGCCAACAATACTCCATTTACATGTCATGACCTGATTATTAACCAAGTATAAGTGTTTTTGTTATTATAAGTGCTAACGCAGACAAACTATTTCTAGCGACGCCATAATCACTAAGAATTAGCTAGTTTATGCTGCTATATTGACATATTAAGATGCTGCATGGCCTCTGAGTTGGTAAATGTTCATTCGGGATTATAAATCTCGCTTTTCACCTAGATAGTAGAAGGTTGTGGACATAAACCGTGAAGTTGGTGTTATGACCCCGTTGCCCGGATCATAGCTTTTTTACGTTTTTGATTCACTTGTTGTTTAAGTTCCGTTTCAGCACCCCTGTTTTGTGTCTCCTTGGTTGCTATGGGTATCCATTGTGTTCCCCTGCCTGTGATTACTAGTGTTCGGGTACTAATCAGAGAGCTATTTAGTCCTGCCTTTTCACCTCACTCAGTCTGGTGCTTTTGTTTGCTCTCATGCAACTGTTACGTTTACTCCTTGTGTTTCTCGCGCTAAGTTCCGCCTTAGTTTTTCCTGCATGGCTATCCCGTTAGCTTCCAGTGCTATTTGCACGCTCGTTTTGTTTGTTTTCTTGTGTTTGTTTTTTCCGGCCTGATTTATGAGAATAAATCAGATCATGACACATCCCATCAGTCGGCATCCCAATGAGAGCAGACATTGTACAGTAAGTGATTGTTTTATTCATTGTTTGTATTTCATGTTTAGCACTTATCAAAACTGCTGCATGATACTTTAGTGTTTTACTAAAGCTTGTAGATCACCCCCCTTATATCAAAAATATAAGTTTCTGAATCATCATTTGTCCCAAATTAGTCTTTGTTGTCTCTCATGAAGTCTGCCATGATTAGGGGAAGGCGTGGCGCGGTTGGTATAGTGTGCCAGCAACCTGAGGGTTCCTGGTTCAATCCCCACCTTCTACCAACCTCGTCACGTTCGTTGTGTCCTTGAGCAAGACACTTCACCCTTGCTCCTGATGGGTCGTGGTTAGGGTCTTGCATGGCAGCTCCCGCCATCAGTGTGTGAATGGGTGAATGTGGAAATAGTGTCAAAGCGCTTTGAGTACCTTGAAGGTAGAAAAGCGCTATACAAGTATACCCATTTATTTATTTAGTAGTAGTGTTGTTGAAGGGAAAGCGAACGTTGTGATGCATTTGTGAAATGAATCTCCCGCCGTATGCTTAAAATGAGCAAAATAGGTAAATAATACATGTTAATATGAATGTTACTACATCTTATATATACTAACAGCTTGTGTATACAACCTTAATGGAGGTTTTTGTATGTTTTTTTTTAGACTTCTAATAGCTCTATTGTTACCTGACTTTTTTTAGAATTTATTTACGAGTTAGAATGCATAAAGAAAGAAAAAACACCTCAAACATCTTCTGTTTAAGGTTATTGCTTCAAAAATGATTATTTTTTAAAGCTCCTCGCTTTACACAAATTATATTTCTTTGGCTTTTCTTTTGCAGTAAAGTGCATGCTCAAGTGTCAAATATCGATCTGATGGTTTCCCATGTGTGTTTTTGATCTTTTAATGGACGCGAACCTCTAGGCGTGCCGCGTTTGAGCCCACTTCACACCTAAAGTCTAACACGTTCGGCAAACACAAGCTTATGCAAAGGTGGAAAGCCAGTTAACATCTAAATGTCCTTCAATGAGCGCACGTAGAGTCTTCTATTTTACTAAAGTCATTCACAAAAGGTAAACATGCTAGGCTATAGATACACACTCTATTGTATGTACCATTTACCAGAGGTGTGGACTCGAGTCACATGACTTGGACTCGAGTCAGACTCGAGTCATGAATTTGATGACTTTAGACTCGACTTGACAAAATGTAAAAAGACTTGCAACTCGACTTAGACTTTAACATCAATGACTTGTGACTTCACTTGGACTTGAGCCTTTTGAATTGACATGACTTGACATGACTTGCTACTTTCCCCAAAACCCAAAGATGAAAAAGTTATTCGGGAGCGCTCCGTATTTTTCATTGTGTACTTGTCTATCAGCGTTGCGTGTGTCAGCTGGTGTGCTCTCAGTACAACAGCCAATCAAATTAGATCTACTTTGTTTTCATCACACAGCATTCATCCAATCAAATTGCAGGACAACCAACGAAGAAGACATGTCCAAACCACACGCCAGTGAACAAAAAATGATACCTAAAATAATTTCGTTTGGGTATAAAAATTACGAGGTGGTCAACACAAAACGGTTTGCAGTATGCAACACATGCGGTTCGAAAATTACTGATGGAGAGGCAACAACTTCCAACTTCGTCCGGCATTTGAAGTTGCACAAAGAACGGTAAGTTTTGAATGTAAGATAACGTTTATTGGCTAAGTAACGTGACTTTTATTTGCTGTGTAGTTAAATCAGTGAGGCTGTAAACTCACTGCTAACGTTATAACGTTATTGCAAACACGGGAATCTGTCGCAGTTCACTACCTTATTCATACTTTTTGTTCAGTGATTTTTTTCAAGCAGGGTTACGTTAGTCAATATATCACACGTAACGTTAGACGGCGGTCAGCAGCACCGCGTATTTTAGCCACCTAAAAAAAGACAAAAATAGTAAAATAAAGGTCAGTTAAAATGTATACTATATTATGAACATGTGTACCGTTTTAGCTAGCTTTCTGACATACTGTTGGTTGTTTACCTCAGTGGTCCCCAACCACCGGGCCGCGGCCCGGTACTGGTCCGTGGATCGATTGGTATCGGGCCGAACAAGAATTTTTTTTTTTTTTTTCTTTTTTTAATTAAATCAACATAAAAAACACAAGATACACTTACAAGTAGTGCACCAACCCAAAACAACTCTCTCTCCCCTTTTGTTCTGGGCATTGAACATGAAGACTCTTCCTTCACTGTTCCGAGTGGCCATGAGAGTCTTGGCAGTGCCTGCCTCCAGTGCTCCAGTGGAGCGAGTTTTCAGCCATGGTGGCATCATACTACGCCCCCATCGTGCACAAATGACTGACAGACTCTTGGCTAATTTGGTCTTTTGCAAATGCAATGCAGCATAGGGCCCTGACATATAAAAAGTACAACTTTTTTGTTATGTTCACGTATATGTCATGTTTTTTCAATGTTAACACTTTTGTACAAATAAGTACATTTGCACTTTATTTTTCAATGTGTTTGTTCTGTAAAGGAATGAGTTAATGTTTAAAATGACTGGTTAATAGTGCTATTATAAAGTGCAATGTCAGCACAATTTTTTTTCCTGCAATTTAAAATGCACTTGTTTTAATAAATAAATACAGCGTTTGAAAAGCATACACAATCTGTGTTAATATATTAGTCTGTGGTTAAAAGGACTTGAAAGGACTCGAAACTCAAAATGCAGGACTTAGGACTTGACTTGAGACTTTCCAGTCTTGACTTTGGACTTGACTCGGGGCTTGCCTGTCTTGACTCGGGACTTGACTCGGACTTGAGGGCAAAGACTTGAGACTTACTTGTGACTTGCAAAACAATGACTTGGTCCCACCTCTGCCATTTACTGTAAAGATAAGGACCTCAACAGAGAATGCTATTCATGATTTTCCCCATTCAATGAAAACTATGCGGGAACTAAACATGACTTGACGTTGCTATCGACAACTGAAATATGGCTTTAGGATCGGGAACTAATCATGACTCGACGTTGATATCGACAACTATTATATGGCTTTAGGATCAGGAACTAATCATGACTCGATGTTGATATCGACAACTAATATATTAAGTTAAAGTTAAAGTACCAATGATTGTCACACACACACTTGGTGTGGCAAAATTATTCTCTGCATTTGACCCATCATGGCTTTAAGATCGGGAACTATTCATGACTCGACGTTGATATCGACAACTGATATATGGCTTTAGGATCGGGAACTAATCATGACACAACATTGGTATTGACAACTGATATATGGCTTTAGGATCGGGAACTAATCATGACTTCACGTTGATATCGACAACTGATGTATAGATAGATAGATAGATAGTACTTTATTGATATATGGCTTTAGGATCGGGAACTAATCATGACACAACATTGGTATTGACAACTGATGTATGGCTTTAGGATCGGGAACTAATCATGACTCAACGTTGATATCGACAACTGATATATGGCTTTAGCATCGGGAACTAATCATGACACAACATTGGTATTGGCAACTGATATATGGCTTTAGGATCGGGAACTAATCATGACTTCACGTTGATATCGACAACTGATATATGGCTTTAGGATCGGGAACTAATCATGACCCGACATTGATATCGACAACTGATATATGGCTTTAGGATCTGGAACCAATAATGACTCGACATTGATATCGACAACTGATATATGGCTTTAGTATCAGGAACTAATCATGACTCAATGTTGATATTGACAACTGATATATGGCTTTAGTATCAGGAACTAATCATGACTCAATGTTGATATTGACAACTGATATATGACTTTAGGATCGGGAACTAATCATGACTTGACATTGATATCGACAACTGATACATGGTTTTAGGATCGGGAACTAATCATGACTTGATGTTGATATCGACAACTGACATGTGGCTCTAGGATCGGGAACTAATCATAACTCAACGTTGATATCGACAACTGATATATGGCTTTTAGGATCGGGACCTAATCATTACAATAGGCTACAAACAGCTACACAACAGCTAAGCACACAATAGCATACACGCTAAACATTTGTAATAATCATTGAACAATAAAACAGCACATTTGTCAATATAATCAAGTACCAAACAATTACAGTTGTATTTTAGTTTCACATACAAAATCTCCAAGGCAGAAGCATATTAGAAAGTATCCAGTAACAAACGTGTCCACTTCATTTGCTTTAACTTCATTAATTCTTGTGACCGTGAGGTGTCGCCACAAAAAACAACTACCACTCCACTTCAACTTAAAAGACAGTATAAGTCCATTCCAGACGGTTAATAATAAATAGGTCAGTGTTTTTCAAAGTTACCATTGTTTTCTGTTTGACCTTTTCTAACATTCCACACTACTAATTATGTACGATTCATGCTGATATTTTATCGGTTTGATATCGGTAAGGGCCAATACTCAATACTCGAGGAACTGGTTTTTCGTGCTAGGACACTAGCGTGAAAGAAAAGTTCCATCCTAATGAACAAACTCTTCCTGTCAATGGCAACCACTTATTGATTTCCACTGGACTGGCAGGTCCATGCCGCACTCTCATCTAACCTGAGGCCACCTCCCCCGGGCCCCTTTAAAGACTGCTGCAGTTCCTCCTGCTAAAATTGCTACGTGGTGGAAGATTAGCTTGGAGAGAATTGGCTTCCCTTTACGTCTCTTCTTCCAGCGCTGTCGAGTGCCAGGGGAGGAAGAATAATCACAAACACACTTTTTCTTATTATCATTTAGTCACTTGTAGTGTTGGTACCGGTACCAAAATGTATTTTGATACTTTTCGGTACTTTTTTGATACTTTTCTAAATAAAGGATCGGACCACAAAAAATTGCATTATTGGCTTTATTTGAACAAAAAAACCTTAGGGTACATCAAACATATGTTTATTATTGCAAGTTTGTCCTTAATTAAAATAGTGAACATACAAGACAACTTGTCTTTTATTAGTAAGTAAACAAACAAAGGCTCCTAATTTAGCTGCTGACATATGCAGTAACATATTGTGTCATTTATCATTCTATTATTTTGTCAACATTATTAAGGACAAGTGGTAGAAAATGGATTATTAATCTACTTATTCATTTACTGTTAATATCTGCTTACTTTCTCTTTTAACATGTTCTATCTACACTTCTGTTAAAATGTAATAATCACTTATTCTTCTGTTGTTTAATACTGTACATTAGTTTTGAAGATACCACAAATTTAGGTATCGATCTGATACCAAGTAGTTACAGGATCATACATATCGTATTTTTCGGACTATAAGTCACAGTTTTTTTCATAGTTTGGCCGGGCTCCAGTGCGACTTATATATGTTTTTTTCCTTCTTTATTATGCATTTTCGGCAGGTGCGACTTATTCTCCGGTGCGACTTATACTCCGAAAAATACGGTAGTACTGTGGAGGTTTCTCTCCTCCGTGTTCCTCGGACCACCAAGCACTGACATGACAATTCAGGTTCAGGTTTACAACACTGTTTTATTCTGTCTTCGATGCAGTTTGTGTTGCTTTTCAGCAAGTGTTCGTTCGTCCCTGTCTCTCTCTCGCTCTCGCTCCAGCTCCACCTCTCTCTCCTCCCCGGCTGCTGCCTTTTAACAGAGCGACAGGTGATTAGATAACCAGGCCCAGGTGGGCCATCGACGCACCTGTCGCTTATCTCGAAGCCGGTCCTGGCACACCCCGCTTCGCTGAAGGTCCGCAGGCCACGCCCCCCTCCACAAGTACACATACAAAGTCTTCATGTGTCCAGGGACATATTTCCTGACTTTATAAACATAATATAATTATTTTTTAAAAACGAAAAAAGACTTTGTGATGCTAAACAATATCGATGTAATCATAGTAGTATTGACTAGATACGCTCCTGTACTTGGTATCATTACAGTGGATGTTAGGTGTATATCCACCAATGGCAACCATAGTAGTATCGACTAGATACACTCCTGTACTTGGTATCATTACAGTGGATGTTAGGTGTATATCCACCAATGGCAACCATAGTAGTATCGACTAGATACACTCCTGTACTTGGTATCATTACAGTGGATGTTAGGTGTAGATCCGCCAATGGCGTTTGTTTACATTGTGACGACGGTGAGCTACGGTGTGTAGTGAAGCATGTTGAGCAATTCCTGGTTCTGCAGGGATGATACTTGTAAGAAACGTACTTTATTTGTCGCCATGGAGACGAGGATTAGTGATTTAGAAGTAGCTAAAACACTGCCGACTGCGGCTGGACTTTAGCCGCTAGCTAGCTAGCCATGTCTTAAAGCACCTCTTCCTGAGGGCGTTTCAGTGTTATAACTTCATCTTTATCGTTAGTTTTCAAGCCAAAATGCGTCCGTTCTCCCTTTTCTGTCTACACACTGTGTCTGCTTGTAAGTACTCTGTGATTGTGCGCTGCCGAACATGCTCGTCTGCTCGTAAAACCAACAATGACACGACGTACCGAATAGGATTCATTAGTATCGCGGTACTATACCAATACTGGTATACTATACCAATACCGGAATACCGTAAAACCGTAGTCCTGAGCGATATGAGCCCGGCCACTGTATAGGCATACCGCTTTGTAAAAAAACAGGCTTTGCTACACATCTTAAAAAATCTCTGTTGATTTGTCAGTCATTTACAGATGCAGGAGCCCTAAGTTTTTTTTAATCATTTAGTAGGAATGCACAGTATTTTTACTCAAAAAATCTTGCTTTTCATGACCGATACAATAACCGATAAATCATGCATCTATTGATTTTTAAATGTAGATACAACCGCTTTACTTTGTGACTGGCTTTGGGGCAGCTTCTTTATCAGTTCTTTATCATTTGTAGGCTTTCAAAACACCGTTGTTGCAATGCCGGCTTTTCAAGCAGCTGATAAGGTTTGATATGTTGAAGCACATTAGTTTTTTTTCCCCTCCTGGAATGTTTGCAGAACATTTGGTGCAAATATGTCCCACACAATGGACGCCATGTTTGTTTACAGTGTGTTTACACTAGAGCTATTCAACTCCATAATGAAAAATGGTTTCAAGAGCCTAAAGGCTCAGGGGCCGGACATTGAAATGTGGATGTTTCGTCAGAAAGTGCCTGCGCAGGTTATATTTCTTTAAAACTGCGTTTACTTCATTGCAAAGTTAACACATCGGATTTCACACTGCACTCTCAATAAATTCATTATTCTGCCCTCGCTACTCGTTTCCAGCGTGTGCAGGTAGTTAACAGTAGTAAAAAGGGAAGCTCTAGTTTTTGTTGAGGATTGAGGTTCTTTCTTATATAAACATTTTCTCCCTCAGTGTTGTTTCCTTTATACTTCTTTCTTCATTTAAGACTGAAAATATAAACATAAAATAAACATAACAAAGGTATAACATCCATTGTGTATTATACATAAATAAAATGGAGGGTTTAGTGTTAATATGTTCACACAATAAACTACACATTTTTACACATATAGAAATTACACAACATTCACACACCAAACATTGTATGTGACTTATCACTATTAGCGTCGTCGCCCTCTACTGGTCAAATTTAGCACTGCATGTATTAAACAAGGATTGATGGTTACTCCCAGACAAAAAAACACAAATACAAAAGACATCACAAAGTCACCAATTTCAGTACAAAACAAACTAATTATCTTTATGCACAATCTTTATGCACAATATCTACTTACAAATGTTTGACCAATTTTCGTGATAAAACTTCCACGTTGGGATTCCTACCACTGTTGCTGTTTGTCCGGATCAATGTGTCCGTCACTTAAAAGGTCCGCCAGGAAACAATGACTCGAATAATCTTCATACTTTGTTGTCCAGTTGTTGTTAAAAGTCAGATTTTAACAATTTATTTAGATTTTTTTCAGGGTTGAATGAGTAGTCTTCTTCTACTCACCCCACTGCTGCTTCATTGTGACTGTTGCCCCCTGCGGAGTGGCGAGAGTACTGCATACACGATCAACCCCAGTTTTAATGGTTTCATCAATCCTATTTGGGTGATGTTTGGCGGGCCAAATTTAAATCTTTTGTGGGCCGGATGTGTTGAATAGTTCTGGTTTACAACCTAGTTACAGTTCTAAGCGGTATGGCTCGGTTGGTAGATTGGCCGTGCCAGCAACTTGAGGGTTCCAGGTTCGATCCCCGCTTCCGCCATCCTAGTCACTACCGTTGTGTCCTTGGGCAAAGCACTTTACCCACCTGCTCCCAGTGCCACCCACATTGGTTGAAATGTAACTTAGATATTGGGTTTCACTATGTAAAAGCGCTTTGAGTCACTAGAGAAAAGCGCTATATAAATATACTTCACTACTCGGTGGTGCAGATCATGCTTCGTGTAGGTGACGCCTGCACCACCTGTCCTGACTACTCAGTTTAAAGGGTATAGTATATATATATATATATATATATATATATATATATATATATATATATATATATATATATATAATCTCCTGACGATTGAGGGTACCCCCCCTCATGAAACAGGCCTGTAGAGATGAAATAGTCTTGTGATTTTTTTCCCACACATACATATATATATATATATATATATATATATATATATATATATATATATATATATATATATATATATATATATATATATATATATATATATATATATATATATATATATATATATACACACATATATATATATATATATATATATATATATATATACACATATATATATATATATATATATATATATATATATATATATATATATATATATATACATATATGTAAACCACAGTAACCTCGACTATATATATATATATATATATATATATATATATATATATATATAGTCGAGGTTACTGTGATTTATCCGTTATACAGTACTCAATACCGGGGGAAGAGCGGAATATACGTTAGGTCAGGAAAAAACACAGAGGCTATTTCATCCCTACAAGCCTGTTTCGCAGGTTTCCCTGCCCCCCCCCCCGTTCTTGTCTTGCGCTCCTATTTAAGTGGCGTTTTCTCTTTTTTTTGGTATTTTCCTGTAGCAGTTTCATGTCTTCCTTTGAGCAATATTTCCCGCATCTACTTTGTTTTAGCAATCAAGAGGATTTTAGTTGTTTTTCATCCTTCTTTGTGGGGACATTGTTGATTGTCATGTCATGTTCGGATGTACTTTGTGGACTCCGTCTTTGCTCCACAGTAAGTCTTTGCTGTCGTCCAGCATTCTGTTTTTGTTTACTTTGCAGCCAGGAAGTTTTAGTTTCGTTCTGCATAGCCTTCCCTGAGCTTCAATGCCTTTTCTTAGGGGCACTAACCTTTTGTTTATTTTTGGTTTAAGCATTAGATACCTTTTTACCTGCATGCTGCCTCCCGCTGTTCCCGACATCTACAAAGAAATTAGCTAACGTCTGCCACCTACTGATATGGAAGAGTATTACACGGTTACTCTGCCGATCTCTAGACAGCACAGACACTCAACAACAACACATCATTTGCAGACTATAATTACTGGTTTGCAAGAAACATTTTTAACCCAAATAGGTGAAATTAGATAATCTCCCACGGCACACCAGACTGTATCTCACAGTGGTTGAAAAACACTGATCTAAAAGACCCGTTAAAAAGGTTTAGGAAGGGTAATAACCTACAAGGAGTTTTCTAGGACGATACTGCATACAATTTTATATCCCAAAGAACTTGGCTGACAACTTGGTTATGATGTTTAATAATACAAATCATTTATTAAAGGAACATGGTGATAGAAGCAGTAGCAAGTAAGGTAATAAATCAAACATGTATTAAACGGCTCTAAAATTGATAAATGAGCTCCATTCACATAAAATAGGATTAACAAAAAAAAATCGAGAAGTGGAAGTTTACGACGGGCTGTTTAAAGCACAAGTAGGAGAAAAGGAGCGCTTGATTGGCTTACCATAACCTACAGCACAGTACAGCTAATCTCGCCTTATTGCAGTGTTTTTTTTTTAAATTGGCTATTTTTGGTATTGTTTTTATGTTATTGAATGTATTGGCATGTCATCTTTCCTTCCGATATTTATGGTGCACTCCTATCATTCTGAAAAATACGGTACTTGGTAAACTTAATAAACATTGGTGATAAATACTATATTATCATTATAGGACCAGTCATTGTTGTTGAGGGTGTGAAATCTGCCTAGTAACAGTAGTATTTGTGTTTTTGCATAGTTTTCATTGAATGGGGAAAACCTACGAATCACAGGTGTGTAAAATCAAGCACTTAGACATGGAGACTGTTTCTACAAACATTTCTGAAAGAATGGGCCGCTCTCAGTGATTTCCAGCGTGGAACTGTCATAGGATGCAACGAACCCAGTCGTGAAATTTCCTCGCTCCTAAATATTCCAAAGTCAACTGTCGGCTTTATTATAAGAAAATGGAAGAGTTTAGGAACAACAGCAACTCAGCCACCGAGTGGTAGGCCACGTAAACTGACAGAGAGGGGTCAGCGGATGCTGAAGCGCATAGTGCAAAGACTTTCTGCACAGTCAGTTTCTACAGAGCTGCAAACTTCATGTGACCTTCCAATTAGCCCACGTACAGTACGCAGAGAGCTTCATGGAATGGATTTCCATGGCCGAGCAGCTGTATCTAAGCCATACATCACTAAGTCCAATGCAGTGGTGTAACGCACGTCGCCACTGGACTCTAGATCAGAATCTGAATCACTCTTTTGATGGACGAGTCTGGGTTTGCAGGTTGCCAGGAGAACGGTACATTTCGGACTGCATTGTGCCGAGTGTGAAATTTGGTGGAGGAAGAATTATGGTGCGGGGTTGTTTTTCAGGAGTTGGGCTTGGCCCCTTAGTTCCAGTGGAAGGAACTTTGAATGCTCTAGGATACCAAAACCTTTTGGACAATTCCCTTGCGGGAAACAGTTTGGAGCGGGCCCCTTCCTCTTCCAACATGACTGCACCAGTGCACAAAGCAAGGTCCTTAAAGACATCGATGACAAGTGTTGGGACTAACGCGTTACAAAGTAACGCGTTACTGTAACGCCGTTAGTTTCGGCGGTAACTAGTAATCTAACGCGTTATTTTTTTATATTCAGTAACTCAGTTACCGTTACTACATGATGCGTTACTGCGTTATTTTACGTTACTTTTTATGTAGTATAAAGTGTGTTTTATCGGAGCGCTGCGTTCTGATTCTTCTTGTGTCACAAGCCGGAGAAGAGAGAGAGACATGCGCTCTGTGTGGGTGTGTCTGAGTGTGAGTGTGGGGAGCGAGGGGGGGGGGGGGGGCGTGTCTGATCATGGCGGAGCCAGAAGTCGAGTTTGCTAACATGGAGATATTTTCACTACTTTTCTTTTGTCGAGCACAAAGAAAATAACATTTTAGTTAAATGTAAATTGTGCTTTGGATCAAAGATGCCATCAACTGCCCAAAACAGCAATTCAAATCTGCTGAAACAAGCTACATAGCAACATGCTTCGACGAAGCTAGTAAAGAGAGACAGAGACTCTGATGCCACTTCACCTCCACCACCACCACCATTCACCGCTGAAGGTACACACTCTGTCAATCAATGTTCCCTCTAATTGTTCATGTGTGAGCAAACGCAAAAACTCCCTGAGCATTGAGTGGAGTCCATGTGAGCAACTTTAGACGTGCACACTGTGGCTACACCAGCAGCACACCTGTCCCAAACCTCACTAAATAACAACTTACATCTCCATCCATCCATCCATTTCCTACCGCTTGTCCCTTTCGGGGTCGCTGGAGCCTATCTCAGCTGCATTCGGGCGGAAGGCAGGGTACACCCTGGACAAGTCCCCACCTCATCACAGGGCCAACATAGATAGACAGACAACATTCTCTTATTATTATAATCAAATGACAGCAGTCATTTCCATTTCTAATATAAGTGTTTAGGCCCACTTACAATGACAATAACAAAAAATATTGTTTTTCATGAACTGTGTAATTGTATTGTTTGTCTGGGTGGAGGTCCTGTTTTGGAAATAATTTGTACCCCTTTCAGACATTGCATTTAGTTCCCATTAAAACATTCACATGTTGCACAATGAGATGTAAGCAGGGGATCATGTGTACATTCCTGCAACTTCCTGTTTGTAAAAAATATATTTTTATTAGTATTTATTTAATATACTAACAGCATTTAATGATTAATATTTATAAATTAAGATTCCTAATAAATGACACTAGAATAAGCACACATTTGATTGGTAAATCATAGTGTAACGACCTGGAATGACACTTTATGTGTGGTGTTGGAGTTGTCCGACTTTTTGTGTGGCTGTAAACGCATCACTGGCTAAGTGCCATATGTGCAAGTGTTGGCGCACGTGAGAGAGCGAGCGGCTGCTGTTGATATAACAAAGTTGCTTTTGGTCTGGTTTGTACTGCAGAAAATGACCAGTTTTGCTAGATATCATTTTTTTTACTAATGTTTTGGTGATGTGTTTATGGCCGACAGTAAAGAGTTTTGCTCAGTAAAGTGATGGATGGAATTCATGTCCTCAAAGCGTCTCGACAGACGTTACAATATTTGAACAATGATGACGAAAACGGTTTTCTCTGTCGTGTCCGTGTCGTGTCGAAAATTGTTATGCGCTTATTTTTTTATTTGATTTTGTGCATGGCATAGATTTGCCGTGCGCAGAGGATGCTTGAGCAGTGCGCAATTGCACATGCGCGCTCCTGAGAGGGAACGTTGCTGTCAATTCTCTTATATACTCTTTCATTCTAGACTTCTAGAGTGTTTGATTATCACATCACTCTAAATGTATAGACTATAAAGTTCACAAACATAAAGAGGGATCCTAGTGGGCCAGGCCAATCTTTCCTTATCTCTAAACTAAAACTGGGGAAATGTGTAGTGTTCTGGGTTTCAGACATGATTTTGTATAAGAATTACTTGAGGAAGAAAATGCCTGGTTAGACTTTGTGTATGTAGTGTGTGTCTTTCTTGGTTTACATCTATGCTGTTATTATGCTGTTTGTTACTTATGTATGTTATGTTGCAGCTATTTAAAATAGTTTTGTCAATTTGTTCTGGCATGAAACAAATTGGCCTTTGTAACATATCTTTGTCTTTGTGTGTTGTATGTAGACCACATGGCTTAGCAGAGTTGAGTGATGCAAATGCATGTCAAGTTGATCAACAGATTGTATTATTCTCCACTACAATAACAGTACTGAAATGAAGGCTAAAAGGGCATTAATTGGAGCTTTAAAAAAAAAAGAAAAAAGAAGTAACTAAATAGTTACTTTTCACAGTAACGCATTACTTTTTGGTGTAAGTAACTGAGTTAGTAACTGAGTTACTTTTGAAATGAAGTAACTAGTAACTGTAACTAGTTACTGCATTTCAGTAACTAACCCAACACTGTCGATGACAGAGTCTGGTGTGGATGAACTTGACTGGCCTGCATAGAGTCCTGACCTGAACCCGATAGAACACCTTTGGGATGAATTAGAACGGAGACTGAGAGCCAGGCCTTCAGTGTGTGTGACCTCACCAATGCGCTTTCAGGAAAATGGTGGGAAATTCTTATAAACACACTCCGCAACCTTGTGGACAGCCTTCCCAGAAGAGTTGAAGCTGTAATAGCTGCAAAATGTGGACCAACATCATATAGAACCCTATGGGTGAGGAATGGGATGGCACTTCAAGTTCATATGTTAGTCAAGGCAGGTGGTCAAATACTTTTGGCAATATAGTGTATCATTACACCATGTACCAAATAAAATAGCTTCGAGGTAGGTAAGCACAACCAGAATTATGCCGTACATTTTGAGAAAATGAAAGGATTTGAAGTGCGCCTTATAGTGTGAAAAATACGGTAATGCGTACCTGTTAGACTTAGTAAACATTGGTGAAAAATACTTTAATATCATTATAGGACCAGTCACTGTTGTTGTGGGTGTCAAATCTGCCTAGCAACAGTAGTATATGTGTTTTTGCATAGTTTTCATTGAATGGGGAAAACCTACAAATTATTAATTGCATTCACTGTTGAGCTCCTTATATTTACAGTAAATTGTACATACAACAGAACTTGAAATGATGTCTTATGAGATACATTGTGGTCATCTACAGTCAGGTGTATGGATTTTGTTGACATTTTTTCGAAAAAAATGTGTGTAAAAACTGCTCCAGCATTCATAGTGCTGTAAGAATTTGAGGTTTCTATCGTCGCCCGGGGTTATTTATGTTGTTTACTGGCGTCATTTTGCAGTTTACACGTATCTCTTATGTATGACTGCCATCTACTGGTCACACTTATCATTGCACCATGTACCAAATATAATAGCTTCGAGGTTGGTAAGCACAACCAGAATTATGCCGTACATTTTGAGGAAAAGAAAGGATTTGAAGTGCGCCTTGTAGTCTGAAAAATACGGTAATGTTAACCTGTTAGACTTAATAAATATTGGTGAACAATACTATAATATCATTATAGGACCAGTCATTGTTGTTGTGGGTGTCAAATCTGCCTAGTAACAGTAGTATTTGTGTTTTTGCATAGTTTTCATTGAATGGGGAAAACCTACAAATGATTAATAGCATTCTCTGTTGAGCTCCTTATGTTTACAGTAAATTGTACATACAACAGGATGTGACATTATGTCATATGAGATACATTGTGGTTATCTACTGTCATGTGTATGGATTTTGTTGACATTTTTTCGAAAAAAATGTGTGTAAAAACTGCTCCAGCATTCATAGTGCTGTAAGAATTTGAGGTTTCTATCGTCGCCCGGGGTTATTTATGTTGTTTACTGGCGTCATTTTGCAGTTTACACGTATCTCTTATGTATGACTGCCATCTACTGGTCACACTTATCATTGCACCATGTACCAAATATAATAGCTTCGAGGTTGGTAAGCACAACCAGAATTATGCCGTACATTTTGAGAAAAAGAAAGGATTTGAAGTGCGCCTTGTAGTCTGAAACATACGGTAATGTTAACCTGTTAGACTTAATAAATATTGGTGAACAATACTATAATATCATTATAGAACCAGTCATTGTGGTTGTGGGTGTCAAATCTGCCTAGTAACAGTAGTATTTGTGTTTTTGCATAGTTTTCATTGAATGGGGAAAACCTACAAATGATTAATAGCATTCTCTGTTGAGCTCCTTATGTTTACAGTAAATTGTACATACAACAGGATGTGACATTATGTCATATGAGATACATTGTGGTTATCTACTGTCATGTGTATGGTTTTTGCTGACATTTTTCTGGAAAAAATGTGTGTAAAAACTGCTCCAACATCCATAGTGCTGTAAGAATTTGAGGTTTCTATCGTCGCCCGGGGTTATTTATGTTGTTTACTGGCGTCATATTGCAGTTTACGTGTATCTTCTATGTATGACTGCCATCTACTGGTCACACTTATCATTACACCATGTACCAAATATAATAGCTTCAAGGTTGGTAAGCACAACCAGAATTATGCCTTACATTTTGAGAAAAAGAAAGGATTTGAAGTGCGCCTTGTAGTCTGAAACATACGGTAATGTTAACCTGTTAGACTTAATAAATATTGGTGAAAAATAGGATAATATCATTATAGGACTAGTCATTGTTGTTGTGGGTATCAAATCTGCCTAGTAACAGTATGTGGAGGTCTTGCTCCTCCGGGTTCTTCAGACCACCAAGGACGGACATGACAGCCTCGTTCATCGTTGTGAACAATGATTCATTTTTCGATAAATGTTCGTTAGGTTGCTTTTCAGCCATAAGTTCTTGTCCCTCTCACTCGTGCTCGTGCTTGTGCTCGTGCTCGTGTTCGCGCTCCACCATCAACAACTCTCTTTCTCCTTCCCGGCTGCTGCCTTTAACAGAGCGACAGGTGATCAGATAAACACTCCCAGGTGGGTCATCTACGCACCTGTCGCTGATCTCGAAGCCGGCCCTGGCACACCTTGCTTCGCTGCAGGTCCGCAGGCCCCCCCCCCCCCCCCACACAGTAGTATATGTGTTTTTGCATAGTTTTTCATTGAATGGGGAAAACCAACAAATTATTAATAGCATTCTCTGTTGAGCTCCTTATGTTTACAGTAAATTGTACATACAACAGGACGTGACATTATGTCATATGAGATACATTGTGGTTATCTACAGTCAGGTGTATGGTTTTTGCTGACATTTTTTGGGAAAAAATGTGTGTAAAAACTGCTCCAGCATCCATAGCGCTCTACAAATGTGAGGTTTCTATCATCGCCCGGGGTTATTTACAGCGCAAGGTGTGCGGTGGCGGAGATGTGGCATCAAAGGTGTGTGCCGTCACAGAACAGCGTGCGAATATCCAAACACGAGACGTGACGGATTAAAAAGCTGCTTTGCAGATGGATTTCAGTCCCCCCCACCGCCTCACACACGTCGCATGCTGGCCGGCCTGGAGAGGAGCCACGCTTACCTCCGGGGCCCAGTGTAGCACTGCCAGGGCCACGCTGAGGCATGCTGGGTAGGCGCGCGTAGGTGTCTGCACACTCAGACTTTGGTCACAGCGGGACGGCGGCCACAGACGCCGCGCTGATGCGTCGCTGCAATTAACAGGAAGGCACTACACTGAACTGGAAAAGGAATGCCTTTTCTTCTAAAGCACTCCTATCGATCCACACAATAAGTACAGACAACATAAAGATGGCGGATGTTTGTTCAGTGCTTTAAACACGACCACAACTATACAGAGAAAGCCGCAGTTATTGACGCCTGCCAACACAAAGCCTTTTGTGTTTTTGTTGCAAACATGAAGACAATTTCATCTTCATTACAAGAACGCATTAATTAGCTTCATTCATGACTCTGTTTTTACTTCAGTGAACAAGACTTGTTTTTTTTGGGGTGCAGTTGCACTTTTCTAGCAGATATATTTCTCACATTTAATTCACTTTTTAACATTTAACCAATGTTGATCACGTTTAAGTTTAAATTAGATGTTGACTCTAAATATTATATCTAAATGTTAAATCTAAACCTAAATCTTAAATATAAATCTGTATGTTAAATCTTAACCTAAATGTTGAATAAAAACCTAAATGTTGAATATAAATCTGTATGTTAAATCTGAACCTAAATGTTGAATAAAAACCTAAATGTTAAATCTAAACCTAAATCTTAAATATAAATCTGAACCTAAATGTGAGCGCTTAATTTTAGATGTGAGCACTAAATGTTTAATCAAACCCTAAATGTTCAATATAAACCTAAATCTTAAATTCAAAACCAAATGTAAATGTAAGCGCTAAATGTTAAATCTAAGCCTAAATGTTAAATAGAAATCTGTGTGCTAAATTCAAACCTAAATCCTAAATATAAATCCATATATTAAATTTTAAACTAAATGTTAAAAAAAACAACCAAATGTTAAATCTAAACCTAAATGTTACATCTAAATCTAAACCTAAATGTGAGCGCTAAATGTTAAATGTGAGCACTATATGTTAAATTTAAACCTACATCTTAAATATAAATCCATATGTCAAATTTTAACCGAAAGTTTAAATAAAAACCTAAATGTTAAATCTAAATCTGAACCTAAATGTTAGCGCTAAATGTTAAATGTGAGCACTAAATGTTTAATCATACCCTAAATGTTAAATCTAAACCTAAAGCTTAAATTCAAATCCATATGTGTATGTGAGCTCTAAATGTTAAATCTAAACCTAAATCTTAAATATAAATCTGTATATTAAATTTAAACCTAAATCTTAAATATAAATCCATATGTTAAATCTTTACATAAATGTTCAATCAAAACCTAAATGTTAAATTAAACCTAAATGTTAAATTTAAACCTAAATGTTAAATCTGAATCTGAACCTAAATGTTAGCACTAAATGTTAAATGTGAGCACTAAATGTTTAATCATACCCTAAATATTAAATCTAAACCTAAAGCTTAAATTCAAATCCAAATGTAAATGTGAGCGCTAAATGGTAAATCTAAACCTAAATCTTAAATATAAATCTGTATATTAAATTTAAACCTAAATTTTAAATATAAATCCATATGTTAAATCTTTACATAAATGTTAAATTAAAACCTAAATGTTAAATCTAAATCTGAACCTAAATGTGAGCACTAAATGTTTAATCATACCCTAAATTTCGAATCTAAACCTAAATCTTAAATTCAAATCCAAATCTAAATGTGAGCGCTAAATGTTAAATCTAAACCTAAATGTTAAATATAAATATGTATGTTAAATTTAAACCTAAATCTTAAGTATAAATATATATATGTTAAATCTTAACTTAAGTGTTAAATAAAAACCTAAATGTTAAATCTAAACCTAAATGTTGGATCTAAATCTAAACCTAAATGTGAGCGCTAAATGTTAAATGTGAGCACTAAATGTTTAATCATACCCTAAATGTTCAATATAAACCTAAATCTTAAATTCAAATCCAAATCTAAATGTGAGCGCTGAATGTTAAATTTAAACCTAATTGTTACATAGAAATCTGTGTGTTGAATTTAAACCTAAATCCTAAATATAAATCCATATATTAAATCTTGAATCACACCTGAGCCATCATAAATGAATCAAATCTTTAATGGACATGTGAAAGTAAACAATGTGATGAATAACATTTTACAACAATCAATCTTGGGATGTAGATATATGGTCAGGACACTCCTCACTCCTTTGCCTTCACCTTCATTGTCCATTCGTTTTTGGTGACTTTATACACTCTGGACCTAGACGTTGAGTCCACGACATACATGGCGGACAATAACTGATAGTCTTCTTTGCCAGTCCAAAAGCATTCACTGTTTTTCATAGTCTTCACTCGTCGGCCTGGTAATACAAAGCACACGCTACCTTTACCACATCCACGGGAGCCCGCATTCTCGTTGTCTCTCCTTCGACAAATGGACAAAGTTTTTCGGTAAGTAGAATCACAGCTGACCCGAACATTCGAAAGTTCTCTTGCCGTCTTAGAAGTGTCGTATCCCAAAAAGCTGCAATCGCCCGTTTCCTTCTCTTAAGGCAGTGGTTCTTCACCTTGTTGGAGGTACCGAATCCCACCAGTTTCATATGCGCATTCACCGAACCCTTCTTTAGTGAATTTTTTTTTTTTTTTTTTTTAATTCAAGACAAAGTTTTTTTACTGGTGCACAAAATGAACCGTGCATCAACATCACCTTGTTCAAAGAACAAAACCAACACAGTGCATGAACTCACAACAAATTACACAGCTGCAAATCAGTCTGACTTCTGCTGTTGCCTTATTCGTAAAGCCGATAGGGAGAAGTTTTTATTTACACGATGAGTAGAGTGTGTCTTGACCTCCGCGGCGGAGGCTCCGTCGAACCCCTGATGCTGACTCACCGAACCCCTAGGGTTCGATCGAACCCAGGTTAAGAACCACTGTCTTAAGGTATTCATGTGTGATTTCCACAAGCATCTGTACATGTAGAAGAATGAAAAACGCGGGCATGTCTGCATGACTCGCCTCAATCTTTCCAGTGGTTAGTTCCGGTTGTTATGAAGCTGGCTGTGGCGCGTTCTTTCTGACGTCACTTCCTGTGTCTTTCTGACTTCCCTTCCTCTCCGAACTCAGTTTGTAAACGATCGATGAGTCCATACAAAGCTAAGAGCCGGAGATTCAAGGATAGCACGGCACACTTACCTGTGTAAAAATCTATCCAAGGAGGGGGACCTTAAACGATGGTTTAGTGTGGCTGAAACGGGGCTTAGGCTAAATAATTATTCGTTTAAAGGGGAACATTATCACCAGACCTATGTAAGCGTCAATATATACCTTGATGTTGCAGAAAAAAGACCATATATTTTTTTAACCGATTTCCGAACTCTAAATGGGTGAATTTTGGCGAATTAAACGCCTTTCTATTATTGGCTCTCGGAGCGATGACGTGACGTCACATCGGGAAGCAATCCGCCATTTTCTCAAACACCGAGTCAAATCAGCTCTGTTATTTTCCGTTTTTTCGACTGTTTTCCGTACCTTGGAGACATCATGCCTCGTCGGTGTGTTGTCGGAGGGTGTAACAACACGAACAGGGACGGATTCAAGTTGCACCAGTGGCCCAAAGATGCGAAAGTGGCAAGAAATTGGACGTTTGTTCCGCACACTTTACCGATGAAAGCTATGCTATGACAGAGATGGCAAGAATGTGTGGATATCCTGCGACACTCAAAGCAGATGCATTTCCAACGATAAAGTCAAAGAAATCTGCCGCCAGACCCCCATTGAATCTGCCGGAGTGTGTGAGCAATTCAGGGACAAAGGACCTCGGTAGCACGGCAAGCAATGGCGGCAGTTTGTTCCCGCAGACGAGCGAGCTAAACCCCCTGGATGTCTTGGCTCACACCGTCCCTTATGCCACCGAAGATGATCAAGAAAAGAATATCGACCCTAGCTTCCCTGGCCTGCTGACATCAACTCCAAAACTGGACAGATCAGCTTTCAGGAAAAGAGCGCGGATGAGGGTATGTCTACAGAATATATTAATTGATGAAAATTGGGCTGTCTGCACTCTCAAAGTGCATGTTGTTGCCAAATGTATTTCATATGCTGTAAACCTAGTTCATAGTTGTTAGTTTCCTTTAATGCCAAACAAACACATACCAATCGTTGGTTAGAAGGCGTTCGCCGAATTCGTCCTCGCTTTCTCCCGTGTCGCTGGCTATCGTGTCGTTTTCGTCGGTTTCGCTTGCATACGGTTCAAACCAATAGCTTCAGTTTCTTCTTCAATTTCGTTTTCGCTACCTGCCTCCACACTACAACCATCCGTTTCAATACATGCGTAATCTGTTGAATCGCTTAAGCCGCTGAAATCCGAGTCTGAATCTGAGCTAATGTCGCTATAGCTTGCTGTTCTATGCGCCATGTTTGTTTGTATTGGCATCACTTTGTGACGTCACAGGAAAATGGACGGGTGTATATAACGATGGTTAAAATAAGGCACTTTGAAGCTTTTTTAAGGGATATTGCATGATGGGTAAAATTTTGAAAAAAACTTCGAAAAATAAAATAAGCCACTGGGAACTGATTTTTAATGGTTTTAACCCTTCTGAAATTGTGATAATGTTCCCCTTTAAGGAGTTATCCGGCTTAATGTAGACAGGGCCCCACAGGCTAAATCATTGTTTTCCATGGAATCGATTAATATTTTATAGACTATCTTTAATCCTCGCGATAAGGAAAATACTTGACAAAGTGTGTCCCTTGATAGCTCAATACGGATTGATTGATTGAGACTTTTATTAGTAGATTGCACAGTACAGTACATATTCCGTACAATGGACCACTAAATGGTAACACCCGAATAAGTTTTTCAACTTGTTAATCAACTCATGGTAGAACACACGTACGATTCGTTTTTGTAAGAGGCGGCTGACAGCCATACTTCCAGTTGGTGTCTGACGGATGCAGTTTATAGCCGAGCAGCTGCATCTTTGCCATACATCACCAAGTCCAATGCAAAGCGTCGGATGCAGTGGTGTAAAGCACGTCACCACTGGACTCTAGAGCAGTGGAGACGCCTTCTCTGGAGTGATGAATCACGCTTTTCCATCTGGCAATCTGATGGATGAGTCTGGGTTTGGAGGTTGCCAGGAGAACGCTACATTTCGGACTGCATTGTGCCAAGTGTGAAATTTGGTGGAGGAGGAATTATGATGTGGGGTTGGTTTTCAAGAGTTGGTGTTTTACATGGAATCCATTCATATTTTATGGACTATCTTTAATCCTCAAAATACTTCACAAAGTGTTGTCCTTGACAGCTCAATACGGAACACGTACGATTCCGTTTTTCTAGGGACGGCTGGCAGCCATACTTCCAGTTGGTGTCTGACGGATGCAGTTTATGGCCAAGTCCAATGCAAAGCTTCAGATGCAGTGGTGTAAACCACTTCGCCACTGGACTCTAGAGCAGTGGCGAC
Organism: Nerophis lumbriciformis; assembly: GCF_033978685.3. Classification (NCBI taxonomy): domain Eukaryota; kingdom Metazoa; phylum Chordata; class Actinopteri; order Syngnathiformes; family Syngnathidae; genus Nerophis; species Nerophis lumbriciformis. The sequence goes on along the minus strand of NC_084550.2, from coordinate 16,657,235 downwards.
GCTTTCTCTGGGGTGATGAATCACGCTTTTCCATCTGGCAATCTGATGGACGAGTCTGGGTTTGGAGGTTGCCAGGAGAACGCTACATTTCGGACTGCATTGTGCCGAGTGTGAAATTTGGTGGAGGTGACTCCGCCAAGGCTGCCCTTTGTCACCGATTCTGTTCATAACTTTTATGGACAGAATTTCTAGGCGCAGTCAAGGCGTTGAGGGTATCCGGTTTGGTGGCTGCAGGATTAGGTCTCTGCTTTTTGCAGATGATGTAGTCCTGATGGCTTCATCTGGCCAGGATCTTCAGCTCTCACTGGATCGGTTTGCAGCCGAGTGTGAAGCGACTGGGATGAGAATCAGCACTTTCAAGTCCGAGTCCATGGTTCTCGCCCGGAAAAGGGTGGAATGCCATCTCCGGGATAGGGAGGAGACCCTACCCCAAGTGGAGAAGTTCAAGTACCTAGAAGTCTTGTTCACGAGTGAGGGAAGAGTGGATGGTGAGATTGACAGGCGGATCGGTGTGGCGTCTTCAGTAATGCGGACGCTGTATCGATCCGTTGTGGTGAAGAAGGAGCTCAGCCGGAAGGCAAAGCTCTCAATTTACCGGTCGATCTACGTTCCCATCCTCACCTATGGTCATGAGCTTTGGTTTATGACCGAAAGGACAAGATCACTGGTACAAGCGGCCGAAATGAGTTTCCTCTGCCGGGTGGCAGGGCTCTCCCTTAGAGATAGGGTGAGAAGCTCTGCCATCCGGGGGGATGGCAGAAGTTATCTGAGGGGAGCTCAAAGGAAAGCCGCTGCTCCTCCACATCGAGAGGAGCCAGATGAGGTGGTTCGGGCATCTGGTCAGGATGCCACCCGAACGCCTCCCTAGGGAGGTGTTTAGGGCACGTCCAACCGGTAGGAGGCCACGGGGAAGACCCAGGACACGTTGGGAAGGCTATGTCTCCCGGCTGGCCTGGGAACGCCTCGGGATCCCCCGGGAAGAGCTGGACGAAGTGGCTGGGGAGAGGAAAGTCTGGGCTTCCCTGCTTAGACTGCTGCCCCCGCGACCCGACCTCGGATAAGCGGAAGAAGATGGATGGAATAATGGTGCAGGGTTGTTTTTCAGGAGTTGGTGTTTTCCATGGAATCCATTCATATTTTATAGACTATCTTTAATCCTGAAAATACTTCACAAAGTGTGTCCCTTAACAGCTCAATACGGAACACGTACGATTCCGTTTTTCTCGGGACAGCTTGCAGCCATACTTCCAGTTGGTGTCTGACGGATGCAGTTTATTCTGGAGAGCCATCACACCCGCACCAGTGTTTTTGTGCGCTCCATTCGCTCCGTCTGCAGCTCGCTGGCTCTCAGGAGAGATAGCAGTTAGCTTGATAAGTGATATTTATAGCCGACGCGGAGCGGGCGTGCGCCGCATAGCATATAGCGAGCGAGGCCAAGGCACGGCGTGGCGTGTCGCTGGGGTTCATCGTTCCCGGCCGAGAACTGGAGCTGTATTCCCATTAATTGTGTTTGTCGTCCTTCTCTCGGCGAGTCCGACCTTAACCTCGCTGTCCTCCCAAACATCCTGAGCGTGAAGAATTGGAGATATTGGAAAGATGTTTTCCGCTGCTTGTGGCGGCAAGGAAGAAGGGAGAGAATGTTTTCCAGGTCAAGGGCAGCCAAAATGCCACCTTGATTTCTGAGAGCGCCTGATTGCTCGACTGCACCAATAAGACGCAATCATGAGACTTGATTGAAGGTGACGGATCATCAGCCAGGACGGTCCAATCCTGATCACGCTGCTTCTAATCACCTTTGGTCGCCGCCAGAAAGCCATTTCTACAAGACTTTGCTCATCTGGACTTTCATTCTAAACAGAAGAAAACAAACTATTTTACTACGGAAGTAGTACATACTAATGAGTGACAAGGTGTCAAAACATTATGCATATTATATGTATATATACTCTATACATACATATATATATATATATATATATAGTGTGTATATAGTGTGTATATATGTATGTATATATATATATATATGTATGCATACGTAGATGTGTATATATATGTTTATATACATATATATATATATATATATATATATATATATATATATATATATATATATATTAGGGCTGTGAACCACACAATTCAGTTCAATTCGATTTTTGAGGGTAACAATTCGATTCAAAATTGAATCTCGATTCAAAATCAATGCTTTCAATAACATTGAGTGCCATGGCTATGATTAACTACATTCCTTCATAAAATAAATAAACGCAATAGTTTTCAAACAATTTTGTTTGTGAAGTGAATTATATTTATATAGCGCTTTTTCTCTAGTGACTCAAAGCGCTTTACATAGTGAAACCCAATATCTAAGTTATATTTAAACCAGTGTGGGTGGCACTGGGAGCAGGTGGGTAAAGTGTCTTGCCCAAGGTTGCAGTGGCTAGGATGGCGGAAGCGGGTATTGAACCTGCAACCCTCAAGTTGCTGGCACGGCCACTCTACCAACCGAGCTATACCGCCCTATACCGTTTGCTAAAGTAAATCTGTATAGCAGATATAGGCATCTAGATCAATCATATAATTTGTCTGAATGGCTAGACAGGACAGATACAAACATTTTTTTTTAAAATTATTTAGAATTTCTTTGACGAATCGTTACAAATAAGAATTTTTTGACCCCCCGAGTAAATTTGGCCCTATTCGTCACAGTTTACCTGACACATGAAACGTGACAAATTAGGAGGCGCACTATCCAATTTAGCTGCCAGATAACAGTAGTGTTGAATGTCCTAAAATGTGTTTTCTGGCAATTCTAACTGTGACCACAACGTCAGTTGCTATGGGGAAAGACACTTTCCATCATTTTCAGCTGACTACATTGCAAAATGCTTAACCCCTTCTTTTGTTTATGCAACATCCACCCAGGAATGGGGCCATATGAGTATATTTATATATGAGTATATATATATATATATACATACATATACAGTACAGGCCAAAAGTTTGGACACACCTTCTCATTAGCAACACAACTGATGGTCCCAACACCATCGATAAAGCAAGACATTCCACTAATCAACCCTGATAAGGCACACCTGTGAAGTGAAAACCATTTCAGGTGACTACCTCTTGAAGCCCACTAAGGGAATACCAAGAGTGTGCAAAGCAGTAATCAGAGCAAAGGGTGGCTATTTTGAAGAAACTAGAATATAAAACATGTTTTCAGTTATTTTTTAACTTTTTTTTGTTAGGTAAATAACTCCACATGTGTTCATTAATAGTTTTGATGCCTTCAGTGACAATCTACAATGTAAATAGTCATGAAAATAATGAAAAAGCATTGAATGAGAAGGTGTGTCCAAACTTTTGGCCTGTACTATATATATATATACATATATATATATATATATATATATATATATATATATATATATATATATATATATATATATATATATATATATATATATATATGTATATAGTAGTAGAAAAAACACAGAGGCTAGTTCAAGGTGCCACTCACACCGGTGAATTGAATGATGAATGATAGGTGGTGGTCGGAGGGGCCGTTGGCGCAAATTGCAGCCACGCTTCCGTCAGTCTACCCCAGGGCAGCTGTGGCTATGAAAGTAGCTTACCACCACCAGGTGTGAATGAATGATGGGTTCTACATGTAAAGCGACTTTGGGTACTTAGAAAAGCGCTATATAAATCCCAGTTATTATTATTATTATTATTATTATTAAGGTGCTTTTATTATTGTCCATTCTTTAACATGTACAAGACATATAAAAGATGGGGAGGTTGTGAGTTCAAACCCCGGCCGAGTCATACCAAAGACTATAAAAATGGAACCCATTACCTCCCTGCTTGGCACTAAGCATCAAGGGTTGGAATTGGGGGTTAAATCACCTAAAATGATTCCCGGGCGCGGCCACCACTGCTGCTCACTGCTCCCCTCACCTCCGAGGGGGTGATCAAGGGATGGGTCAAATTTCGCCACATCTAGCGTGTGTGTGACAATCATTGATACTTTAACTTTAACTGAAATTACATTTTCGGCACAGTCCCACTAAGAGCAGTCATACATTACATGGAGACAAGAACAGGACCGCCAACGAGTCAGCCACTTATGGCGCCCCTTAAAAAAGATGGGAAACAGGTGATATTGGGGGAGGGGGGAACAGTAAAAAAAATATTCAGTCAAAGGCTGGACTCCCGGGAGGGGGTCCAGACGGAGGCCAAGGAAATAAAACTCATAGCCATAGCACACATAAACATAAATGATAAATGATAAATGGGTTGTACTTGTATAGCGCTTTTCTACCTTCAAGGTACTCAAAGCGCTTTGACACTACTTCCACATTTACCCATTCACACACACATTCACACACTGATGGAGGGAGCTGCCATGCAAGGCGCTAACCAGCACCCATCAGGAGCAAGGGTGAAGTGTCTTGCTCAGGACACAACGGACATGACGAGGTTGGTACTAGGTGGGGATTGAACCAGGGACCCTCGGGTCGCGCACGGCCAATCACAAAACTTTCGCAGAGAAACCTGCGAAACAGGCTTGTAGGGATGAAATAGCCTCTGTGTTTTTCCCTGACCAAACATATATAAATATATATATATATATATATATATATATATATATATGTATGTGTGGGGAAAAAAAATCACAAGACTATTTCATCTCTACAGGCCTGTTTCATGAGGGGGGGTACCCTCAATCGTCAGGAGATTTTAATGGGAGCATTCGCATACCATGGTTTATATAGGGCACAGAGTGGGTGGGTACAGGCTGGCCTAGGGGCGTGGTGATTGGCTCATGTGTTACCTAGGAGGTGTTTCCGTCTATGGCGGCATGTTGTTACAATTTCGCTGCGCTTGTTGAGGGATGACAGGTCTGGACGGTAAATAATAAACAGTTTCTCTTTCAAGCATAGGTTGCATCTTTTATTACCACTATTGTAAGGTGTGCTGGATGCAAGAATTTGCCATGTTATTGAATATTCAACATTATTGTCTTTGAGGTCCCAAATGTGTTTGCTGAGTTCTGTGGTATTTCGCAGGTTTTTGTTCCTGAAAGAAGCCTTGTGGTTGTTCCATCTGGTTTTGAATTCACCCTCGGTTAATCCTACATATGTGTCGGATGTGTTAATGTCCTTGCGTATTACCTTAGATTGGTAGACAACTGATGTTTGTAAGCACCCCCCGTTGAGAGGGCAATCAGGTTTCTTTCGACAGTTACATGCTTTGTTGGTTTTGGAGCCGTTCTGACTGGGGGTCGACGGCTCATTTGCAATTGTTTTGTTGTGGTTTGAGATGATTTGTCGTATATTGTTCATGCAGCTGTAGCTCAATTTGATGTTGTTCTTGTTGAATACTTTTCTTAGGTTGTTGTCTTTGGGAAAGTGTTTGTCAATCAGATTGAGGAATTTGTGTCCAATGTTCGTTGAGACGTTTTTGCTGTATGGGGGGTTGTACCAGATGATGCCGCTTCGTTTTCTGTTCTTTTTTGGCTGGTTTCCTGGCGTGGGTTCATAGGTGAGGGTGAAATTGTATCCGCATATATATATGTATATGTGTATATGTATATGTATTACCTGTGCTGTTGTTTTCATGCAACCTACTGTATGTGCTGGGGCTTGCATGGCTTAGTTTAAACCAGCTTTTTAAAACACATGAAATAACCTTAACTCAATGTTTGACTTTTTATAGATGGGATTGACATACAAATACCTTATCTAAATAATATCAAAAAATTATTTGGTTTTGTATTTTTACTAAAAGGTTCTAACAAACTACATTTAAAGTGGCCTGAATATGAAATGTCATTAATGACTATACAACTGGATATTTATTACGAACATTCTAGCATGTATTTGAACACCCCCCCAGGGGTCAAGTGTCCTATATTGGCTGCGACTAACCTTGGTTTATGACGTCCACAAAATGATGCAGATATATGAGTATGCTTTCATAAAAAAAACTGAGCGAGAGTCTCTGTGTTTCCATTCCATTTCTGCATATTTTCCAATAACCGAGCTCGATATTGTCGGCTATGTTGGGCTTCTCTGATTCCCTGGCATTGACCCGCTTTCCATCTTTGATCGATTTGTGCGCTGATCCTACAGAAATAGCAGCGGCGAGCGAGTGCCGTGTTTACACGCGGCTGATGCCTGCTTGCTCGGCATTAAGCAGCGCTGGCTTGCAGCTGTGCAGCCCGCCGTGGCGGAGGAATGACAAATGGGTAAAACAAACACTTGAAACACATTTTCCTTCTAAGTATCGACAGACGACGGACATATTTTGCAGAACGTACGCTCTGGCAAGATGAAGTACGCTGTCTGGCGCAGGCAAATGAGAGCCAAAATATGAATAATAAATATGAGTATAAAGGCTATAGAATGGAAGACGCACTTAATGTTGTGTCCAGTGGTGTAATACCTGCCTCAGGCAACAGGGGGCACTGAAGTTTATATTAATAACTTCTCGGGGTCTAAATCGATTCATAATTTTCAAAATTCTATTAATGAAAAAAATGTAACAATAAAGATTCACACCGCTGCTACCGTAAATTCTGGACTATAAGCCGCTAGTTTTTTTACCTACGCTTTGAACCCCCCGGTTAGGCTAATTCACAGATTTTTCTTCGCTGAAGGCCGTAATGCAAATAGTTTAAAAAAGGACAAGCAAATACACTGACAAGCTGTGTTATTGGCGCTATGTTTGGACAAGGTGCTGCAGTGCTCTTCTGTTTAGACCTTTGAACCGGAAGTGTAATTGCGTTCCGTTTTCTAAGTCATCCATAGCGTTTCTACCAGTATGGATTCTGTCTGGCGCAGGCAAATGAGAGCCAAGATTTAAATAATAAATATGAGTATAAAGGCTATGGAATGGAAGACACACTTAATGTTGTGTCCAGTGATGTAATACCTGCCTCAGGCAACAGGCGGCACTAAAGTTTATATTAATAACTTCTAGGGGTCTAAATCGATTCATAATTTTCAAAAATCTATTAATGAAAAAAAGGTAATAATAAATATTCACACCGCTGCTACCATAAATTCCGGACTATAAGCCGCTAGTTTTTTACCTACGCTTTGGACCCCCCGGTTAGGCTAATTCACGGATTTTTCTTCGCTGACAGCCATAATGCAAATAGTTAAAACAAAAAACAAGCAGTTGTTATTGATTGTGCTATGGCGCTATCTTTTGGACAAGGTGCTGCAGTGCCCTTCTGTTTAGACCTTTGAACCGGAAGTGTAATTGCGCTCCGTCTTCTAAGTCATCCATAGCGTTACTACCAGTATGGATTCTTCATTCATCACTCCAAGCAACGTTTTTAAGTTTTACCATATTACTAAAACAATTCCTACTTACTAAACCGTGCCATGTGTGATGTCTCTAGAAGTGTTTTCATGCATATTTGTATGTGCTATCATAATCGTTAGCGTTAGCTAATTTGCTACGAGTGACTAATTTAGTATTATTTACTTACAATGGCATTCTTTTTGTATTGTTTCACTTTTACAAATTCCTCAGTAAATTCACCAAAGCGTCACCGTGGAGTTTTTGAATCTGTTTAGCTAATTGGAGAACTTTCTACAGCTAGTGGGTCCATGACGATGATTTCTGTTTTGTTTGATCAGCCGTTTTACTGCCGTGTTATCAACACCGTTGTTACGTGCGAGGGGTCGCAGCTTGCTGCGAGGTTCGTTCCCCCGGGATGCAAACGGACCACTCCGGACAGGACGTGCAGGTAGGAACATCATTTATTTGTCGAAAGTCAAACTAGTAACAAAAACTGAAAACAAGCCAGAGGAAAAATGTGCCGATCGCACTCGAAGCTATGGCTAACACTTAGCATAGGCAAGAAGACAAGGAATATGTAACTGTAGCATAAGAAAACAAAGAAGCCAGGCCAACTGACCGGCAAAGGCAGGCTTAAATAATGCCTGTGATTAGTGCTCGGGGAACAGGTGAGCGTACCGAACACCAATCAGAGGCAGGTGAAAATAATAAGCAACCATGGTAACTAAAACAAACTCAAGGGTGCACAAAACAGGAACTGAGGGAGTCCAAAACTAACCGAAAATACCAAAACATGATCTGGGGCCACGGTTTATGACAACCGTTTGGAAACAATTAAGGTATGTAAATAAACATTTACAAATTCTTTCTGTGTAAACAACTAATTTCACAATATATCTGCGACTTATATATGGAAAAAATATTTTCTTATAAAATGTAGTGGGTGCGGCTTATATACAGGTGCACTTTATAGTCCGAAAAATACGTTAACTTTCTGTTCAGAAACTGCTGGTTTGTGCATTTTCTTTAATTGTGACCAACTTGTAATTTCCTCCATACACTGCAAAAACTGAAATCTAAGTAAGATTGAATATCTCAAATAAGGGTGATGTTTGCTTATTTTCTGTCTGATAAGATAATTCTTCTCACTAAGCAGATTTTATGTTAGAGTGTTTTACTTGTTTTACGGGTTTTGGTCCTAAATGATCTCAGTAAGATATTACAGCTTGTTGCTGAGATTTGATGACCTATATTGAGTAAAACATGCTTGGAAATAGAATATCAACTGTTGCAAAGCTGTGTCATCAACACTCACAAGTATAAAACTGCTTTTTCAAAGTAATAATTTCTTATTTCAAGCATGAAATTAAAAAAAATCATGACTTTGACACAATTGTGTCTCATAATTAAAACAGATGACAGCCAAATGGACTTTGCTGTTTTATTTTCAATGAAACAATAGAACACACGTACTCATATAGTAGTACAGTTGGCACAGTACAGCAAACTGACAGTTAATATTTAAACATTTAACATGTGACATTTCAAACAATTTTGAACAGAAATAGTTCATGCACATTCAGATAAATTCTTCAATAAATAATTACGATAAAAAAAAATTGGGTCGGGGGCTGGGCTGTATATATATATATATAAATATATATATATGTATATATATATGTATATATATATATATATATATATATATATATATATATATATATATATACATATATATATATTTATATATATATATGTGTGTGTATATATATATATATATATATATATATATATATATATATATATATATATATATATATATATATATATATATATATATATATATAAAAAAATGGTAAATGGGTTGTACTTGTATAGCGCTATTCTTTGACACTATTTCCACATTCACCCATTCACACACTGATGGCGGGAGCTGCCATGCACGGCGCTAACCAGGCCCATCAGGAGCAAGGGTGAAGTGTCTTGCTCAAGGACACAACGGACGTGACTAGGATGGTAGAAGGTGGGGATTGAACCAGTAACCCTCAGATTGCTGGCACGGCCACTCTCCCAACTTCGCCACGCCATATATATATATATATATATATATATATATATATATATATATATATATATATATATATATATATATATATATATATATATATATATATATATATATATATATATATATAAATTCCTTGCGTACTAATTGACTGAAAGAGCACGCACTTGGCGCGATGATGTCATTTTATCGATGGGAAAATGCAAGAAATGTAATGGCGAGCGCATATCATTATATCATTATATTTGTATATATGTTATATTTTTTATTGCTATATTAGTCTATTTATACCTGCATTGTCCTTTCCATCCTTACACTTTACATCATTGTAACTGAGCTACTGTGTTGAACAACTTCCCTTGTGGATCATTAAAGTTTGTCTAAGTCTAAGTCTAAGTCTAAGTCTAATTATGTTAAGATAATGGCACTAGCATTTACTTAATTTAAGACTATTTTTCAACATATTGAAAATAAAGGTCTTATTTGTTTTTTCTATCAAGAAGAGTGCACTTGTTAGTAGTGAGAAAATTAGGGATGTCCGATAATGGCTTTTTTGCCGATATCCGATATTCCGATATTGACCAACTCTTAATGACCGATACCGATATCAACCGATACCGATATATACAGTCGTGGAATTAACACATTATTATGCCTAATTTGGACAACCAGGTATGGTGAAGATAAGGTCCTTTTTAAAAATAAATAAATAAATATAATAAGATAAATAAATTAAAAAACATTTTCTTGAATAAAAAAGAAAGTAAAACAATATAAAACAGTCACATAGAAACTAGTAATTAATGAAAATGAGTCAAATTAACTGTTAAAGGTTAGTACTATTAGTGGACCAGCAGCACGCACAATCATGTGTGCTTACGGACTGTATCCCTTGCAGACTGTATTGATATATATTGATATATAATGTAGGAACCAGAATATTAATAACAGAAAGAAACAACCCTTTTGTGTGAATTAGTGTAAATGGGGGAGGGAGATTTTTTGGGTTGGTGCACTAATTGTAAGTGTATCTTGTGTTTTTTATGTTGATTTAATAAAAAAAAAACCGATACCGATAATAAAAAAAAACGACATCTATAGAGAAAATACTTATTTTTAGGGATGTCCGATAATGGCTTTTTGCCGATATCCGATATTCCGATATTGTCCAACTTTTTAATTACCGATACAGATATCAACCGATACCGATATCAACCGATATATACAGTCATGGAATTAACACATTATTATGCCTAATTTGGACAACCAGGTATGGTGAAGATAAGGTACTCTTAAAAAAAAAAAAAAAAAAAAAAAAAAAAAATAAGATAAATAAATTTAAAACATTTTCTTGAATAAAAAAGAAAGTAAAACAATATAAAAACAGTTTCATAGAAACTAGTAATTAATGCAAATGAGTAAAATTAACTGTTAAAGGTTAGTACTATTAGTGGACCAGCAGCACGCACAATCATGTGTGCTTACGGACTGTATCCCTTGCAGACTGTATCGATATATATTGATATATAATGTAGGAACCAGAATATTAATAACAGAAAGAAACAACCCTTTTGTGTGAATGAGTGTAAATGGGGGAGGGAGGTTTTTTGGGTTGGTGCACTAATTGTAAGTGTATCTTGTGTTTTTTATGTTGATTTAATAAAAAAACAAAACAAAAAAAAAACATACCGATAATAAGAAAAACCGAAACCGATAATTTCCGATATTACATTTTAACGCATTTCCGATATTATCGGACATCTCTACTTATTTTAAAGTATTTTTGGGTTCATTGAGGTTAGCTAATTTGACTTGTTTTGGAAAGTCTCGACAAGCCAAATGTTCTTGTTCTATTGGCAGATAATTTTGCTTAGTTCAAGTAAAATGCCCCTAACTTTTGTATTTTTTTTTTCTTGTCTTTGAACACTGACATTTTGCAGTGTCGTTTAATGAATAGTTGTGTCACGTTAGTGTCCGTCGCTGAGGTTTTTCTTCTGCTTGCTTTACTCTCTTTATTGCGCAAGACCAAAAGGCTCAACTTTTGGGAATTGTCTCGCAAAGAGAAAGCTGGCGTCGATGTGTCCTTGTCGCACGCTTTGAGGCCGGCCCCTAGCTTTTCATCCCGCCAATAACGGGACCCTCCCAAAGGGCGGCTGATTGTGCGACTCCTTTTTTTAGAAGGTAATTACGCCGTAAAGTAGCAGCGTTTATGAGCGCTCAAGTCGCAGCGGGGATTTCGTCTGCTATCTAATCCAGTCGGCTCCGATCTAGAAGGTTCTTTTGTACAAAACCGGAAAACCAGTGAAGTTGGCACGTTGTGTATTTCATAAATAAAAACAGAATACAATGATTTGCAAATCCTTTTCAACTTATATTAATTTGAATGGACTGCAAAGACAAGATTTTTTTTGGCAAATAATCATTAACTTACAATTTAATTTTTACTATGTAATTTTTACTATGAAGCTTAAGTTGTTCAACAGTCCGGGGTCTCCGTTGTGGTATTTTAGGCTTCATTATGCGCCACACATTTTCAATGGAAGACAGGTCTGGACTACAGACAGGCCAGTCTAGTACCCACACTCTTTTACTATGAAGCCACGCTGTTATAGCACGTGGCTTGGCATTGTCTTGCTGAAATAAGCAGGGGCGTCCATGGTAACGTTGCTTGGATGGCAACATATGTTGCTCCAAAACCTGTATGTACCTTTCAGGATTAATGGTGCCTTCACAGATGTGTAAGTTACGCATGCCTTGGGCACTAATACACCCCCATACCATCACAGATGCTGGCTTTTCAACTTTGCGCCTATAACAATCTGGATGGTTCTTTTCCTCTTTGTTCTACAGTTTCCAAAAACAATTTGAAATGTGGACTCGTTAGACCACAGAACACTTTTTCACTTTGCATCAGTCCATCTTAGATGAGCTTGGGCCCAGTGAAGCCGGCGGCGTTTCTGGGTGTTGTTGATAAATGGCTGTGACTTTGCATAGTAGAGTTTTAACTTGCACTTACAGATGTTGCGACAAACTGTAGTTACTGACAGTGGTTTTCTGATGTGTTCCTGTGCCCATGTGGTGATATCTTTAACACACTGATGTCGTGTTTTGATGCCTGAGGGATCGAAGGTCACAGGTATTTGATGATATTACGGAGCGTAGACGGTGAAAGAAAAGCATATTCCAGAGTGACAACATACATCATCATCATTCACGCCCAAGTCGCTGCTGAGATTGCAGCAGGTTTTTAGGGTTTATAGAAAAGAAAATGGAGCGCTGGTGGGAAAAGAGAAACGAGCCCCTGGCCGATCTTCACTCGCGGGGGGCAAAAGTCTGGAGGGCGAATACACAAGCTTTTATCACTTATTATACGGCTGAGTGCATCCTATATTGTTCGGGGACCCTCGCCGCCATCCATCTGGCACTGAAGGCAGCGGCGTGGCTCTGCTAGGCGCTGTCAGCATGTCATGACTAAGGATTGGCTGCTCTGCTCTCACTCTTTTTTACCCTACTTTTTTACTCTACCTTTTTACTCTCTTATTTACCCTACTTTTTTACCCCACTTTTTTACCCTACTTTTTTACCCTCTTTTTTACTCTACCTTTTCACTCTCTTTTTTACCCTACTTTTTTACCCTCTTTTTACTCTACCTTTTTACTCTCTTTTTTACCCTACTTTTTTACTCTACCTTTTTACTCTCTTTTTTACCCTACTTTTTACCCTCTTTTTTAGTATACCTTTTCACTCTATTTTTTACCCTACTTTTTTACTCTCTTTTTTACCCTACTTTTTTACCCTCTTTTTTACTATACCTTTTCACTCTCTTTTTTACTCTACTTTTTTACCCTCTTTTTTATTCTACCTTTTTTCTTTCTTTTTTACTCTACCTTTTTACTCTTTTTTTACCCTACTTTTTTACCCTACTTTTTTACTCTACCTTTTTACTCTCTCTTTTACCTTACTTTTTTTACACTATTTTTTAGTATACCTTTTCACTCTATTTTTTACCCTACTTTTTTACCCTCTTTTTTACTCTTACACTCTATTTTTTTACTCACATTTTTAACTTGACTTTTTTACCTTGCATTTTTACTGTACTTTTTTACTCTTATTTTTTACTTTACTTTTTTACTCTACTTTTTTCTTAAACTTTATTTTGGCCGCTACTTTTTTTCTCTATTTCTTGTCTACTTTTTTACCCCTACTTTTTTACTCGACTTTTTACTCTATTCCTTACTCATTTGTTTTACTCAATTTTTACTCTACTTTTTTACCCAAATTTTTTACTCAACTTTTTTTACTTTACCTTTTTACTCTACTTTGGTAACTTACACATCTGTGAAGGCACCATTAATGCTGAAAGGTACATACAGGTTTTGGAGCAACATATGTTGCCATCCAAGAAACGTTATCATGGACGCCCCTGCTTATTTCAGCAAGACAATGCCAAGCCACGTGTTACAACAGCGTGGCTTCGTAGTAAAAGAGTGTGAGTACTAGACTGGCCTGCCTGTAGTCCAGACCTGTCTCCCATTGAAAATGTGTGGCGCAATTTAAAGCCTGAAATACCACAACGGAGACCCCGGACTGTTGAACAACTTAAGCTGTACATCAAGCAAGAATGGGAAATAATTCTACCTGAATAGCTTCAAAAATTAGTCTCCTCAGTTCCCAAACGTTTACTGAGTGTTGTTAAAAGGAAAGGCCATGTAACACAGTGGTAAAAATGCCCCTGTGCCAACTTTTTTGCAATGTGTTGCTGCCATTAAATTCTAAGTTAATGATTATTTGCAAAAAAAAATTAAGTTTCTCAGTTCGAACATTAAATATATTGTCTTTGCAGTCTATTCAATCGAATATAAGTTGAAAGGGATTTGCAGATCATTGTATTCTGTTTTTATTTACCATTTACTCAACATGCCAACTTCATTGGTTTTGGGTTCTCTACTTATTCGACTTCATTAAGCTTCAAATCCTGCAACATGTCTGCCCTGAGCCAAGCACTAAATGTGTCACTCTCACTCTTTGGCCACTCCAATATTCTCCATCTCAGCTGTGTCAGCTTCCCTCGTTCGGTGCCGGCGACGGCGGCTAACAATGACACGTCGCCAGCCAGATCCTTAACTGGCGGAAATCACTAATGCCGTTTGTTAGCAGCGGCGGCGGCTTCGGCGTGCACGCGCTGCGGGCTGCATCAATCATAATCCGTGCACCCCACCCTCCCAAAGAGTATTTTTAATAAGAAATGAAGCAGCAGTAATGAATAACACAAGTCAAGCGTATACTGTTACTAATGATCTGTAGATTAGCCATTATGTGGCGTAAAAGTGCTGCGAGTCACTTCATAACTCTCCCGGGGCGACGTGGGGGCCGTGGTAGCCCCCAGCCAGCAAAACAAATGATGCCACTGTGGAGGCTACACGCATGTATAATGTGCGTGTGCGTGTCTGATTGATGCTTCCAATTATAAGCCCATGCGTGTGAACTTGTAAGCCGCACGGACGCGCAGGTGTGTGTTGATGCAGTCCAAGCATTGAAATGCGCATATGAAGACGTGTAAATAATCGGGGTGTGATGCTCATCATGCATGATTCATTTCATGAACTTCCTGCAGAGTTCCTCCCTGAATAATTGACTTCCAGGAGCACTTCCTGTCCATTCCTGCCATGTTGCTTGGTTAAATCAGCCTATTATTTTATTTTGCAAATGTATGTTGCTTCAAAGACTAAGGCGGTGCTATGCAAAGTGTGGCCGGGGGCCATTTGCGGCCCCCAGGCTTTTTTTTTTAACGGCCCACAGCACATTTTTAAAAATACCATATTTTCCGGTTTATAAGGCGCACTTAAAATATATATATTTTTAAAAACTCGACAGTGCACCTTATGTACGGAATAATTCTGGTTTTGCTTACCGACCTCCAAGCTTTTTTATTTGGTGCATGGTGTAATGATAAGTGTGACCAGTAGATGGCAGTCACACACAAGAAATACATGTAGACTGCAATATGACTCAAGTAAACAACACTAAAATGTTATATGTTCGATCAAAAATATAGAATATTACACACGGCGCTCAAAAATCTGTCAAAATGTTTTATAACGACTTTGGTAAGCTATGAAGCTGCACCGCTTGATGGATTGTACTGCGCTTCAACATACGAGTATTATTATGGTGTGTGTATAAGGTAAAACATACATTGTTTTGCGTTTTGTTTCGCAATATTATCCAAAAGCAACTTTTCTTACGTTCTGGTACCTGCTGATGTGTATTTGGGATCTGCATAAGTCCTGAAAATTTGCGCGCGTCCGCCTTTGTAGTCAATAAGCTTCTTCTTTTTCTCCGTCTTCTTGTTATGAGACATTCACCCTCTGCTGTTGCCATTTCTAATATAAATTTGTGTAAAGTTCTTACTTATATCTGTCAGTAAACTCGCCATGAAAGCGCTAAAACATACCGGTGTAGTAAGTTGACATTATTCACCCAAGGAACTTTAGTTATATTATATAAAAACATAATCTATGCAACTGTTTGACCAAAGAACCACCATTACATGTTGTGTAGATCACAAGGAAGTGTTTTCAATTTAGAAAAAAAATAAATATATATGACTCCTTTAATGCGCCCTACAATCCAGTGCGCCTTATATATGAAGACAGACCAGAAAATAGACCATTCATCGGCAGTGCGCCCTATGGCCCAGAAAATACAGTACTGTTCCAAAAAAAATATATATCATAAAAAGTGGAATAAAAGAGTAAACAGTTGTATAGAATATAATATAATACCTTTTTTTATTGCATTAAAAATACAACAAAAATGTCAAATGCTTAGCCATACATAAAAGCAACAACCAGCACATATATTTCATTCACACAGTCAAACACACATAACATATATAAATAGTTATAAATAGTAGAAGTGTTAGGAAGAGATAAATAACCAATAAATGACCAATAAAAACAGTGCAGTGCCTTGATCAACAAGAAAATGTTGCACTATTGACGCGTTTTTCTTTAAAAGTATAATTTCTTAAAAAATAATAATTATATCCAAATGATTGTTAGTATGAATTATTGACCTATTCACGGCTACAATTACTTCACATCAAAATGTACACTGTTTCGGTTAAAATATTGCCTATTTTGTATGTTTAACATTAAATAAAGCAATTGTTTATTTGACAAAAAGGACATTCAACATAGGAAAACACAAAAAATGACTTATAATTGGCATATACATCTAAGTTGGTCTAGATATATAAGCGTTGAAAGTAAAAAAAACAAAAAACAATATAAACTGATATATGACTTACGTTTAACACTTTAATGAGTGGGGCCGTTTTGGATAAACAAGACTTTATCTGTACCGCCCTTTATTAAAGTTAAAGTCAAAGTTAAAGTCCCAGTGATAGTCACACACACACTAGGCGGGGTGAAATTTGTCCTCTGCATTTGACCCATCCCCATGTTCCACCCCCTGGGAGGTGAGGGGAGCAGTGAGCAGCATCGTGCGCCGCGCTCGGGAATCACTAGGTTATTAAAGGAGCCATATGTAATAATGTGGCCAGAAATGGTACTGCAATCATGGTCAAAATTCTGTAGTCCCTTCTTTCTCTCCCTGACTGAGGTTGCCAGATACGCAGTTGAATCCAGCTCAATCGACTGGACTACTCCAAGGAACTTCAAACTTCCACTGCCTCCTACTAGGGGTTGAGTTTCTGGGACCATAATAGCTGAATAGACAAGCGTTTTGTCAATAACAAATCTCTAACCAACACATTTTACACAGGATTTCGGCTATTTTTTAGGAAGAAGTAGGTCATGCCTGCGTACAATATCACAACAAATGGCAATCATATGGTTATTGTCAGTACTATCAGAAAACAAAGACTAAAATTAACTACAACAAACGCTAGCAATGGTTATACTGGTGAAAATAAGTAGAGCAGCTTAGCAGCCTAATGTACGCCCTAAACTAAAGAAAAGACATTTTACCAAGGTATGCCTAAAGGCTACTCTTTCAAACATTTCACATTGCCATATAACTTGGTACATGTGGTCCACAATATGCAAACACGAACAATGAATTATTTTATCATGTGATTTAGCTGTCTCCATACACACATCCAGGTTTTATTTGTCGAAAATATATTTTGCCCTGTCAGTTCGAATACACATCGACATACAAGCAGATATTTCCCCCGTTAGCCTATATGTCGATGTGTCATTGACCGGGCGAGCATGCTAAGCATTACACTAGGAGCGAAGCACCATCACACTAAGCATTCGTTGCAGGAACATACTACAAACCCTGTTTCCATATGAGTTGGGAAATTGTTTTAGATGTAAATATAAACGGAATACAATGATTTGCAAATCCTTTTCAACCCATATTCAATTGAATGCACTACAAAGACAAGATATTTGATGTTCATACTCATAAACTTAATCTTTTTTGTTGCAAATAATAATTAACTTAGAATTTCATGGCTGCAACACGTGCCAAAGTAGTTGGGAAAGGGCATGTTCACCACTGTGCTACATGGCCTTTCCTTTTAACAACACTCAGTAAACGTCTGGGAACTGAGGAGACACATTTTTTAAGCTTCTCAGGTGGAATTCTTTCCCATTCTTGCTTGATGTACAGCTTATGTTGTTCAACAGTCCGGGGGTCTCTGTTGTGGTATTATAGGCTTCATAATGCGCCACACATTTTCAATGGGAGACAGGTCTGGACTACAGGCAGGCCAGTCTAGTACCCGCACTCTTTTACTATGAAGCCACGTTGATGTAACACGTGGCTTGGCATTGTCTTGCTGAAATAAGCAGGGGCGTCCATGGTAACGTTGCTTGGATGGCAACGTATGTTGCTCCAAAACCTGTATGTACCATCCATCCATCCATTTTCTATCGCTTATTCCCTTTGGGGTCGCGGGGGGCGCTGGAGCCTATCTCAGCTACAATCGGGCGGAAGGCGGGGTACACCCTCGACAAGTCGCCACCTCATCGCAGACCTGTATGTACCTTTCAGCATTAATGGTGCCTTCACAGATGTGTAAGTTACCCATGTCTTGGGCACTAATACACCCCCATACCATCACAGATGCTGGCTTTTACACTTTGCGCCTATAACAATCCGGATGGTTCTTTTCCTCTTTGGTCCAGAGGACACGACGTCCACAGTTTCCAAAAACAATTTGAAATGTGGACTCGTCAGACCACAGAACACTTTTCCACTTTCTATCAGTCCATCTTAGATGAGCTCAGGCCCAGCGAAGCCGACGGCGTTTCTGGGTGTTGTTGATAAACGGTTTTCGCCTTGCATAGGAGAGTTTTAACTTGCACTTACAGATGTAGCGACCAACTGTAGTTACTGACAGTGGGTTTCTGAAGTGTTCCTGAGCCCATGTGGTGATATCCTTTACACACTGATGTCGCTTGTTGATGCAGTACAGCCTGAAGGATCGAAGGTCACGGGCTTAGCTGCTTACGTGCAGTGATTTCTCCAGATTCTCTGAACCCTTTGATGATATTACGGACCGTAGATGGTGAAATCCCTAAATTCTTTGCAATAGCTGGTTGAGAAAGGTTTTTCTTAAACTGTTCAACAATTTGCTCACGCATTTGTTGACAAAGTGGTGACCCTCGCCCCATCCTTGTTTGTGAATGACTGAGCATTTCATGGAATCTACTTTTATACCCAATCATGGCACCCACCTGTTCCCAATTTGTCTGTTCACCTGTGGGATGTTCCAAATAAGTGTTTGATGAGCATTCCTCAACTTTATCAATATTTATTGCCCACTTTCCCAACTTCTTGGTCACGTGTTGCTGGCATCAAATTCTAAAGTTAATGATTATTTGCAAAAAAAAAAAAGTTTATCAGTTTGAACATCAAATATGTTGTCTTTGTAGCATATTCAACTGAATATGGGTTGAAAATGATTTGCAAATCATTGTATTCCGTTTATATTTACATCTAATACAATTTCCCAACTCATATGGAAACAGGGTTTGTAGCTTTGTTAGACAAGATCATAGACTGTATTGGACAATATGGTTTACATACCAAATGACCATTCCCATTTATTACAAGTAATACGAAAACGTAAATGCCTGACTTAGCTATCAAGGAAGAAATTAGCAAATTTGGCGTCAGGTGAAAAAAATCTGTCGTCCCCATCTTTCCCCAATCCTCGTTTTGTTTCTGACTTTGTCATGAATAAGTTGATAATCGTAACAATGCCTCTTAGATTTATTAAGGTCTGACATGTTTAGTAACTTTACCAGTGGTAGTAGCTAGATGAAGATGGCGGTGCGTAACTGACAACCTGGATGTTAAAGTTAAAGTACCAATGGTTGTCACACACACACTAGGTATGGTGAAATTATTCTCTGCATTTGACCCATCACCCTTGATCATCCCCTGGGAGGTGAGGGGAGCAGTGAGCAGCAGTGGGGGCCACGCCCGGTAATAATTTTTGGTGATTTAACCCCCAATTCCAACCCTTGATGCTGAGTGCCAAGCAGGGATGTGACACACTCACATACTTTCTAATTGGTCAAACGGTAGAAGGCGGGATTTCGGGGCTGTAAATCTAATTTTAAAATGAGCATATCCCGGCTGAACTACTGTTATCAGTTATAGAGGTATTGGAAAAGAACATGATTTATTAATGCCGTTTGACATATCAGGGCCATTTAATGATGACTTGACATTCAATTTTTACATATGGCTCCTTTAAATAGTAAACAATTTTTTTCCCAGCCCGTTCTGAGCTGCACAACTTCCTCAGTGTTCTTTTTACAGGTTTCTAATCTATTCTAATATCTGTACTGGCATTTCCTGTGAGCGAGAAAAGAGAACAACCATAATTGATCTTCCCGCTGATAGTTGCTATACTCATGTCACGCTCGAGTCTTATTCTCTCAGCCGTCACGCTGTCAGCGTCGTCGGCTGACGACGGAGAGAGACAAAACTATCTCGGAGACATGGTTCATAAAGACAGATCTGCTCTTTACTCATCGTTGATTTATGTATGCGGACGTCAAAGTGAGGGAAACGCAACGGCACTTTATTAAACGTGTCATGTGATTTTTGGCGTTTATTGCAGCCGTCCTCCTGTGGCACGCTCCATGGAGGGATGCCATTCTGTCGATGCACTTGTGTTGCTATTTGTGTTTATTCATGTGTGTGTGTGTGTGTGTGTGTGTGTGTGTGTGTGTGTGTGTGTGTGTGTGTGTGTGTGTGTGTGTGTGTGTGTGTGTGTGTGTGACACGTATCACACAGCCAAAGGGGGATTTGCTTCCGTCTTATTGCTTCGGCAGGAAAGGATCATGCAAATTGTAGTAGGAAAGGAAACAAAAAAGAAAACAAATATATATCTCTTGTTGTATTAATATTTTTGATTGCCGTATTTTCCGGACTATAAGGCACACTTAAAATCCTTTTTTTCCCTTCAAAACTCGACAGTGCGCCTTATAACCCGGTGCGCCTGATGTAAGGAATGAGTTTGGTCGTGCTTACCGACCTCGAAGCTATTTTATTTGGTACATGGTGTAATGATAGGTGTGACCAGTAGATGGCAGTCAAACATAAGAGATACGTGTAGGCTGCAGTATGATGGCAGTATGACTCATGTAAACAACACTAAAATGTCATATGTTCCATTGAAAATATAGAACATTACAGACGGCGCTCAAAAATCTGTCAAAATGTTTTAGTACGACTTTGGTAAGCTATGAAGCCGCACCGCTTGATGGATTGTACTGTGCTTCAACATACGAGTATTTTTATGGTGTGTGTATAAGGTAAGACATATTATCTGGCTTTTTGTTTCGCAATACTATGCAAAAGCAACTTTTCTTACCTTCTGCTACCTGCTGATCTGTATTTGGGATCTGCATAAGTCCTGAACATTTCCGCGCGTCCGCCATTGTAGTCCGTGCTGACATTGTAGTCTATAAGCTCCTTCTTTTACTCTATCTTCTTGTTATGGGACATTCATCCTAATATAAAGTAGTGTAAAGTTCTTACTTATATCTAGAGATGTCCGATAATGGCTTTTTTGCCCATATCCGATATTCCGATATTGTCCAACTCTTAATTACCGATACCGATGTATACAGTCGTGGAATTAACACATTATTATGCCTAATTATGTTGTGATGTCTCGCTGGATGCATTAAGCAATGTAACAAGGTTTTCCAAAATAAATCAACTCAAGTTATGGAAAAAAAATGCCAACATGGCACTGCCATATTTATTATTGAAGTCACAAAGTGCATTATTTTTTTTTAACATGCCTCAAAACAGCAGCTTGGAATTTGGGACATGCTCTCCCTGAGAGAGCATGAGGAGGTTGAGGTGGGCGGGGTTGAGGTTGGGGGGAGGGTGTATATTGTAGCGTCCCGGATGAGTTAGTGCTGCAAGGGGTTCTGGGTATTTGTTCTGTTGTGTTTATGTTGTGTTACGGTGCGGATGTTCTCCCGAAATGTGTTTGTCATTCTTGTTTGGTGTGGGTTCACAGTATGACGCATATTTGTAACTGTGCTAAAGTTGTTTATACGGCCACCCTCAGTGTGACCTGTGTGGCTGTTGACCAAGTATGCGTGGCATTCACTTGTGTGTGTGAAAAGCCGTAGATATTATGTGACTGGGCCGGCACGCAAAGGCAGTGCCTTTAAGGTTTACTGGCGCTCTGTACTTTTCCCTAAAAGTCATAAATTTTACTTTTTGAAACCAATACCGATAATTTTTAAACCAATACCGATAATTTCCGATATTACATTTTAAAGCATTTATCGGCCGATGATATCGGCAGTCCGATATTATCGGACATCTCTCGTTTAAGGTAAGACATATTATCTGGCGTTTTGTTTCGCAATATTATGCAAAAGCAACTTTTCTTACCTTCTGCTACCTGCTGATCTGTATTTGGGATCTGCATGAGTCCTGATCATTTCCGCGCGTCAGCCAGAGTAAAAAGAAGTAAAAGAAGCTCCTTCTTTTACTCTATCTTCTTGTTATGGGACATTCATCTTCCGCTGTTGCCATTTCTAATATAAAAGTAGTGTAAAGTTCTTACTTATATCTGTCAGTAAACTCACCATGAAAGCGCTAAAACATACCGGTGTAGTGAGTTTATATTATTCACCCAAGGAACTTTAGTTATAATATATACAAACATAATCTATGCAACAGTTTGACCAAAGAACCACCATTACATGTTATGTAGACCACAAGGAAGTGTTTTCAATTTAGAAAAAAAATAAATATAAATGACTCCTTTAATGCGTCTTATAACCCGGTGCGCCTGATGTAAGGAATACATTTGGTTGTGCTTACCGACCTCGAAGCTATTTTATTTGGTACATGGTGTAATGATAGGTGTGACCAGTAGATGGCAGTCAAACATAATAGGTACGTGTAGACTGCAGTATGATGGCAATATGACTCATGTAAACAACACTAAAATGTTATATGTTCCATTGAAAATATAGAACATTACACACGGCGCTCATAAATCTATCAAAAATGTTTTAGTACGACTTTGGTAAGCTATGAAGCCTCACCGCTTGATTTGCTTCAACATTGTTCATCAGCCTCACCTCTCCACGGTGGAGCGCACAGGTGAGCACAATCAGCCTCATTGGCAGCTCACGCCAGCACTCCATGGAAGTTTGGCTGCTCAGAACTTTGTCCAGTGGTGTTGCAGAGCAGCTGCTGGCAGCAGGATAGCAATGCTAAATCGTTGGACTAAAACACACGGGGGAAAAGGAAAAGCTTGGTAAGCTTGCGTCTAGTGATGGGTTGATGAGGCGTCATGAAGCGTTTCAACACATTGCAAAACTGTATTGATACTGTGTCGATACTGTGTCACTAAATACTGACATCTGCTGGACATTAAAAATCCCTACAGGCAACCTATGGACCGACTCAACTGACACTGATTTTATGACCTAGTACAGTGGTTCTCAAATGGGGGTACGCGTACCCCTGGGGGTACTTGAAGGTATGCCAAGGGGTACGTGAGATTTTTAAAAAATATTCTAAAAATAGCAACAATTCAAAAATCATTTATAAATATATTTATTGAATAATACTTAAACAAAATATGAATGTAAGTTCATAAACTCAGTGAAGCACAAGCTCAGGTTTGTCACTAAAATGTCTGTCAAAAAGAACTGTGAAAAGAAATGCAACGATGCAATATTCAGTGTTGACAGCTAGATTTTTTGTGGACATGTTCCATAAATATTGATGTTAAAGATTTTTTTTTTTGTGAAGAAATGTTTAGAATTAAGTTCATGAATCCAGATGGAGCTCTAATACAATCCCCAAAGAGGGCACTTTAAGTTGATGATTACTTCTATGTGTAGAAATCTTTATTTATAATTGAATCACTTGTTTATTTTTCAACAAGTTTTTTAGTTATTTTTATATCTTTTTTTCCAAATAGTTCAAGAAAGACCACTACAAATGAGCAATATTTTGCACTGTTATACAATTTAATAAATTTAATAAATCAGAAACTGATGACATAGTGCTGTATTTTACTTCTTTATCTTTTTTTTTTCAACCAAAAATGCTTTGCTCTGATTAGGGGGTACTTGAATTTAAAAAAAATTCACAGTGGGTACATTGCTGAAAAAAGGTTGAGAACCACTGACCTAGTATATACAATAATACAAACCAAGTCATTGTATTTCATTTAGGATTATTTCATAACTTCATTTAAATAAAAATATATTTTTTGTCTTTTTTAGATACAGTCAATAAATAATGTGAACATGTATCATAACATGGAAATCTAAGAGAACGTGTTGTGAATGAGGATGCTTGTGGACCTGGAATTTTTTTTTTTTTTTACACATTTTTTTTTTTTTTTTAAAACAGTTTTTCCAACGTATTAAATTTTAGACGCTTTCTCTCCTTGGTTATTATTTCTCCGGCTGTAGAAAAGACCCTTTCACAGGGCACAGAGGAGGCGTCAGTGCGACACAGTTCGCGTATCGGTCACGTGACCAAAACAGCTCATGATCGGTCACGTGACTTTCTAAAAGCGGTACGCGCATCGACACAGGGTTTCGCTCTATGAGCTCGACGCATGCGCCGATGCATCGGTGTTGCCGGACCCATCACTACAATTGAAGGCTGTAGCACACGGAAGCCTAGGTCTGTGCTTACAAACAAATCCTATGTATTGCTTTGTTAAATGTGTTGCCTGTTGAGAGGTTGAAAGGTCACGCTCTATTGACTGCTTTGCATTTGTTAAACTGTGTGCTTATTTGATTATTTTGTTTAAGCTATTTGAAGTAAATAATTTTGCTATGCAGTTCATAAATTAACCAAAGCAAATTTACTAAAGTACAAATTCTGCTTTATTGAATAGAATGCGATATTTACCGTATTTTTCGGACTATAAGTCGCAGTTTTGTTCATAGTTTGGCCGGGCTCCAGTGCAACTTATATATGTTTTTTTCCTTCTTTATTATGCATTTTCGGCAGGTGCGACTTATACTCCGGTGCAACTTATACTCCGAAAAATACGGTAGTTGGTACTTGAATTACTAACAGATCTTAATCTCTTATTAATTATTACGGAAAATAATAATGGGTTACCTAAAAAAACAATTATCTGACATATATAGTTAAGAGACGTTTCATGAGAGCAGAGTGTGTGTGTGTGTGTGCCTTTTTAAAGGTGGAGCCTGTTGCCAAGTGACGTGTGACGTCACACAAAATTTAAAGGTTGATCAACAAAGTATGTTTTCCTGCATGTACTTCACATACACACAAGTTATGTCCACCCTGAGATCGGTAGGTTGTGAGTTCAAACCCCGGCCGAGTCATACCAAAGACTATAAAAATGGGACTCGTTACCTCCCCGCTTGGCACTCAGCATCAAGGGTTGGAATTGGGGGTTAAATCACCAAAAATCATTCCCGGGCGCGGCCACTGCTGCTGCTCACTGCTCCTCTCACCTCCCAGGGGGTGAACAAGGGTGACGGGTCAAATGCAGAGAATAATTTTGCCACACCTAGTGTGTGTGTGTGTGTGTGACAATCATTGGAACTTTAACTTTACACCATAAACAGATCTTATAAAACCAAATAAACTAAGAAAGTAATATTTTTTTAGTGAGCACAATTTCTTTAACTTATTTTCAAACCTAATGAGCAACCTCAGATCGGTAGGTTGTGAGTTCAAACCCGAGTCATACCAAAGACTATAAAAATGGTACCCATTTCCCCCCTGCTTGGCACTCAGCGTCAAGGGTTGGAATTGGGGGTTAAATCACCAAAAATCATTCCCGGGCGCGGCCACTGCTGCTGCTCACTGCTCCCCTCACATCCCAGGGGGTGATCAAGGATGACTGGTCAAATGCAGAGAATAATTTTGCCACACCTAGTGTGTGTGTGACTATCATTGGTACTTTAACTTTTAACTTTAGCACGCTAACAGTAAAGTGCTAACTTTTTTTGGCGATTTTTACACTTTTTTGTCTAATTACGCAGCCATACACCTTACAGTCATAAAACTTGGTATTTACAACATGCTTACTATATGCATGCTTACGTTAGCATGCTAACATTAACGTGCTAGGTTTTTTGAGCTAATTTTGCACCCGTTTACCTTACAGTCATATAACTTGGTATGTGACACTTCTTAACTGTTAGCGTGCTAATGTTAGCATGCTACCATTAAAGTGCTAACTTTTTTTAGTTTATTTTACACTTTTTAATCTAATTCCCCAGCCATACACCTTGGTCATATAACTTGCTATGTGACACAAGCTAACTGCTATCATGCTAACCTTAGCTTTTTAACATGCTAAAACTAGCATGCTAACTTTTTGAGCTAGTTTCGCAACCGTTTACACCAGAGTCATATAACTTGGTAAGTGACAGCTGTTAACTATTAGTGTGCTAACTTTAGCATGCTAACAGTAAAGTGCTATCTTTTTTTGTTGTTGCGATTTTTACACTTTTTTGTCTAATTACGCAGCCGTACACCTTAAAGTCATACAACTTTGTATTTACAACATGCTTACTATATACATGTTTACGTTAGCATGCTAACATTAACGTGCTAGTTTAGTTTTTTTTAGCTAATTTTGCACCCGTTTACCTTTACAGTCATATAACTTGGTATGTGACACTTCTTAACAGTTAGCGTGTTAACGCTAGCATGCTAACATTAAAGTGCTAATTTTTTTTAGCTTATTTTACACTTTTTACTCTAATTCCCCAGCCATACACCTTAGAGTCATATAACTTGGTATGTGACACAAGCTAACTGCTATCATGCTAATCTTAGCTTTTTAGCATGCTAACTTTTTGAGCTAGTTTCACAGCCGTTTACACCAGAGTCATACAACTTGGTTTGTGAAACAAGCTAACTGCTATCATGCTAACCTTAGCTTTTTAACATGCTAAAACTAGCATGCTAACTTTTTGAGCTAGTTTCGCAACCATTTACACCAGAGTCATATAACTTGGTATGTAACATTTTTTACCTGTTAGCATGTAAACGATGGCATGCTAGCAAGCTAACTTAGGCTCGCTAACCTTTTTTCATCTAATTTTACACTTTTTCTTCTATTTCCGCAGCCATACACCTTTTAGAGTCATACAACTTGGTATGTTACACAACCTAACTGCTATCATGCTAATCTTAGCTTGTTAGCATGCTAACTTTTTGAGCTAGTTTTGCAACCGTTTACACCAGAGTCATACAACTTGGTATGTGACACAAGCTAACTGCTATCATGCTAACCTTAGCTTGTTAACATGCTAACATTAGCCTGCTAACTTTTTGAGCTAGTTTCGCAACCGTTTACACCAGAGTCATATAACTTGGTATGTGACATTTTTTTTACCTGTTAGCATGCAAACGATGGCATGCTAGCAAGCTAACTTAGGCTCACTAACCTTTTTTCATCTAATTTTACACTTTTTCTTCTATTTCCGCAGCCATACACCTTTGAGTAATATAACTAGGTATATGAAACATTCTGATTATCATTTTTTGAGCTAATTTTGCACCTGTTTACCTTACTGTCACATAACTTGGTATGTGACACTTCTTAACTGTTAGTATGCTAACGTTAGCATGATAACAATAGAGTGCTAACTTTTTAGCTTATTTTACACTTTTTCTTCTATTTCCGCAGCCATACACCTTTTAGAGTCATATATAACTTGGTATGTGACACAAGCTAATTGCTATCATGCTAATCTTAGCTTGTTAGCATGCTAACTTTTTGAGCTAGTTTTGCAACCGTTTACACCAGAGTCATACAACTTGGTGTGTGACACAAGCTAACTGCTATCATGTTAACCTTAGCTTGTTAACATGCTAACATTAGCCTGCTAACTTTTTGAGCTAGTTTCGCAATCGTTTACACCAGAGTCATATAACTTGGTATGTGACATTTTTTTTACCTGTTAGCATGCAAACGATGGCATGCTAGAAAGCTAACTTAGGCTCGCTAACCTTTTTTCATCTAATTTTACACTTTTTCTTCTATTTCCACAGCCATACACCTTTGAGTCATATAACTTGGTATATGAAACATTCTGTTATAATTTTTTTAGCTAATTTTGCACCTGTTTACCCTACAGTCATATAACTTGGTATGTGACACTTCTTAACTGTTAGCGTGCTAACGCTAGCATGCTAACATTAAAGTGCTAACTTTTGTAGCTTATTTTACACTTTTTACTCTAATTCCCCAACCATACACCTTTAGAGTCATATAACTTTGTATGTGACACAAGCTAACTGCTATCATGCTAACCTTAGCTTGTTAACATGCTAACATTATCGTGCTAACTTTTTGAGCTAGTTTCGCAACCGTTTACACAAGAGTCACATAACTTGGTATGTGACAGCTGTTAACTATTAGTGTGCTAACTTTAACATGCTAACAGTAAAGTGCAAATTTTTTTTTTGCCAACATTACACTTTTTTTGTCTAATTACGCAGCCATACACCTAACAGTTATAAAACTTTGTATCTACAATATTCTTACTGTATGCATGCTTACGTTAGCATGCTAACATTAACGTGCTGTTTTTTTAAAACTGATTTTGCACCCGTTTACCCTACAGTCATATAACTTGGTATGTGACACCTCGTAACTGTTAGCGTGCTAACGTTAGCATGCTAACATTAAAGTGTTAACTTTTTTTCAGCTTATTTTACACTTTTTACTCTAATTCCCCAGCCATACACCTTAGAGTCATATAACTTGGTATGTGACACAAGCTAACTGCTATCATGCTAACCTTAGCTTGTTAACATGATCAATTTAGCGTGCTAACTTTTTGAGCTAGTTTCGCACCTGTTTACACCAGAGTCATATAACTTGGTAAGTGACAGCTGTTAATTATTAGTGTGCTAACTTTAGCATGCTAACAGTAAAGTGCTAACTTTTTTTGGGCGATTTTTACACTTTTTTGTCTAATTGCGCAGCCATACACCTTACAGTCATAAAACTTGGTTTTTACAACATGTTTACTATATGCATGCTTAACTTGGTATATGAAACATTCTGACTGTTATCATGCTATCGTTAGCGCGCATGCTAAGTGTTAGCATCTTTTTGTAAACATGCTACTGTTTTAGGCCAGCTCTGTGGCTCGTTTTGTACAGTTACACCTAAAACTCACGGATTCAGACACTCGGCACCATCTAATAAGTACAGCGGCTTCCAGCGACCCCCGGCCAGAGGTCCAGGGCACAGATAGCAGGCCCATCAAAATGTTGTAGTTATTAAATATTACACTAACTGTCTTTGTCAGCAAAAAGTTAAGATGCTTTTTTTTGGATAGTTTAGCATACATACTGACTTACTTATTGGATCGTATTTTGCATCTTTAATGTACAACATGCATCAAAATGGCCCTCGTCCTTTCATTTTTATGTATGCGACACTCGCTGGAAAAAGTTTGCAAAACCCCCGCTGGGAAATAAATATAAAAATGTATCACTGCGTGATATTTAGATAATCCTATGAGTCATTTCAGTGAGCACAGACAGGCTCTCTTTATTACATTAGACGGCAAATTGTATTTAAAAGTGGTATTTTGGACGTGAGTGGGCGTGTACTTTGTGTTGCTTGCAGAAGTATTAGCATGGCACAACGCGCCTTAAAATGCCCCACCTTTTATAACAATCACAAACGGTCACATTATTTTCTTAATATGCTTAATTTTCTTCTCTGAAGGAATGTTGGAGTCAGCATCGGCGCTCGCCATCGTGCCCGTAAATCAATTTGAGCTATTAGAGATAACGCAATAAAGCCATTGAGCTCATTCCTATTGTGGCGGCGGCGCTGGCTAATTAACGGCGCTATCTCCTGACTGGCATGTTCTCAGCCAGTCGAGGGCAAGCCAAGGCCAGCAGAACTCCATAAAAATGCAAATCTTAGCCATGCAAATCCTGGCTGAGCTCAAGTTTCTTATTTGTCACAGGGAAAGCACTCTGGCATTGGTGCTGTCACTTTGTCAAAGATCAGATTAAGATGAAGACCCTCTTTTAAATGTTGGCGTTTTGTGGCACGCTGGTGTAGTGGGATGTTTTTCAACACACGTCTTAGCTGTGAGTTCAATATCCTGATGCTGGTTGGTAGACTTCAACCCTCATCTTGATTGGTGTCCCTTTACTAGGCTGTCCATTCCTATACCACGTTCGCATGCCTACCATAGTTGGTGAACCCCCCATTGCAAGTCTCGAGTTTTAGTGTCCCGTAACATGTGTCCATATATGTTACTGTTGTTTGCTGGTCTCAAACTGAGTCCCCCACCCCCACATAGAAGTCAAGTTTGCACGAACGCTCACCATGTGTACATAAGTCAATATTTATTGTGTGTGCATACTAGTCAATATTTGTTGTGTGTGCATACCAGTCAATATTTGTTGTGTGTGTGCATACCAGTCAATATTTGTTGTGTGTGTGCATACCAGTCAAGATTTGTTGTGTGTGTGCATACCAGTCAAGATTTGTCGTGTGTGTGCATACCAGTCAAGATTTGTTGTGTGTGTGTACATACCAGTCAATATTTGTTGTGTGTGTGCATACCAGTCAATATTTGTTGTGTGTGCATACCAATCAATATATCTTATGTGTTTACACAGGTCAATATTTCTTATGTCTGCATACCAGTCAATATTTCTTATGTGTGCATACCAGTCGATATTTAATGTCTGTATACCAGTCAATATTTCGTATGTGTGCATACCAGTCAATATTTTTTAGGTGTGCATACCAGTCAATATTTCTTTTGTGCATACCAGTCCATATTTAATGTCTCTATACCAGTCAATATTTCGTATGTGTGCATACCAGTCAATATATCTTGTGTGCATACAAGTTAATATTTCGTATGTGCGCATACCAGTCAATATTTCGTATGTGCGCATACCAGTCGATATTTCGTATGTGCGCATACCAGCCGATATTTCGTATGTGCGCATACCAGCCGATATTTCGTATGTGCGTATACCAGCCGATATTTCGTATGTGCGCATACCAGTCGGTATTTTGTATGTGCGCATACCAGTCAATATTTCGTATGTGCGCATACCAGTCGATATTTCGTATGTGCTCATACCAGTCGATATTTCGTATGTGCTCATACCAGTCGATATTTCGTATGTGCGCATACCAGTCGATATTTCGTATGTGCGCATACCAGTCGATATTTCGTATGTGCGCATACCAGTCGATATTTCGTATGTGCGCATACCAGTCGATATTTCGTATGTGCGCATACCAGTCGATATTTCGTATGTGCGCATACCAGTCGATATTTCGTATGTGCGCATACCAGTCGATATTTCGTTTGTGTGCGCATACCAGTCGATATTTCGCGTGTGCGCATACCAGTCGATATTTCGCGTGTGCGCATACCAGTCGATATTTCGCGTGTGCGCATACCAGTCGATATTTCGCGTGTGCGCATACCAGTCGATTTTTCTTGTGCGCATACCAGTCGATTTTTCTTGTGCGCATACCAGTCAATATGTCTTGTGTGCATACCAGTCAATATGTCGTGTGTGCATACCAGTCAATATGTAGTGTGTGTGCATACCAGTCAATATTTCTCATGTGCGTACACCAATCAATATGTTGTGTGTGTGCACACCAGTCAATATTTTGTGTGTGCACACCAGTCAATATTTTGTGTGTGCCCACCAGTCGATATTTTGAATGTGTGTGTGTGCCCACCAGTCGATATTTTGAATGTGTGTGTGTGCGCACCAGTCGATATTTTGAATGTGTGTGTGCACCCCAGTCAATATGAGTTGGACTGTCAAGGTCTATCCATTGTTAAAATATTATTGTTTTTGTTACAATGCATATTTACAAAAAAAATGTTTTTCCTTCGATGACGGATTCCAAAACGGATACACATCTCCAAAAATACAACTTTGCATTGTCATCGGGATGTTTTTTATTTAAGTGATTTGCTTCTTTACCTTTTTTCACATGTCCTAATTAAATGGGAGCTAAGTTGCCGTGCCAGGTGATATCAAACGATTCACCCCAGGCTAAAGTCGCTGCTGTGGCTTTTACTCGCCAGGCTTATGTGCGAAAGTAAACTTTTCAATTCAATCTCTATCGATCGGGCCTTTTTTTTTCTCCCCCCAGTCGAGGCTGTTTTGGGACGGCAGGTAACCACGGCAACCGGCCTTGGCTGATGCCGCAACGGTCATCGGAGGAGACCGGTGGCGGCCGGAATATTCCAGCCGCCTGTACTGACACCTCTCCCTCCCCCGCCTCGTCCCCGTCAGTCCTCCTGTTTTGGGGTTACGGTGTAACGGAGATAACGGCGGCCTGATGCAAACTTTATGCGAGCTTCTCGTATAAATGACGTGTCGCTCGCTGGTGCACTTCTTCTAACCCTGACTCTTCCTGAATGATTGATGACTAGCGGGGTCGGGGCGGCTTTTAGTGTTCCCCTGTGGGGGCCGGTGGAGCTCGGCGCGGCTTCTGCGCTCATCAGATCATCACCAGCAGCCAGACTGCGCCACAACAACTCAAACGCAACACAAACAGTTGAACCTTTTCGCGGCTTTATGTGTACATCTATACATATACAGTCGTGATCAAAAGTTTACATACACTTGTAAAGAACATAATGTCATGGCTGTCTTGAGTTTCCAGTCATTTCTACAACTCTTATTTTTTTGTGATTGTAGCACATACTTGTTGGTCACAAAAAACATTCATGAAGTTTGGTTCTTTTATGAATTTATTATGGGTCTACTGAAAATGTGAGCAAATGTGCTGGGTCAAAAGTATACATACAGCAATGTTAATATTTGCTTACATGTCCCTTGGCAAGTTTCACTGCAATAAGGCACTTTTAGTAGCCATCCACAAGCTTCCGGTTTAATTTTTGACCACTCCTCTTGACAAAATTGGTGCATTTCAGCTACATTTCTTGGTTTTTCTGACTTGTTTCTTCAGCATTGTCCACACTTTTAAGTCAAGACTTTGGAAAGGCCATTCTAAAACCTTAATTCTAGCCTGATTCCTTTACCACATTTGACGTGTGTTTTGGGGTCATTGTCCTGTTGGAACACCCAACTGCGCCCAAGACCCAACCTCCGGGCTGATGATTTTAGGTTGTCCTGAAGAATTTGGAGGTAATCCTCCCTTTTCCGCTCTGTAAAGCACCAGTTCCATCCATCCATCCATCCATCTTCTTCCGCTTATCCGAGGTTGGGTCGCGGGGGCAGCAGCCTAAGCAGGGAAGCCCAGACTTCCCTCTCCCCAGCCACTTCGTCCAGCTCTTCCTGTGGGACCCCGAGGCGTTCCCAGGCCAGCCGGGAGACATAGTCTTCCCAACGTGTCCTGGGTCTTCCCCGCGGCCTCCTACCGGTCGGACGTGCCCTAAACACCTTCCTAGAGAGGCGCTCGGGTGGCATCCTAACCAGATGCCCGAACCACCTCATCTGGCTCCTCTCGATGTGGAGGAGCAGCGGCTTTACTTTGAGCTCCCCCCGGATGGCAGAGCTTCTCACCCTATCTCTAAGGGAGAGCCCCGCCACCCGGCGGAGGAAACTCATTTCGGCCGCTTGTACCCGTGATCTTGTCCTTTCGGTCATAACCCAAATCTCATGACCATAGGTGAGGATGGGAACGTAGA
This sequence comes from Nerophis lumbriciformis, assembly GCF_033978685.3. Taxonomy (NCBI): domain Eukaryota; kingdom Metazoa; phylum Chordata; class Actinopteri; order Syngnathiformes; family Syngnathidae; genus Nerophis; species Nerophis lumbriciformis. Next base: position 16,623,686 of record NC_084550.2, on the reverse strand, counting down.
TCGACCGGTAAATTGAGAGCTTTGCCTTCCGGCTCAGCTCCTTCTTCACCACAACGGATCGAAACAGCGTCCGCATTACTGAAGATGCCGCACCGATCCGCCTGTCGATCTCACGATCCACTTTTCCCTCACTCGTGAACAAAACTCAGAGGTACTTGAACTCCTCCACTTGGGGGCAGGGTCTCCTCGCCAACCCGGAGATGGCACTCCACCCTTTTCCGGGCGAGAACCATGGACTCGGACTTGGAGGTGCTGATTCTCATCCCAGTCGCTTCACACTCGGCTGCGAACCGATCCAGTGAGAGCTGAAGATCCTGGCCAGATGAAGCCATCAGGACCACATCTGCAAAAAGCAGAGACCTAATCCTGCAGCCACCAAACCGGATCCCCTCAACGCCTTGACTGCGCCTACAAATTCTGTCCATAAAAGTTATGAACAGAATCAGTGACAAAGGGCAGCCTTGGCGGAAACATCATTCTGGAGGAAAGTTCTGTGGTCAGATGAAACAAACATTTTGCTGTTTGGCCACAATACCCAGCAATATGTTTGGAGGAGAAAAGGTGAGGCCTTTAATCCCAAAGTCATGGACAATGCTGAAGAAACAAGTCCATGTCAGAAAACCAACACATTTAGCTGAACTGCACCAATTTTGTCAAGAGGAGTGGTCAAAAATTCAAGCAGAAGCTTGTGGATGGCTACCAAAAGCGCCTCATTGCAGTGAAACTTGCCAAGGGACATGTAAGAAAATATTAACATTGCTGTATGTATACTTTTGACCCAGCACATTTGCTCACATTTTCAGTAGACCCATAATAAAATCATAAAAAGAACCAAACTTCATGAATGTTTTTCGTGACCAACAAGTATGTGCTCCAATCACAAAAAAATAAGAGTTGTAGAAATGATTGGAAACTCAAGACAGCCTTGACATTATGTTCTTTACAAGTGTATGTAAACTTTTGATCGCGACTATTTAGTCAGATTATTGCTCTATGGCAGACCTGGGCAAACTAAGGCCCGGGGGCCACATGCGGCCCGTTAAATTTTTCAATCTGGCCCGCCGGATATTCCCAAATAATTTAAAACAATTTTTTTTTAGATCTTTAAGATGGAAATTGTAGCTGCCTTCATGACATGCAGTGATGTTTTCAAATTACCGTAAGTCTTGAACTATACAAAGTATTTCAATGGTTGGAATCTGCGCTTTCGCATGATATACTAGTTACTACGTGTAGAGGTTTCCCTCTTGTGGTGGGTTACTGAAGACGCCGCTCCGATCCGCCTGTCGATTTCACGATCCACTCTTCCCTCACTCGTGAACAAGACTCCGAGGTACTTGAACTCCTCCACTTGGGGCAAGATCTCCTCCCCAACCCGGAGATGGCACCAGTTCCATTGGCGGCAAAACAGGCCCAGAGTATAATACTACCACCACCATGCTTGACGGTATGAATGGTGTTTCTGGGATTAAAGGCCTCACCTTTTCTCTTGCAAACAGCTACATTTTGTTTCATCTGACATTATATGTGTCATGATCCGTGGCCCAGATCATGTTTTTGTATTTTATGTTAATAATAATAATAACTGGGATTTATATAGAGTTTTTCTAAGTACCCAAAGTCGCTTTACATGTAGAACCCATCATTCATTCACACCTGGTGGTGGTAAGCTACTTTCATAGCCACAGCTGCCCTGGGGTAGACTGACGGAAGCGTGGCTGCAATTTGCGCCAACGGCCCCTCCGACCACCACCTGTCATTCATCATTCAATTCACCGGTGTGAGTAGCACCGGGGGCAAAGGGTGAAGTGTCCCGCCCAAGGTCACAACGGCAGCGATTTTTGGATGGTAAGAGGCGGGGAGCGAACCTGAAACCCTCAGGTTTCTGGCACGGTTGCTCTACCCACTACGCCATGCCGCCCCTGTTAGTTTTGGACTCCTTGAGTTCCTGTTTGTGACACCTCTGAGTTTGGTTTGGTTGCCATGGTTGCTCATTGTGTTCACCTGTCTCCGATTAGTGTTCGCCCGCTCACCTGCTACCCGAGCACTAATCAGAGGCATTATTTAAGCCTGCCTTTGCCAGTCAGTCGGCCTGGCGTCATTGTTTGCTTCATGCAACCTGTCAACGTAAGTTTTGCTTGTCTCCTAGCCAATGCTAAGTGGTAGCCTTGTCTATGTAAGTTTTGCTTGTTTCTAGTCCACGCTAAGTGGTAGCTTAGTTTCGAGTGCGATCAGCACATTATTCCTTTTGCTTGTTTTCTGTTTTTTGTACCTCTTTAAGTTTTGATTAGTGATTGGTTGATGAGGCGTCATGAAGCGTTTCAACACATTGCAAAACTGTATTGATACTGTGTCACTAAATACTGACATCTGCTGGACATTAAAAATCCCTACAGGCAACCTATGGACCGACTCAACTGACACTGATTTTATGACCTAGTATATACAATAATATAAACCAAGTCATTGTATTTCATTTAGGATTATTTCATATCTTCATTTAAATAAAAATATATTTATCTTTTTTAGATACAGTCAATAAATAATGTGAACATGTATCATAACATGGAAATCTAAGAGAACGTGTTGTGAATGAGGATGCTTGTGGACTGGGATTTTTTTTTAAACATTTTTTAACGCATTTTTATTCCAAAAAACCCAGTTTTTCCAACGTATTAAATTTTAGACGATTTCTCTTCTTAGTTATTATTTCTCCGACTGTAGAAAAGACCCGCTCACAGGGCACAGAGAGTGCGACACAGTTCGCGTATCGGTCACGTGACCGAAACAGCTCAAGATCGGTCACGTGACTTTCTAAAAGCGGTACGCGCACCGACACAGGGTTTTGCTCTATGAGCTCGACGCATGCGCCGATGCATCGGTGTTGCCGGACCCATCACTAGTTTTGATAATTAAACCATGTTCCTACTTGCACGCCATGTCCGGAGTGGTCCGTCTGCATTTCGGGAGAACGAACCCCGCAGTAAGCTGCGAAAACCCATCCATCCATCCATCCATCTTCTTCCGCTTATCAGAGGTCGGGTCGCGGGGGCAGTAGCCTAAGCAGAGAAGCCCAGACTTTCCTCTCCCCAGCCACTTCGTCCAGCTCCTCCCGGGGGATCCGAGGCGTTCCCAGGCCAGCCGGGAGACATAGTCTTCCCAACGTGTCCTGGGTCTTCCCCGTGGCCTCCTACCGGTTGGACGTGCCCTAAACACCTCCCGAGGGAGGCGTTCGGGTAGCATCCTGACCAGATGCCCGAACCACCTCATCTGGCTCCTCTCGATGTGGAGGAGCAGTGGCTTTACTTTGAGCTCCCCCCGGATGACAGGGTGAGAAGCTCTATCTCTAAGGGAGAGCCCCGCCACCCGGCGGAGGAAACTCATTTCGGCCGCCTGTACCCGTGATCTTGTCCTTTCGGTCATAACCCAAAGCTCATGACCATAAGTGAGGATGGGAACGTAGATCGACCGGTAAATTGAGAGCTTTGCCTTCCGGCTCAGCTCCTTCTTCACCACAACGGATCGAAACAGCGTCCGCATTACTGAAGATGCCGCACCGATCCGCCTGTCGATCTCACGATCCACTTTTCCCTCACTCGTGAACAAAACTCAGAGGTACTTGAACTCCTCCACATGGGGGCAGGGTCTCCTCGCCAACCCGGAGATGGCACTCCACCCTTTTCCGGGCGAGAACAATGGACTCGGACTTGGAGGTGCTGATTCTCATCTCAGTCGCTTCACACTCGGCTGCGAACCGATCCAGTGAGAGCTGAAGATCCTGGCCAGATGAAGCCATCAGGACCACATCATCTGCAAAAAGCAGAGACCTAATCCTGCAGCCACCAAACCGGATCCCCTCAACGCCTTGACTGCGCCTACAAATTCTGTCCATAAAAGTTATGAACAGAATCAGTGACAAAGGGCAGCCTTGGCGGAAACATCATTCTGGAGGAAAGTTCTGTGGTCAGATGAAACAAACATTTTGCTGTTTGGCCACAATACCCAGCAATATGTTTGGAGGAGAAAAGGTGAGGCCTTTAATCCCAAAGTCATGGACAATGCTGAAGAAACAAGTCCATGTCAGAAAACCAACACATTTAGCTGAACTGCACCAATTTTGTCAAGAGGAGTGGTCAAAAATTCAAGCCGAAGCTTGTGGATGGCTACCAAAAGCGCCTCATTGCAGTGAAACTTGCCAAGGGACATGTAAGCAAATATTAACATTGCTGTATGTATACTTTTGACCCAGCAGATTTGCTCACATTTTCAGTAGACCCATAATAAATTCATAAAAAGAACCAAACTTCATGAATGTTTTTCGTGACCAACAAGTATGTGCTCCAATCACAAAAAAATAAGAGTAGTAGAAATGATTGGAAACTCAAGACAGCCTTGACATTATCTTCTTTACAAGTGTATGTAAACTTTTGATCGCGACTATTTAGTCAGATTATTGCTCTATGGCAGACCTGGGCAAACTAAGGCCCGGGGGCCACATGCGGCCCGTTAAGTTTTTCAATCTGGCCCGCCGGATATTCCCAAATTTAAAACAATTTTTTTTTAGATCTTTAAGATGGAAATTGTAGCTGCCTTCATGACGTGCAGTGATGTTTTCAAATTACCGTAAGTCTTGAACTATACAAAGTATTTCAATGGTTGGAATCTGCGCTTTTGCATGATATACTAGTTACTACGTGTAGAGGTTTCCCTCTTGTGGTGGGTTCTTCTGATGCCGACAGATCTTCTTGACCCCGGTAGACAGTCTGAATCACATCTTTTATTGCCACACACAAGTCTCGGTTGCTTTTCAGCAATATATTTTAGGACTTTTCAGTCCGACGTGTCTCTTCTTTCTGGCTCCAACTCCCAACAACGTGTCTCTTCCCGGCTGCTGCTAATAAAGGCGACAGATGATTAGATAACAAGCCCCAGCTGGGCAATCTACTCACCTGCCGCTGGCTTCGAGGCCGGTCCTTACACACCCCGCTCCGCGGCAGGCCCGCAGGCCACGCCCCCATCCACACTATGGTAATCTAATTAGTTACTACTTCATCTAAGTCACTGTGTGACTTAGATGAAGTCCTCAAATAACCTGATCGTTTTACTGCATGACAAAGAATTAGCATCAATGCTAATATGCTAACCCAGCATGGCAGGTGGAGACAGACTTTTATTTTGTTATATATCTCTGAACTTTAAGTAATGACTGAGAGAAGGTATCTATCAATCATTAACTCTAAATTGTTTGGCTTTCCTGTTGAGTTTTGAGAGACAAACCACAGGAACAAGAAGACGTTCACACATTGGTTCCATTAAGAGCATGAATATTAGATATATACACTGCTGTGTGTGTGTGTGTGTGTGTGTGTGTGTGTGTGTGTGTGTGTGTGTGTGTGTGTGTGTGTGTGTGTGTGTGTGTGTGTGTGTAAGCCGCCCCGCCACCCCCCACATGTACAAACTAATTTTCTCCATGGCACTCCTTCATAAGATATTTACATTGCCATCTATTATGGATCGTGATCAGATTGAAGCTGAGTGTTCCTGTCCTGGCCCCTGGCTGAACCCTGGGTGGTCGTTGGGTTCAAACAAACAGAATTCTCCTTATTTTTTGGTGCCTGAAGTGTGTTGACGTCATCGTTTCACCTCCTGTATGAGGATCGGCTCATGTCCCAATACTTTTGTCCACTACGTGTATTTCAGGCATATACTGTATGATGTTATTTTTCTACATCGTCAGTATGTCTTGTTTAGGGACGGAATGTCGTTGTGGCTTGTGCAGCCCTTTGAGACACTCGTGATTTAGGGCTATATAATTTAATTTTGGAAATTGTATTTTATTTTACTACCGACCAACTTTTGTCGGTAACACAAAATCAAACACCATATTTTTGATACTGTTGACGCACGTTACGTTGCAGACTCAGCAACGACTCAAACACTTGGCAGGCAAACCAGCGTATTGGTAGTAAAAATGCCTCTAAATAATGTTGTCATTTTCCATTGTAACAAAAAGCAAGCATGCCTGATTGAAAGCACTCAAAAGAAAGGCTACATGTTTTAATAAAAATGTGCTAGGTCGATGTTACTTTACATTGGCTATGCCATATAGATCAGGGGGTCCCCAAACGTTTTGACTCGGGGGCCGCATTGGGTTAAAAAAATTTGGCCGGGGGCTGGGCTTTGTGTGTGTGTGTGTGTGTGTGTGTGTGTGTGTGTGTGTGTGTGTGTGAGAGAGAGATGTTGGAATCGCCATGTAAAATTGCTAATGCTAATCGGTAGCATCTATATCAGGGGTCCCCAAACTACTTCTTTTTTTTTTTTTTTTTTTTTAAATATGTCCTTTCTAATCCATTTTCTACCGCTTGTTACTCTCGGTGTCTCCTAGCCGCTCAGGCAAATATATTGTCTAAAAATGCATATTCCCATCGATAACGTGACATCGCGCACGGAATACATATATACAGACATTCTTAGACGATATATTAAAATTTAAATTATTATAAAAAAGTAGTTTGGGAACCCTTGATATAGATGCTACCGATTAGCATTAGCAATTTTACATGGCGATTTCAACATCTCCTTCTCCTACTCACGTTACAATCAAACAGCTGGTGTGTATTAAGTAAATTTCGATGAGGTTAGGACCCATAGTGCCAATACTACAGCAGTATTGACATTTTTGCTGCATTTAGTCTTTTTTAAGCTTAAAAATGCTTAATTTAGGTCTATAATACGTAATTATGCAAAAATAAAATAAAAAAAAACTGCGATAGTTAAGCCACATTCAAAACGCATGCATTCATTTCAGTTTGTCCTAAGTGTGTTGCCTTTCAAAATGTGCTAGCCCAGTGCTAATTTACATTGGATGTCCCATAGACATGCCACCGATTCGCATTAGCTATTTTACATGGCGATTTCAACATCTCCTCCTCCTACTTACGTTACAATCAAACAGCTGGTGTGTATTAAGTACAATGCTGAGGTCAGGACCCATGGTGCCAATACTACAGTAGTATTGACATCTTTGCTTAATTTAGTCTTTCATAAGTTTAAAAATGCTTAATTTAGGTCAAGATACATAAAATATGCAAAAATAAAATGAAAAAACGGTGCGAGAGTGAAGCCGCATTCAGAAAGCATTCATTAATTTCAATTAGTCCTAAGTGTGTTGCCTTTCAATATGTGCTAGCCCAGTGCTACTTTACATTGGATGTGCCATTGACATGCTATCGATTAGCATTAGCTATTTTACATGGCGAGTTCAACATCTCTTATAACGTTACAATCAAACAGCTAGTGTGTGTATAAAGCACAATGCTAAGGTTAGGAGCCATGGTGCCAATACTACAATAGTATTGATGTTTTTGCTTCTTTTTTAAGCTTAAAAACGCTTAACTTAGGTCGAAAATACATAAAATATGCAAAAAAACCCAACAAAAAACAACTGTGATAGAGTTAAGCCACATTCAAAAAGCATGCATTCATTTCAGTTTGTCCTAAGTGTGTTGCCTTTCAAAATGTGCTAGCCCAGTGCTACTTTACATTGGATGTGCCATAGACATGCTATCGATTAGCATTAGCTATTTTACATGGTGATTTCAACTTCTCTTACAACGTTACAATCAAACAGCTGGTGTGTATTAAGAACAATACTAAGGTTAGGAGCCATGGTGCCAATACTACAATAGTATTGATGTTTTTGCTTCTCTTTTAAGCTTAAAAATGCTTAATTTAGGTCAAAAATACATCAAATATGCAAAACAAAACAACTGTGATAGAGTGAAGCCACATTCAACACACTTAGTTTGTCCTAAGTGTGTTGCCTTTCAAAATGTGCTAGCCAGTGCTAATTTTGGATGTGCCATAGACATGCTACCGATTAGCATTAGTTTTTTTACATGGCCATTTCCACATTTACAGCACAAACACTTGGTAGGACTCAACAAAAGAAAAGGCACATTCAACTTAATGGCAAAGACTACTTCCTGACAAGGGCAACACACCCTCGGACAGACTGAAAAAATGCATTCCTGGAAATTATACTTGAATGAATTTGGATTCCAACCGTCGACCAAAAAAAAACAACACTTGGCCCACTTTTTAAACGCTCATCCTCAGCACGTTGGAGTGCGGCCAGGCAGTGTGGCTTCTTCCAAGCCCCGCCCACTGTCGCTTCAGGCTTGAAAACACACAGGCAGGCTGACCGCTTCGTGGCTGTCCCTCGGAAGCTTTCGCCCGTACTTGCTCCTCTTCCATATTTCTCACCTTTTCACCTCACTCTGACAAGTACAACTTATGAACGCTCTATAGCAGAGGTGTCAAACTCAAGGCCTGGGGGCCAGATCTGGCCCGTGACATCATTTTATCTGGCCCACAAACACCTGGAAATGTTATTTGTCAAAGTACTTCATATTTTCTCACTAAATGTAATGGATTTTTTTCATTTTGACAGAAAAAATATATATGTACTGCTTGAAATTGCATACTTTTTAAACTTTAATAGTATTGCAACAAATATTACAGTATATTATCATACTTTCCAAACATGTAAAAATACTTAACTTTGCAGCAAACTACTGTTCCGTCAACCAGCTCTTCCTCTCAGGACATTTAAGTCACTGGTCAATCCCAAGTTCTTTCGATGACATACATGCTGAGTAAGGACCATCAAGACAGAATAGGAATATAATCAAGTTTTACTGAAGCTTCAGGAGAACAGCCCAGACCAATACATTCATACCGGCTCCCCCCCCCCCCCCCAGAAAGGAATGCCTCTCCCTTTCCCAACACTGATAAGGCAAGGAGGGGGATGTATTTTCTTCACATTCCAATGTCTAAAACACTAAACAGACCTTCCATCCATCCATTTTCTACCGCTTATTCCCTTTTGTGGTCGCAGGGGGTGCTGGAGTCTATCTCAGCTACAATCGGGCAGAAGGCGGTGTACATTCTGGACAAGTCGCCACCTCATCGCAGACTAAACAGACCTATGTAGACAAAAAGAAACTGGTACACAGAGTATACAATGGGAAAGTACTAGATGTTCTAAACATGGCTATGAATAAAGAAATAACTCTTAAACATATATGCATTCTCCACACTACCCTTAAAATTAATACAAACAACATTACATTTGACGTTGTTTTTTACTGTAAAACTGAAAAAAAAACTACTACTGTTTTTTGCGTTAAAATTCCGTTGACTGAGCTGCCAGTTTTTGACTCTAAAATGTACAGTTGTTTTTAAGGGTGTATTACTGTAAATGGAAAGACCGGTACATTTGTTTTTATGGTAGAAAAACTGGCAGCTAAGTTGCCAGAATAAAAAAATAACTTGTACTGTTTTTCCATTAACAATATAAAGTTGTAAAAACCAATGTAAATTAAACACAAAAATTCTGGCAACCAAACTGCCAGATTTTTCCGTAACCCCCCCAAAAAAACAGCGTTACCGTTTTTCCATTTACCGTAAAATGTTGTAAAAACAAATAAATTAAAAGATTTACTATTTCACAGTAAAATTTTGTAAATGTAAAGTTTTTACTGTAAAATAAACAGTCTACTTAAAACAATTTAAATAATTAATAATGAAATCCAGAGGCACATTCATACATTATTTACTGTTACAAGCGGCCCTCTGATAGCATCCAAAACTGCCATGTGGCCCTCAATGAAAACCACTTTGACATCCCTGCTCTATAGTAACTAATCTCATGCTCACGTCGTCATCTTTTTGGCTCTTTGCCCTATTCCCCACTGCACTGTTATAGAAAATGGATGGATGGATGTTAGTGTTGTTTAGTCAAAGGTTAATATTTATTGTTTACATTGAACAAGGGAGTCTACCAAGTCCAATTTTTTGCCGTAGGAAGGGGATTCATACAGCCTCTTTTGTCATGGTTTACCTGACACATGAAACGTGACGAATTTGGGGGGGAGGTGCACTATCCACTTTAGAAGCCAGATGGCAGGAGAGCGTTGAATATTTTAAAATGCGTTTTGTGGCGATTCCAACTTTGACCACAGCGTCGGTTGCTATGTAGAGTGGTGCTTTCCATCACTTTCAGCAGACTGCATTGCAAAATGGTTAACCCCACCCCTCTTCCTTTTTACGTGAGAGTCACCCAACTGTACTTGCCTCGTGAAAATCCGTCCGACCGGAACTCTCTAATAACTAACGTTCCTTGGGTGAATAATGTAAACTCACTACACCGGTATGTTTTAGAGCTTTCATGGCGAGTTTACTGACAGATATAAGTAAGAACTTTACACTACTTTATATTAGAAATGGCAACAGCGGTGGACGAATGTCCCATAACAAGAAGATAGAGGAAAAAGAAGAAGCTTATGGACTACGGTGTCCGCACGGACTTTAAAGGCGGACGTGCGCAATATTTCAGGATTCATGCAGATCCCAAATACAGATCAGCAGGTACAAGAAGATGAGAAAAGTTGCTTTTGCATAATATTGCAAAACAAAACACCAGATGATGTCTTACCTTGTAGACACACCATAATAATACTCGTATGGTGAAGCACATCAAGTGGTGCGGCTTCATAGCTTACCAAAGTTGTACTAAAAATGTTGATAGATTTTTGAGCATTGTGTGTAATGTTCTATATTGTCAATGGAACATATAAAATGTTTATGTTGTTTACTTGAGTCATATTGCCATCATATTGCAGTCTACACATATCTCTTATGTGTGACTGCCATCTATTGGTCACACTTATAATTACACCGTGTACCAAATAAAATTACTTTGAGGTCGGTAAGCAAAACCAGAATTATTCCGTACATTAGGCGCACCGGGTTATAAGGCGCACTGTCGAGTTTTGAGAAAAAAAAAGATTTTAATTGCGCCTTATAGTCCGAAAAATGCGGTAAACTTATCAACTTTTACTAATGTCAAAATCTCCCCGGTAACCCAATAGTTACAGGTGTACAGGTAACAGCTACTTTTCCCCCTTACACAACCCATTTTTTTGCTTTTTTTCACTATTTTTGCTGTTTTCTGTTGGGAATGTTTCATTAAAAAAAAGGAGCTGCTGCCATTTGGACACGAAAGCAAACATCTTTCCACTTCCTTTCCCTTCGCTTCCTTGACCTTCCTTGACCTCCACCTGGCATCCTGCTAGTGGCCTACTTTTCCTCGCCGTCTTTCTGGCCCCTCCCACTGCGCCTCGCCGTCAACCTGCCGCACTTTTCACGCCGCCCACAGCGTCCTGGAGACACGTGACGACATGTTCACCGTCTCTTTTACTTGCAGCTTCTTTGCTCTTTTTTTAATTCAATCACTCCCCTCTTGTGTGTGTGTGTGTGTGTGTGTGTGTGTGTGTGTGTGTGTGTGTGTGTGTGTGTGTGTGTGTGTGTGTGTGTGTGTGTGTTTCTCTACCCTTTTTGAGACATAAACAAGGAAAAGTACCTTCCATATGAGGACCGGTGAACAAGTTAGGACATAAATCATGGTCCCAATACGGGAAAACCATTGCATCTAATAGAGAATGTCTCATTTGCACCCCTGGTGGTGAAATCTATCAAAATGAGGGTGGTCCCAAAAAGGAGGGATTTTTCAAATTGACTGTCGGTTTTAAAAGTGCACCCCCTCTGGTCAACATATGTAATAACAAGTGTGTGTAAGAAATTGAAATGCGCCCCCTTTGGCCAAAATTAATAAAAAATAATAAAATAAATATGTATATAGAGACATATTGTAATAACTTGAAGTAAATCATGAAGATTACAAACCAATTACAAAAAATAAAATTAAAATAAAACAATTACTAAAAGCAGTCTTTTTCTCACAATGTGTCGACTTTTTTCTTATAACAATTTCTCATATTTCGGTTTCTGTAATATTGCAATATTTTTTTATGTAAAATTATTACTTTTTATGTAAAATTATAAATGTTTAATGCAAAATGGTGACATTTGTCATATAAAATTCTGACTTATCACAATATTTGTCTAATTTTTTGTTGTTGTTGTAAAATAGTGACATTTTGAGCAAAATTATGACATGTCATCATTTTGCCAAGTAAAATTCAGATTTGTATAATATTGCCAACATTTTAAAGTTTTCTTATAAAATTGTGACTTTTGTCGAGTAAAATTACGACTCTTTTCATAAAATTGCCAAAATGTTAAGCTATTCTTTTAAAAATTTTGACTTGCGTTGCCTTTTATTATAATACTGCCAACATTACAAGCTTTTCTTGTGAAATTGTGACCTTTTTCTTGTGAAATTCCAACTAATTTTTCACAACAGGCTTTTTTATATTTGCATTGTATGTATATCTTATTAATGTTGTAAATACAAATCTTTATATATTTAGAAAGGGTGGTCCTAAAGAGGGATTTTTCAAATTGACTGTCGGTTTTAAAAGTGCTCCCCTCTGGTCAACATATAAAATAACAAGTGTGTGTAAGAAATTGAAATGCGCCCCCTTTGACCAAAATAATAACAAAACAAAATAAATATATGTATATAGAGACATACTGTAATAACTTGAAGTAAATAATGATTATTAAAAACCAATTACAAACAAAAAATTTTAAAATAATCATAAAAGCAGTCTTTTTCTCACAATGTGTGGACTTTTTTCTTATAAAATTGGGAACGATTTCTCATATTCTTTGTTTCTGTAATATTGCAATATTTTCTCGTAATATTATTACCTTTTTATGTAAAATTACATTTTTAATGCAAAATGGTGACATTTGTAATACAAAATTCTGACTTTTCACAATATTGCCAATTTTTTTGTTGTTCTTGTAAATAGTGACATTTTTTTGGTGTAAAATTATGACTTTTGTCATAACTTTGCCAAGTAAAATTCAGATTATTATTATAATATTGCCAAAATGTTAGTTTTCTTATAAAATTTTGACTTTTGTCGAAATTACGACTCTTTTCATAAAATTGCCAAAATTTTAAGCTTTTCTTGTAAAATTGCCACAGTTGAGTAAAATTCCAACTTTCATCATAATATTGCACAAATGTTACATTTTTCTTGTAAAATTTTAACTTGCGTTGAGTACAATTGCGACTTTTATTATAATTCTGCCAAAATTCTAAGTTTTTCTTGTGAAATCGTGACCTTTTTCTTGTGAAATTCCAACTTGTTTTTCACAACAAGCTTTTTTATGTTTGCATAGTATGTATATATTATTAATGTTGGAAATACAAATCTTTATATATCTAGAAAGGGTGGTCCTAAAGAGGTAGGCATTATTCAGAGGTCTCAAGAAGGTAACAAATACAAGAATGTGTGTGTGTGGATGCTTTGGATCCAAAAGGAAAAAGTACCTGCCTATTTTCTCTCCGAGTACCTTGAGGCAAAAATCATCATTTAAACATAAGAGCTGTCACTTGAATGGCAGCTCATGAATTATTCATGAGCTGTAATTCCGGGATGTTCCGTCCACGACTCTCTTGTCTGCTTCCGTATTGTCGCTGTCAGGTGCCGGCCGGGGGTCGTCGTTGGGATAAATCTCTTGAAGGGGATTATGTGTGACTGGAATAACATTCTGTTTACTGGCATTTTTATGGAGAATTCTTCTTATGAGTGATGTAATCTTCCCCGGATTATTTTGTTTCTGCCTCTTTTTTAGAGGAAAGTCTTCTCATAGGAAATATTATTAATAAAAATGATCTGTTCCAGGGTTCAAAATAGCCACCATACAACATTTCTGTACCTAACAAGGACCCATACTCAAAGTAGATATTAAAATACTATAATTATATTTTTTTATTTTTCTAAGCTTTTGACAGAACATTAAAAAAATAAATAAATAAATAAATATATATATATATATATATATATATATATATATATATATATATATATATATATATATATATATATATATATATATATATATATATATATATATATATATATATATATTATATACTAATATTAATATTAATACAAACAAAAATAAATATAAATAGGTGTGGAAAAAAAAATAGGATAAAACATTTTAAAATGATAAATATTCATCTAAAAATGTGGCATGCTTTAAATATTGTTAGTATTTTACTGTTGTACTCGTTACAAATATATTTGTTTATATTTTATGGTTTGAGTTTATTTGGAACTTGAATACAGATACAGTATGATACATCACATATTTTCATTTCTCTTTACATGTCCGAAAGGGAGTAGGAAGAAACAGAGCTTGTTTATTTCCTACCACTTTTCCACTTCATAGCAACTTCTAACAAATACAAAACCCAAAACCAGTGAAGTTGGCACGTTGTGTAAATCCTAAATAAAAACAGAATACAATGATTTGCTAATCCTTTTCAACCAATAATACAATTGAATAGACTGCAAAGACAAGATATTTAATGCTCAAACTGAGAAACATAATTTTTTTTTGCAAATAATCAATCAATAACTTAGAATTTAATGGCACCAACACATTGCATCGTCTTGCTGAAATAAGCAGGGGCGTCCATGAAAAAGACATTGCTTGGATGGCAACATATGTTGCTCCAAAACCTGTATGTACCTTTCAGCATTAATGGTGCCTTCACAGATGTGTAAGTCACTCATGCCTTGGGCACTAATACACCCCCATACCATCACAGATACTGGCTTTTGAACTTTGCGCCTATAACAATCCGGATGGTTCTTTTCCTCTTTGGTCCCGAGGACACGGTGTCGAAAGTTTCCAAAAACAATTTGAAATGTGGACTTCTCAGACCACAGAACACTTTTCCACTTTGCATCAGTCCATCTTAGATGAGCTCGGGCCAAGCGAAGCCGGCGGCGCTTCTGGGCGTTGTTGATAAATGGCTTTTGCTTTGCATAGTAGAGTTTTAACTTGCACGTAGAGACGTAGCGACAAACTGTTGTTACTGTCAGGGGTTTTCTGAAGTGTTCCTGTGTGGTGGTGATATCCTTTACACACTGATGTTTCTTTTTCATGCGGTGCCGCCTGAGAGATCGAAGGTCCGTAATATCATCGCTTACGTGCAGTGAAATTCTCCAGATTATCTGAACCTTTTGATGATATTACAGACCGTAGATGGTGAAATCCCTAAATTCCTTGCAATAGCTGGTTGAGAAATGTTGTTCTTAAATTGTTTGACAGTTTGCTCGCGCATTTGTTCACAAAATGGTGACCCTCGCCCCATCCTTGTTTGTGAATGACTGAGCATTTCCTGGAAGCTGCTTTTATACCCAATCATGGCACCCACCTGTTCCCAATTAGCCCGTTCACCTGTGGGATGTTCCAAATAAGTGTTTGATGAGCATTCCTCAACTTTATCAGTCTTTTTTGCCACTTGTGCCAGCTTCTTTGAAACATGTTGCAGGCATCCAATTCTAAATGAGCTAATTTGCAAAAAATCAAGTTGTCCAGTTTGAATGTTAAATATCTTGTCTTTGCAGTCTATTCAATTGAATATAAGTTGAAAAGGATTTGCAAATCATTGTATTCTCTTTTTATTTACCATTTACACAACGTGCCAACTTCACTGGTTTTGGGGTTTGTAATATTTATTCCTGCTTCATATTCTGTGTAGTAGAAGTGTTGCATCATAAAAATAAAAATAAATGGTGTCAAACTGTCTTGTTTTTTTTTATCAACATTTGTAGAGCGTGTGGTTATCAGTGTTGTGTTTTGTGGTCATTGATATTCCCTCCCAGCATGCACGGCGTGTCGCAAGTGCTTTGTAGGCCCGGGACAAGAGACGGACGGCGTGAATGCAATTACGCCGCGCGGCTTTCCCACTAACAGAATAACGTGGAGCGCCAGCACTTTTGACTTCAGAGGCGACGCACAACAAAATCTGCCCGCTGGGTCGGCGTAAATGTCACGCGGGCGCCCCCTGAGGAGTGCCGGCGGCCGACGGCGGCGGTCTGTGCGTTCGACCGCCGATGAAGAAACGATGCGTAAGGCGCCGAGTGCTTCAGCGACGGGGAAATTGTCTCATTAGGAAAAAGTCCCTGTGTGATTTTCGGACGTTACAGAAACAACACAGTGTGCTCTAGATGGCGAGGATTAAAAAGAACACTTTATAAAGGATCGAAAAAGCCCCGAGTTCAAATCCATCTTTCAGCGTCTAAACACCGCCAGGATTGAAGGATTGCAAAAAAGTTGGCACAGAGGCATTTTTACCACTGTGTTACATGGCCTTTCCTTTTAACAACACTCAGTAAACGTTTGGGAACTGAGGAGACCAATTTTTGAAGCTTTTCAGGTGGAAATATTTTCCATTCTTGCTTGATGTACAGCTTAAGTTGTTCAACAGTCCGGGGGTCTCCGTTCTCGTATTTGAGGCTTCATATTGCGCCACACATTTTCAATGCGAGACAGGTCTGGACTACAGGCAGGCCAGTCTAGTACCCGCACTCTTTTACTATGAAGCCATGCTGTTTTAACACGTGGCTTGGCATTGTCTTGCTGAAATAAGCAGGGGCGTCCATGATAACGTTGCTTGGATGGCAACATATGTTGCTCCAAAACCTGTATGTACCTTTCAGCATTAATGGCGCCTTCACAGATGTGTAAGTTACCCATGCCTTGGGCACTAACACACCCCCATACCATTACAGATGCTGGCTTTTCAACTTTGCGCCGATAACAATCCGGATGGTTCTTCTCCCCTTTGGTCCGGAGGACACGACGTCCACAGTTTCCAAAAGCAATTTGAAATGTGGACTCGTCAGACCACAGAACACTTTTCCACTTTGCATCAGTCCATCTTAGAATAGCTCGGGCCCAGGGAAGCCAACAGCGTTTCTGGGTGTTGTTGATAAATGGCTTTTGCTTTGCATAGTAGAGTTTGAACTTGCACTTACAGATGTAGCGATAAACTGTAGTTACTGTCAGTGGTTTTCTGAAGTGTTCCTGAGCCCATGTGGTGATATCCTTTACACACGGTTTTTGATGCAGTACCGCCTGAGGGATCGAAGGTCACGGGCATTCAATGTTACATGCCGTGATTTCTCCAGATTCTCTGAACTTTTTGATATTAGGGACCGTAGATGGTGAAATCCCTAAATTCCTTGCAATAGCTGGTTGAGAAATGTTGTTCTTAAACTGTTGCTCACACATTTGTTCACAAAGTGGTGACCCTCGCCCCATCCTTGTTTGCGAATGACTGAGCGTTTCATAGTAGCTCTTTTTATGTTCCAAATAAGTGTTTGATGAGCATTCCTCAACTTTCTCATTCTTTTTTGCCACCTGTGCCAGCTTTTTCGAAACATGTTGCAGGCACCAATTTCCAAATGAGCTAATATTTGCAAAAAAATAACAGTTTACCTGTTTGAATGTTAAATATCTTGTCTTTGCAGTCTATTCAATTGAATATAAGTTGAAAAGGATTTGCAAATCATTGTATTCTGTTTTTATTTACCATTTACACAACGTGCCAACTTCACTGGTTTTGGTTTTTGTACATTACTTGGTTTAAATGATATTAGCACAGTATTTTTAGAATTGTGCAACAAACATAACATAACTACGGCATTTGAGTGCACTGCTTAGTGTTGCGTCTCAACTTTTATTGTCAATTTTTGTAACTAATGTGAGTGTTTGGCCACTTTTCAATGACTATATTTGTAACTACACGTAAATAAATGTGTTTATTTTGCTTGCTTAATAAAATAGGCATGTAAAAGAGAAGTATTGTTGCAAGTTACTCACAAATTCCACAGGAGGGCGCTGCAGCATCCCTAGTGTTGATACAGGCTTCAGGCTGTGTATTCATATTAATGTATATTAATCTGTCCCTCCCGGCTCCTCTTGCTGGACATGTCGGGCATGGACATGTATACTAATAAGCTGCCAGAGGTCCATTTGCAGCCTGTGTCCTGTTTCCTGGTATCTCCTCCACGCTCGGGCCACACAGGCCTTCTGGCCATGGCATGCTCGTCGTACCTTGAAGGCGCTGGGCAACTTCTGTGGGCTGACGATAGCAACGAGGGCTTCATACAAGAATAATTCATAAACAAAAGCAGCCAGAAATCATCCAGATGGTGGCCTCAAAGGTTCAAATTACACCTTTGGGACTTTCGGAGGTTTTTGGCGCCCCCTGGGGGTTGTGTTATAAAAGCTTTACAAGACATGCT
Organism: Nerophis lumbriciformis; assembly: GCF_033978685.3. NCBI lineage: Eukaryota > Metazoa > Chordata > Actinopteri > Syngnathiformes > Syngnathidae > Nerophis > Nerophis lumbriciformis. The sequence goes on along the minus strand of NC_084550.2, from coordinate 16,605,597 downwards.
AGCATACATTTATATAATCGTTAGACACCTGATTATTAACTTACGGACAATTACTTGTTCAATAATTCACATACAAATCCTAAAGTTACACTACATGTTTTATAAAGATGTGTGAGAAATTACAAGTCAGTTTGATTTATGGTGTTCAGTAGGTGCGCCAAAATAAGTGATTCACATCCAAATTGGGATTCTTATTCATCCTAATTCTAAATCGATCCATCTTTAAAAACGAAACATTGTTAAACAAATACAAACAAATGTCTCAAAGGGCTTGTGCAGCCCTTTGAGACATTTGTGATTAAGGGCTATGTAAGTAAACTTTGATTGATTTTGTGTCAGTTTTTAAAAACATGTTTCAGGCCATCTCCATGCAACCAAAAGGAGCTTTTCTACCCTGTTACCTGTTTTGGAGAAGTTTCATTATGATTATTATACCAAACAATACATGGCGAGAATCGAATCGTCACCCCAGGAATCGGAATCAGATCGAATCATTCGGTACCCGAAGATTCACACCCTTAATATATATATCATCAAAACGTTTAATATATACAATAGAGGTGCGCTAAAAGATCAATTCACATCCGGATCGCAATTCTTATTCATCCCGATTTGTAAATGGATACATAAATTAAAGGTATTTTATCATTTTTAATAAGAATCCATTTTTAAAAACAGATTTTTAAGCCATCTCCATGCAACCAGAAACATATTTTTTTTAAACCTGTAACCTGTTTTATAAAAGCTTCATTATAATTATTGTACCAAATAATACATGGCAAGAATCTGTTTGAATCAAGAATTGATTCTGAATCGAATCGTCACCCCAGGAATCGGAATCAGATCGAATCATTTGGTACCCGAAGATTCACACCCTTAATATATATCATGGGGACTGCGTGGCGCCATTGGGAGAGTGGCCATGCCATCAACCTTAGGGTTCCTGGTTCGATCCCCACCTGTTACCAACCTCGTCACGTCCGTTGTGTCCTTGGGCAAGATACCCGAAGATTCACACCCTTTATATATATCATAAAAAATATTATAATATAATATATAAATAGTATACCAAATAATACATTGAAAGAATCAGTTTGAATTGAGAATCATGTTGAATTAAGATTAGATTCTGAATCGAATCGTCACCCCAGGATTCGGAATCCGATCGAATCATTCGGTACCCAAAGATTCACACCCTTAATATATAGCATGAAAAATATTATAATATATTATAATACATAATAGTATACCAAACAAAAGGGAAAAGCGGTAGAAAATGGATGGATGGATAATACATTGAAAGAATCAGTTTGAATCGAGAATCGTGTTGAATTAATAATCGATTCTGAATCGAATCATCACCCCAGGATTCGGAATCTAATCGAATCATCCGGTACCCGAAGATTCACACCCTTATTATATAGCATAACAAATATTATAATATATAAATAGTATACCAAACAACAGGGACAAGCGGTAGAAAATGGATGGATGGATAATACATTGAAAGAATCAGTTTGAATCGAGAATCGTGTCGAATTTAGATTCGATTGTGAATCGAATCGTCACCCCAGGATTCTGAATCTGATCGAATCATTCGGTACCCGAAGATTCACACCCTTATTATATAGCATAAAAAATGTTATAATATATTATAATATATAAATAGTATACCAAACAAAAGGGACAAGCGGTAGAAAATGGATGGATGGATAATACATTGAAAGAATCAGTTTGAATCGAGAATCGTGTTGAATTAAGAATCGATACCCCAGGATTCGTAATCCGATCGAATCATTCGGTACCCAAAGATTCACACCCTTAATATATAGCATAAAAATATTATAATATATAAATAGTATACCAAACAAAAGGGAAAAGTGGAAGAAAATGGATGGATGGATAATACATTGAAAGAATCAGTTTGAATCGAGAATCGTGTTGAATTAAGAATCGACTCTGAATCGAATCGTCACCCCAGGATTCGGAATCCGATCGAATCATTCGGTACCCGAAGATTCACACCCTTATTATATAGCATACATTTTTTTATATTATAATATATAAATAGTATACCAAACAAAAGGGAAAAGCGGTAGAAAATGGATGGATGGATAATACATTGAAAGAATCAGTTTGAATCGAGAATCGTGTTGAATTAAGAATCTATTCTGAATCGAATCGTAACCCCAGGATTTGGAATCCGATTGAATCATTCGGTACCCGAAGATTCACACCCTTAATATATAGCATAAAAAATATTATAATATATAAATAGTATACCAAACAAAAGGGACAAGCGGTAGAAAATGGATGGATAGATGGATAACACATTGAAAGAATCAGTTTGAATCGAGAATCGTGTTGAATTAAGAATCGATTCTGAATCGAATCGTCACCCCAGGATTCGGAATCTGATCGAATCATTCGGTACCCAAAGATTCACACCCTTAATATACATCAACAAAAATATTATAATATAATATATTATAATATATAAATAGTATACCAAATAATACATTGAAAGAATCAGTTTGAATCAAGAATCGTATCCTCATACGGAATCGTATTAGGTGCGAAAATTCACACTCTTAGTTTTTGACATGCTTTCAACTTTTTGTGTGCAGCACTTTGTTGCAACTTTGTCAGAGAATATTTCCTAAAAAACTTGCTGATACTTAAAAGTACTCACTGATACTTCTAGAAGTACTCACTGATACTTCCAAAGTACGCAGGCGTCTTTGAGCGGGAGCGCAGTGGAGAGATGGCACCCTCTTAGTGGCGGGCGACACTCTGATCCACTTAGGCTGGCACGGAAGCAAATGAAGATCTTTGGCTGTCAAAAAGAAAAGACGGCCAAATTCCAGACCCGTCTAGTCCCCGCAGCGTAATTGTAGCGGAGACAAAACACAGCGTGGTCCTGCAGAGGCGTGATTACCGTGCGCAATAAAAAAAAAACGGCCGTTCCCCGAGGACTGGAATGACCAGTAAAAAGAACAATCCTGACCGCCTAGACGGGCAGGATTACCAGATGACATTTTTAGCCGTTTAAACAAGCCCAGAGACAAAGGCGAGCGTAAATGTCAAGCGTGTAGCTAACGATTATCCTCGCTTGTCGCCTTTATCTTTTATTTTTTGTAGCCGTTATCTTAGCGCGTCTTCATCGCTGCCGAGACGGGAGGCAGGGGAAGGGATGAGGAGGTTCTCTGAGGTTTTTTTTTTTTTTGCAGAAGTAAAAAAGAAGAGCGGCTTTCGGGTGAGTGCCGCCCGAGGCTGCCGTGCTAAGCGTTTAATCTAACACGCTCGGAGAAAACTAACCGTCTTGTAATCGCCGGCGACCTTGGCGTGAACACAAAGGTCGCCGGGGGAGGCGGCTCCTTTGCATTTCCCACGGACCCCCGACGATAATTCCACTGGATAAGGAGGAAATGAATGTCTGGCCCCCCCGAGCGAGGATACCTGGCATGCTACCAAGAGCGCATTCATAATTATGGAATAGAAGCTACATTACGATAAAAGAGCAGTCGCCGCGCAGGCTAACCAAGCTAACATTTATCATCTTAATTATGAAACATTTATCATCCTAATTATGAAACATTTATCATCCCAATTAATGACCGACACTCACGCCTCGAACATCGGATACAAAATGTCATGGAACTTTAACGTCATTGCACCGAAAAAGTACAACAAAACAAAATTTTTGGTGGAAACCCAAAATAATGATTTTAATAATAACTACATGAGGCAATTGCTGTAAGAATGTAAGAATAGTTTCAATGTTGGAATGGTTTTAATGTTGAAGAGTTTGAATTTCCAGGAAAACGGGAATTTTGTTTGGAACTTGGAAAAGTGTTAGTTTGAATGCCCAGGATGAGTGGAATGTGTTGACGTTGGAATGGTTTGAATAGGTTGAAAAATGTGGGAATTGTTGCAATTTGGAAAAATGTCCCATTCATTTCAAAGGGAGATTCCTGGAAATTTGGGAATTTTGGGAAAAGCGGGATTTTTTTTGGAAAATGATTAGAAGCATGAATGTCTTAAATGAGCTGAATTGGTTGGTGTTAGAATTGTTTAAATCTGGAAAGAAATGTTGAATTAGTAATGTTTTTTAATTGAGAAATTCCTGGAATTTCGGGAAAACCAGGAATTTTTATAGTTCCTTAAGCAATTGGTTTTTGTCCTGAATAAGAGGGGTGTTTTGACAGTGGAACGTTTGAAATGGGTTGAAAAGTGTGAAAGGAGTAGTCTAACTTAAGAAGGGTGGGAATAGGTTACCAAAAAACGGGAATTCCTGGAAATTTGTTGAACGTGGAAAAATAGTTGTTTGCATGTCTAGGATGAGTGGAATGTGTTCATGTTGGAATGGTTTGAATAGGTTGAAAAATGTGGCAATTGTGCAACTTGGAAAATGTCCCATTCATTTCAATGGGAGATTCCTGGAAATTTGGGAATTTTGGGTAAAGCGGGATTTTTTGAAAATGATTAGGGGCATGAATGTCTTGAATGAGCTGAATTGGTTGGTGTTGGAATTGTTTAAATCGGGAACAATTTTTTTAAAGTAGTAAATGGTATTAGGGAATTTCGGTAAAATTGGGAATTTTTTTGAAAATGGTAAAAAAAACTTGAATGGTCTGAATGAGTTGAAATGGATGGTGTTAGAATTGTTTAAATCGGGCAATAAATGTTGAGTTAGTAACAGTTTTTAATTGAGAAATTCCTGGAATTTCGGGAAAACCAGGAATTTTTATAGTTCCGTAACCAACTTTGGATAAGAGGAGTCTTCTGACAGTGGAACGGTTGAAATGGGTTGAAAAATGTGAAAGGAGTAGTCGAAATTAAGAAGGGTGGGAATAGGTTACCAAAAAACGTGAATTCCTGGAAATGTGTTGAACGTGGAAAAATAGTTGTTTGAATGTCTAGGATGAGTGGAATGTGTTCATGTTGGAATGGTTTGAATAGGTTGAAAAATGTGGGAATTGTGCAACTTGGAAAAATGTCCCATTCATTTCAATGGGAGATTCCTGGAAATTTGGGAATTTTGGGTAAAGCGGGATTTTTAAAAAATGATTAGGAGCATGAATGTCCTGAATGAGCTGAATTGGTTGGTGTTGGAATTGTTTAAATCGGGAACAATTTTTTAAAGTAGTAAATGGTATTAGGGAATTTCGGGAAAATTGGGTATTTTTTTGAAAATGGTAAAAAAAACTTGAATGGTCTGAATGAGTTGAAATGGATGGTGTTAGAATCGTTTAAATCGAAGAAATGTTGAGTTATTAACCGTTTTTAATTGAGAAATTCCTGGAATTTCGGGAAAACCAGGATTTTTTTTTAATAATTCGTTAACCAACTTTGTTTTTGTCCTGAATAAGAGTGTTTTGACGGATGGAACGGTTGATATGGGTTGAAAAATGTGAAAGGAGTAGTCGAACTTAAGAAGGGTGGGAATAGGTTACCAAAAAATGGGAATTCCTGGAAATTTTTTGAACGTGGAAAAATGGTAGCCAGAAATCATCCCGGATGGTGGCCTTAATTATGGGAAATCCGGGATTTTTTTTTTAATTGTTGAAGTACAACACACAATTCCTGAACAGGCTGAATAATTTGAAGTTGGAACAGTTTGAATCAGATGAAAAATGTGGGAATTGTGGAACTTGAAGAATGCCCCATTGATTTAAAAGAGAATTTCCCATAAAATTGGGAATTTCGGGAAAATCTGGATTTTTTTTTTTTAAATGGTAAAAATCTTCAATGGTCTGAATGAGTTGAAATGGTTTGTGTTGGAAGTGTTTAAATCGGTCAAGAAATGTTGAATTAGTAACCGTTTTTAATTGAAAAATTCCTGGAATTTCGTGAAAACCGGGAATTTGTGTAGTTCCTTAACCAACTTGGTTTTTGTCCTGAATAAGAGTAGTGTTTTGACGGTGGAACGGTTGAAATGGGTTGAAAAATGTGAAAGGAGTAGTCGAACTTAAGAAAGGTGGGAATAAGTTACCAAAAAATGGGAATTCCTGGAAATCTGTTGAACATGGAAAAATGGTTGTTTGAATGTCTAGGATAAGTTAAATGTGTTGAAGGTGGAATGGTTTGAATAGGTTGAAGAATGTGGGAATTGTGGAAGTTTGAAAAAATGGCCAATTCATTTTGAATGGGGCAAATGCAAAAAAATAAAATAAAAGGAATTATGGGAAATCTGGGATTTTTTTTCCCAGAATTGTTGAAGTACAGCACAATTCCTGAACAGGCTGAATAATTTGATCTTGGAACAGTTTGAATCACATGAAAAATGTGAGAATTGTGGAACTTTGAAGAATGCCCCATTGATTTAAAAGGGAATTTCCCCAAAAATTGGGAATTTCGGGAAAATCTGGATTTTTTTTTTAAATGGTAAACAACTTGAATGATCTGAATGAGTTGAAATGGTTGGTGTTGGAAGTGTTTAAATCGGTCAAGAAATGTTGAATTAGTAACAGTTTTTAAATTGCGAAATTCCTGGAATTTCGGGAAAACTGGGAATTTTTATAGTTCCTTAACCAACTTGGTTTTTGTCCTGAATAAGAGGAGTCTTCTGACAGTGGAACGTTTGAAATGGGTTGAAAAATGTGAAAGGAGTAGTCGAACTTAAGAAAGGTGGGAATAAGTTACCAAACAATGGGAATTCCTGGAAATTTGTTGAACGTGGAAAAATGGTTGTTTGAATGTCTAGGATAAGTTAAATCTAATCACCTGTCAGCTGTGTCTCGCCGTCAGCACATGCCCCGCCCCCGTCCGATGGTGCTCGTCCTCAGCACCATAGACAGAGGCGGTGACCTTTGCTCCTGCAGGCGCGCTGGCCACACCTCCCTCCACACCCTAATTTAGAGTTTATTTCATTTTTAAGACCACATTCCTCATGCTTCAAAAAAAACCTGAACCACTTTGGGCTAGGAGGCAAGAAAAAATTGCCTCTCAGGAAAAGACCTTAAATTCCGGATCTGGATCAAATGTCGACCTTTTAGAGTTCAGCCATCAAAACCTGTTTTTTACAGTCTTTCTGTCTATCCTCCCAGCATCCTCCGACCCTGACGGCGGTGCCTGCCGGAGGACGTACTGCGGCCGCGGTCGCCAGTGCGTCCTGATGGCGGGCAGCGGGCGGGCCGAGTGCGTCTGCCAGGAACAGTGCCGGCCCTCCTTTGTGCCGGTGTGCGGCTCGGACGGACGCTTCTACGAGAACCACTGCGAGGTTTACAGGAGCGCCTGCCTGGAGAGGAGGCGGATCTACGTGGTTCACAGCAAGGACTGCTTCTTCAAAGGTAGGCGCTGCGTCTTTATCAATCAATCAATCAAACTTTATTTATGAAGCGCTTTTCACACACACACAACATACACAACATACACACATATGCAACTATATGGACCAATTGATTGCATGGCTGAGTACAGAGGAGACATGTGAGTAAACACTATCACAGGAGCCATCTGCACCAGGACGTCGCCAGACCATGGCCTCCAGGACGCTGACACAAAAGCACCCCTACAATCACGGGTGATAACCCCTGAGGCAGATGGTTCATCTGAGGAATGTTGGAAAATAAAAAGAAGAAAACTTATAAAATAGTAAGAACCATGTGTAGAGATAAATAATAAAATACAAGTAAAACAGTGGAAGATTAATAGAAAAAATAAAAATAAAAATAAAATAAAATAACTGTGTGTGTACATACAGTTGTAAAGAACATAATGTCATGGCGGTCTTGAGTTTCCAATCATTTCTACAGCTCTTATATTTTTTGTGATAGAGTGATTGGAGCACATACTTGTTGGTCACAAAAAACATTCATGAAGTTTGGTTCTTTTATGAATTTATTATGAAAATGTGAGCAAATGGGCTGGGTCTAAAAGTATACATACACCAATGTTAATATTTGGTTACATGTCCCTTGGCAAGTTTCACTGCAATACGGTGCTTTTGGTAGCCATCCACAAGCTTCTGCTTGAATTTTTGACCACTCCTCTTGACAAAATTGGTGCAGTTCAGCTAAATGTGTTGGTTTTCTGACATGGACTTGTTTTTTCAGCATTGTCCACACGTTTAAAGGGGAACATTATCACCAGACCTATGTAAGCGTCAATATATACCTTGATGTTGCAGAAAAAAGACCATATATTTTTTAACCGATTTCCAAACTCTAAATGGGTGAATTTTGGCTACTTAAACGCCTTTCTATTATTTGCTCTCAGAGCGATGACGTCACGTTGTGACGTCACATCGTGACGTCACATCGGGAAGCAATCCGCCATTTTCTCACTTTCGTCGGTGTGTTGTCGGAGGGTGTAACAACACAAACAGGGACGGATTCAAGTTGCACCAGTGGCCCAAAGATGCGAAAGTGGCAAGAAATTGGACAAAATTTGTTCAAAATACGAGAGTGTGGGGAAAGCCGACGAAATGGTCAGTCGTTTGTTCCGCACACTTTACCGACGAAAGCTATGCTATGACAGAGATGGCAAGAATGTGTGGATATCCTGCGACACTCAAAGCAGATGCATTTCCAACGATAAAGTCAAAGAAATCTGCCGCCAGACCCCCATTGAATCTGCCGGAGTGTGTGAGCTATTCAGGGACAAAGGACCTCGGTAGCACGGCAAGCAATGGCGGCAGTTTGTTCCCGCAGACGAGCGAGCTAAACCCCCTGGATGTCTTGGCTCACACCGCTTCTACCGTCCCTTATGCCACCGAAGATGATCAAGAGAAGAATATCGACCCTAGCTTCCCTGGCCTGCTGACATCAACTCCAAAACTGGACAGATCACCTTCAGGAAAAGAGCGCGGATGAGGGTATGTCTACAGAATATATTAATTGATGAAAACTTTATTCATTACTCGTGGTTTTACGTAAATTATTATACATAAACTGTGTTTACCAATAATTTAGCTTAAAAACATTTATTTTTTTCAATCATTCAAGTACATTCGGGTAGTCTTGTGTATTGCAGTATTTTGTGTCTATTTAGGTATGGTTAACCTGAGTGCTAAAATCGTGGAAAAATATATGTTCTTAGCGCGCCTGAAATGGGCTGTCTGCACTCTCAAAGTGCATGTTGTTGCCAAATGTATTTCATATGCTGTAAACCTAGTTCATAGTTGTTAGTTTCCTTTAATGCCAAACAAACACATACCAATCGTTGGTTAGAAGGCGATCGCCGAATTCGTCCTCGCTTTCTCCCGTGTCGCTGGCTGTCGTGTCGTTTTCGTCGGTTTCGCTTGCATACGGTTCAAACCGATATGGCTCAATAGCTTCAGTTTCTTCTTCAATTTCGTTTTCGCTACCTGCCTCCACACTACAACCATCCGTTTCAATACATGCGTAATCTGTTGAATCGCTTAAGCCGCTGAAATCCGAGTCTGAATCCAAGCTAATGTCGCTATATCTTGCTGTTCTATGCGCCATGTTTGTTTGTATTGGCATCACTATGTGACGTCACAGGAAAATGGACGGGTGTATATAACGATGGTTAAAATCAGCCACTTTGAAGCTTTTTTTAGGGATATTGCGTGATGGGTAAAATTTTGAAAAAAACTTCGAAAAATAAAATAAGCCACTGGGAACTGATTTTTAATGGTTTTAACCCTTCTGAAATTGTGATAATGTTCTCCTTTAAGTCAGGACTTTGGGAAGGCCATTCTAAAACCTTAATTCTAGCCTGATTTCTTTACCACTTTTGACGTGTTGTTTGGGGTCATTGTCCTGTTGTGACACCCAACTGCGCCCAAGACCCAACCTCCGGGCTGATGATTTTAGGTTGTCCTGAAGAATTTGGAGGTAATCCTCCTTTTTCATTGTCCCATTTACTCTCTGTAAAGCACCAGTTCCATTGGCGGCAAAACAGGCCCAGAGCGTCATACTACCACCACCATGCTTGACGGTAGGATGGGTGTTCCTGGGATTACAGGCATCACCTTTTTCTCCTCCAAACATATTGCTGGGTATTGTGGCCAAACAGCTCAATTTTTGTGTCCTGACTTTTGGAATAATTAGGAGATGAGTGCCGAAGGAGTCCAGGACCCGGGAAGGTTCATAGGGTAGAAGCAATTCTGAAAGATAAGAAGGCCCAATAACATAAAGAAGAGCCTTAAAATTGATCTTGAAACACACGGGGAGCCAATGTAGAGATCTTAAAACTGGTGTAATGTGAGCCCGCCTTCTGGTCTTCGTCAGGACACGTGCCGCTGAAGTTTGGAGTAATTGTAAAGGTGCAGTAACCTTTTTTAAGAAGAGCAGAAATCAGGGCGTTACAATAATCTATACGACTTGTAATAAAAGCATGAATTCGCGTCTCCGTGTTGCCCTGACAGAGAATCGGGCGAACTGTGGCTATATTGTTAAGATGATTAAAAACTGGAGCTGTTCGATAGTATCGGACTGCCGATATTATCGGCCGATAAATGCTTTAAATGTGGTATCGGTTTTAAAAAAAGTAAAATGTATGACTTTTTAAAACGCCGCTGTACAGAGTGGTACACGGACAAAGGGAGAAGTACAGAGCGCCAATAAACCTTAAAGGCACTGCCTTTGCGTGCCGGCCAAGTCACATAATATCTACGGCTTTTCACACACACAAGTGAATGCAACCCATACTTGGTCAACAGCCATACAGGCCACACTGAGGGTGGCCGTATAAACAACTTTAACACTGTTACAAATATGCGCCACACTGTGAACCCACACCAAACAAGAATGACGAACACATTTCGGGAGAACATCCGCACCGTATGACAACATAAACACAACAGAACAAATACCCAGAATCCCTTGCAGCACTATCTCTTCCGGGACGCTACAATATACATCCCCCACCTCAACCCCGCCCACCTCAACCTCCTCATGCTCTCTCAGGAGAGCATGTCCCAAATTCCAAGCTGCTGTTTTGAGGCATGTTAAAAAAAAAATGCACTTTGTGACTTCAATAATAAATATGGCAGTGCCATGTTGGCATTTTTTTCCATTACTTGAGTTGATTTATTTTGGAAAACCTTGTTACATTGTTTAATGCATCCAGCGGGGCATCACAACAAAATTAGGCATAATAATGTGTTAATTCCACGACTGTATGTATCGGTATCGGTTGATATCGGAATCGGTAATTAAAAGTTGGACAATATCGGATATCGGCAAAAAAGCCATTATCGGACATCTCTAATAAAAATCTATTTTTTTTTTTTTTTTACATGTGATATAAAACTAAGGTCAGAGTCGAAAACGACGCCCAGATTTTGATGGAGTTAAAGACAATGATTGTAGTTTTGATATGTGTTTCTCTCTCAGGGTCCCAGGGCCGGATGACTAAGACTTCAGTCTCGTCCTGGTTAAGCTGAAAAAAGTGATCGGCCTTCCAGGACTTATCTGAAATGCAATTTAAAAAGAGTATCAATTGGTCTTTAAAAGCATATCTTCTTCTATCATTTCACTTTTAGAGTTCTGCAAAAATCCCCAAATTCCGTCGTTATTTTCAATCCGGGTTCATATGGACTTTTTTTTATCTAGATCTCTGCGTTGATTTGATCTGCTCCGCTCCTCGCTGAGAGATAATTACCTGCAGCCAGACAAATCGTTAATCATGCCCTAAGTCACTTTTAATTAGGCCGCTTGTAAAAATAGTGCAGCCCTCTGTGATATTGTGATACAATTATACTTTTGCTTCTTACTTATTAAAGCTTATTTACAAGCTGACAACACGAGCTCAGGGACGCTCTTGCACTTTTCAAGCGTTCTCAAGGTGTTTAATTGGGATTGGATCCGAACATCATCCGTGCTTGTATTATTTAGTCGTGCGGGATGTTAGAAAAGGTTTGATCGGGTGAAATGGGTCAAACGAAGAACAATGGTAAGTACGAGAAACACTAACCTATTTATTATGAACCGTCTGGAATGGACTTATGCTGTCTTTAAGTCGAAGTGGAGTGGTCTTGATTTTTTTTGTTTACATGTAGTGGTCACAATAATTCATGAAGTAAAGCTCATGACGCGGTAAGTTGAATGATGTGGACACGTTTGTTACTTGATACTTTGTAATATGCTTCTGCCATGGAGATTTTGTATGTGTAACTAATATACAACTATAATTGTTTGGTACTTGATTATATTGACAAATGTGCTGTTTTATTGTTCAATGATTATTATGTATGTTAAACGTGTATGCTATTGTGTGCTTAGCTGTTGTGTAGCTGTTAGTAGCCTATAGTCATGATTAGTTCCCGATCCTAAAACCACATATCAGTTGTCGATATCAGCGTCGAGTCATGATTAGTTCCCGATCCAAAAGCCATATATCAGTTGTCGATATCAACGTCAAGTCATGATTAGTTCCTGATCCTAAAGACATATATCAGTTGTCAAAGTCAACGTCAAGTCATGATTAGTTCCCGATCCTAAAGACATATATCAGTTGTCGATATCAATGTCAAGTCATGATTAGTTCCCGATCCTAAAGACATATATCAGTTGTCGATATCAACGTCGAGTCATGATTAGTACCCGATCTTAAAGACATATATCAGTTGTCGATATCAACGTCAAGTCAGGATTAGTTCCCGATCCTAAAGACATATATCAGTTGTCGATATCAACATTGAGTCATGATTAGTTCTCGATCCTAAAGACATATATCAGTTGTCGTAATCAACGTCAAGTCAGGATTAGTTCCCGATCCTAAAGACATATATCAGTTGTCGAAATCAACGTCGAGTCATGATTAGTTCCCGATCCTAAAGACATAAATCAGTTGTCGATCTCAACGTCGAGTCATGATTAGTTCCCGATCCTAAAGACATAAATCAGTTGTCTATCAACGTCAAGTCAAGATTAGTTCCCGATCCTAGACATATATCAGTTGTCGATATCAACATTGAGTCATGATTAGTTCCCGATCCTAAAGCCATATATCAGTTGTCCATATCAACGTCAAGTCATGATTAGTTCCCGATCCTAAAGACATATATCAGTTGTCGATATCAACATTGAGTCATGATTAGTTCCCGATCCTAAAGCCATATATCAGTTGTCCATATCAATGTCAAGTCATGATTAGTTCCCGATCCAAAAGCCATATATCAGTTGTCGATATCAACATCAAGTCATGATTAGTTCCCGATCCTAAAGACATATATCAGTTGTCGATATCAACATTGAGTCATGACTAGTTCCCGATCCTAAAGACATAAATCAGTTGTCAATATCAACGTCAAGTCATGATTAGTTCCCGATCCTAAAGACATATATCAGATGTCGATCTCAACGTCGAGTCATGATTAGTTCCCGATCCTAAAGACATATATCAGTGGTTGATATCAATATCATGTCATGATTAGTTCCCGATCCTAAAGACATATATCAGTTGTCGATATCAACGTCAAGTCATGATTAGTTCCCGATCCAAAGATCTCTTTTGTTTTTGATCTTTGAGTTCAACTCATGAGAAATGGGAGCAAAAACAAAAGTGTTGCATTTATATTTGTGTTTAGTGTAATATGTGTCCGCCTTGGAGACTTTGTTGTTACGCTTTTCTTCAGGGTGGATCCCCCCATAAAAAAAAAACACAAAAAAAAACAGGACCTAATCTCACAAAATGCGAGTGATAACAAAAATGACAATACTGGCCTGGAGGTACCGGAATAACAAAAACAAGCTAATGACGCCATAAGGGGTAAGAAACCGAAATCAATGTCACAGGCGGTAGAGAGCCGGTGGCACGAATAAACTCTGAGTGAAATTTAGATGGAGGAAAAAAAAAAAAGAAAACTGGAAACGAATGGTGGTCTCAAGGGGAAGCCAGGAGGACCGATTAGATATCCAAAAATACAAGCGGCCAAAATACTAACAGGCGGAGTTGGCGTGGAAAGCGTGACAGGATCCCACAACCACAGGTGTGTCTGGTCAGTCGGGTGGAGATGATTGCAATCAGGTGTGCTCAGTCACTCGCGCCTTCCCTTGGAAACCATGGAAACTAGACAGTATAGAGACAGCAGCAGGGGAGGGACATCGCCAGTAGGGGGCACCATGTAGCATTTGTATGTGTAAGTATTACACAACTATCATTATTTGTATTGACATGTGTGCTGTTTTATTGCTCAATGATGATTACATATGTCTAGCTTGTGTGCTAGAGTGTGCTTAGCTGTTGTGTAGCTGCTAGCTCCTAGTAGCCTATAGCCTAGCACATTTATTTTGTAAATTAATTTAGTAAAATAGAATAAATTGTGTGGTTAATGGAGGACTTTTATATGTTAACTGGCTATCCATGTTTGCAAAAAACCTACACTGCAGGACGACTTGTATCGCACATGATATCACACACAAGTAAACACGCTGCAGGACTGCTTGTATCGCACATGATGTCACGCACAAGTAAACACGCTGCAGGACTGCTTGTATCGCACATGATGTCACGCACAAGTAAACACGCTGCAGGACTGCTTGTGTCGCACATGAGATCATGCTGCAAGACTGCTTGTATCACACGTGATAACGCACACAAGTAAACAGGCAGCAGGGCTGCTTGTATCGCACATGAGATCACACACTAGTAAACACCCTGCAAGACTGCTTGTATCGCACGTGATATCGCACACAAGTAAACAGGCTGCAGGGCTGTTTGTGTCGCACATGATATCACACGCAAGTAAAAATGCTGCAGGACTGCTTGTGTCGCACATGAGATCACACACAAGTAAACACGCTGCAAGACTGCTTGCATCACACGTGATAACGCACACAAGTAAACAGGCAGCAGGGCTGCTTGTATCGCACATGAGATCACACACTAGTAAACACCCTGCAAGACTGCTTGTATCGCACGTGATATCGCACACAAGTAAACAGGCTGCAGGGCTGTTTGTGTCGCACATGATATCACACGCAAGTAAAAATGCTGCAGGACTGTTTGTATCGCACATGATATCACACAAAAGTAAACACGCTGCAGGACTGCTTGTATTGCACATGGTATCACACAAAAGTAAACACACTGCAGGATTGCTTGAATCGCACATGATATCACACACAGGAAAACACGCTGCAGGACTGCTTGTATTGCACACGAGATCACAGGCAAGTAAACACGCTGCAGGACTGTCTGAATCACACATGATTTCACACAAGTAAACACGCTGCAGGACTGCTTGTATCGCACATGATAACACACATTAGTAAACGCATTGCATGACTGCTTGTATCGTACATGATATCACACGCAAGTAAACACGCTGCAGGACTGCTGGTATCACACATATCACACACAAGTAAACACGCTGCAGGACTGCTTGTGTCGCACATGATATCACACACAAATAAGCATGCTACATGACTGCTTGTATCGCACATGATATCACACGCAAGCAAACACTCTGTAGGACTGCTGGGGTTTTACATGACATCACACACCAGTCAGGCTGCAGGACTGCTTGTATCGCACTTGATATCACACATGAGTTTTTACTCGTATCTCTGCTTGTATCACACATAATATCACACATGAGTTTTTACTCGTATCTCTGCTTGCATCACACATATCACACAAGTAAACACGCTGCTGGACTGCTTTTATTCCACACTTTACATGTGAGCCAGTATCATCCAATGCTTGTTTTTGTTTTGTTTTTTGCTATTATCGGACTGATATTTGATATCAAAACGGGACTGGGACACCCCTACTTAACTTTCTGACTAACTTACTTAACTACCGCTTTATTCAATATTAAATACCACTGGCATTAACAGCTGTGGCTGTGGGCAACCTACTCATGTAGTTCAGTTATGATGAGTAGTCCGCATCCAGCATTTGTATCTCTCTCTGCATGCACTTTAAAATGTCGTTACTCATGGATTGGTGTGAAAGTCACCTTGATTCCTTATATCGGACATGATATCACACATTTTACATGTCAGCTGATATCATCACATACTTTTTTTTGATGATATTGGACCGATATAAGGATAGGATAGGACATTATTGTCATTGCACAAGTACAACGAAACTATGTTTTCAGCACAAACCCGTTCAAGATTAGACAAACAAACAGTGTACAGGGTTACAGAACAGGAACGCTGATGGGTCGCCACAAGGCGCCCCATAAAAGATAAGAAAAAAGTAAAACGCTGGGGAAGAAGATGAGTAAAAAATACAATCTAGACTGGGCTCCTAAGGGGTTCTAGTCTGGAGTGGGAAAAAAGCTCCATGCCATGCACACATAAACATGTTACATTTAATCACGACAACTCGCA
This sequence comes from Nerophis lumbriciformis, assembly GCF_033978685.3. Lineage (NCBI taxonomy): Eukaryota > Metazoa > Chordata > Actinopteri > Syngnathiformes > Syngnathidae > Nerophis > Nerophis lumbriciformis. The sequence goes on along the minus strand of NC_084550.2, from coordinate 16,589,338 downwards.
ATAGAGGGGCGGGGAGTTGGAACCCTGGAGGTCGACTGCTGCTATGAAGCGCTGCCAGCCGTCCATCACCCCGAGGGAAATCAAGCGGTGGTGAAGGCGTGGGGTGGGGGAGGGTGTGTGTGTGTGTGTGTGTATATGCCCATTGTCTTGGGTGTGTCGATGTAATGTTCATAGGCTCGGCCGTTCTGCATGCAAGCAAAACTTCAACTCCAGGTGTCGTTGAGGAGGGAGGGAGGTCAAAAGCGTCAATCATTGAGGTGTCCTCGGGGGTGTTTTCAGAACAGCCTGTTCCTGTTGTTCACAGCGTCAAGGCCATTCGAGGGAGTCAAATCGTAGATTAGGATGTTTGTTTTCCGCGAGCAGACATGACAATGACTTGTCTGTTAAGGACATAATAATAAGTATATAAAGACACACCTAGTGTAAATGTACATGTCAAATCCAGTTTATGAGATGTTTAGATGTTTATATTTCTTTGTGGGATAAGTTGAGTCAAGTCAGTTTAAACATTTACAGGCTACATTTTATTATGTTAAAGATATTCAAAAATGAACATTTCATTCTTCTCTCTCGACATAAAGCAACAGGGTTGTGTCATTTCAAACTCTCTTCCCTTCCCATCCCGTCTTCCGGCAAATGGACCCAAAATGAAGTCTTGAGGACGTTTTAATAAGCGAGCGTTTTGACAGAATGGCTTGTGTTGTTGCCGTCGGGGCACCTCCGCCACAAGCGTCTGTCACCGTGGCAACGGCGCTGGCTGCTGCAAGCGCCCATTTAAGCAGAAGATGAAAGAATGTAATTGTTTTGTAAAGCAGCAGACCCTGCAGATCAGGGTCGAGCTTGTAGTCTGGGAAGCAATTGGCGGGCAACACCGAGGGCATTGGTCCTTGCTGTAACGCTCGCTGTAACGCTCACTGTAACTCTTTGATGCAATGCTTACTGCAGCGGTTGAAGTGTAACGCAGTCCTTCTCAAATATAGTGGCGTGCACCCCTGCCGGGGGCTTTGACCTCGAGAAACACGCTGTTTTTTCCGCACCAGAATATGACGAAGGATATGTAACACTTGACTTCACTGTAACTATGGTGGGAGACGAGGAAAGACCAGAGTGTGGTTTCCTTTAATATTAATACGCTTACAATGTTATGCAGAAGTATAGTTTTATAGACAGATGATATTATTCATAGTCACTGTGGAGTGTGTGTGTGTGTGTGGGGTGGGGCAATATTTTTTTTTTCTAGGGGGGGCGTAACAGTAAATTGAGAACCTACTGTAACGGCTGATATGTAACTTACTGTAACGCTTACTGTAACGGCTGCATTGTAACATTTACTGTCACGCTTACTGTAACACTTGTTGTAACACCCACTGTAACACCCACTGCAACACCCAATGTAACGCTTACTATAACGCTTGCTGTAAAGCTTACTGTAACGCTCACTCAAACGCTTACAGTAGTGCTTACTGTAACGCTTACTGTAATGCTTACTGTAACAGTGGTAGTATAGCGTTTACTGTAATATCCACTAACGCTTGCCGTAACGCTGTTTGTAAGGCTAACCGTAACGCTTACTGTGAAGCTCGCTGTAACGCTTACTCTAATGCTAACTGTAACGCTGACTGTAATGCTTCAGTGTAACGTTTACTGTAACGCTTACTGTAACACTTACTGTTACGCTTGCTGTAAGGTTAACTGTAACCCTTACTGTAATGCTTGATGTAACTCTTACTGTAACACTTATTGTTAGACCTATTGTAACACTTACTGTAAGGGCTGCAGTGTAAAGCTTACTGTAACACTTACTGTAACAGCTGCAGCGTAACACTTACTGTAATGCTTACTGTAACGGCTAAAGTGTAACACTTACTGTAATGCCCACTGTAACGCTTGCTGTAATGCTTTTTGTAAGACTTTTTGTAAGGCTAACCGCAACGCTTACTGTGAAGCTTGCTGTAACGCTGACTGTAACAGCTTCAGTGCAACGTTTGCTGTAATGCTTACTGTGACGGAGGCAGTGTACAGCTTACTGTAACACTAAGTGTTACACTTGCTGTAACGCTTAATGTAGTGCCCACTGTAACATTTGCTGTAACACTTACTGTAACGCTTATGATAATCCTTGTTGTTAAACATATTGTAACACTTACTGTAAGGGCTGCAGCATAAAGCTTACTGTAACGCTTACTGTAATGACTGCAGCGTAACGCTTACTGTAACACTTACTGTTATGCTTGCTGTAATGCTTTTTGTAAGGTTAACCCTTACTGTAATGCTTGCTGTAACGCTTACTGTAACACTTATTGTTAGACCTATTGTAACGCTTACTGTAAGGGCTGCAGTGTAAAGCTTACTGTAACGCTTACTGTAACGGCTGCAGCGTAACACTTACTGTAAGGCTTGCTGTAACTTTTTTATGCAACACTTACTGTAACGGCTAAAGTGTAACACGTATTGTAATGCCCACTGTAAAGCTTGCCATAATGCTTTTTGTAAGGCTAACCGTAACACTTACTGTGAAGCTCGCTGTAACGCTGACTGTAACAGCTTCAGTGTAACGTTGGCTGTAATGCTTACTGTGACAGAGGCAGTGTACAGCTTACTGTAACACTAACTGTTACACTTGCAGTAACGCTTAATGTAGTGCCCACTGTAACATTTGCTGTAACACTTACTGTAATGCTGACTGTAACCGCTTCAGTGTAGCCTTTGCTGTAATGCTTACTGTGACGGAGGCAGTGTACAGCTTAGAAAAGCGCTATATAAAATGTAATCCATTATTATTATTATGGACATGTAGGGTCCCAAAGATCGACTAGTGGGGTCCCAAAGATCGACTGGTGGGGTCCCAGAGATCGACTGGTGGGGTCCCAGAGATCGACTGGTGGGGTCCCAGAGATCGACTGGTGGGGTCCCAAAGATCAACTGGTGGGGTCCCAAAGATCGACTGGTGGTGTCCCAAAGATCGACTGGTGGGGTCCCAGAGATCGACTGGTGGGGTCCCAGAGATCGACTGGTGGGGTCCCAGAGATCGACTGGTGGGGTCCCAAAGATCGACTGGTGGGGTCCCAGAGATCGACTGGTGGGGTCCCAAAGATCGACTGGTAGGGTCCCAGAGATCGACTGGTGGGGTCCCAGAGATCGACTGGTAGTGTCTCAGAGATCGACTGGTGGGGTCCCAAAGATCGACTGGTGGGGTCCCAAAGACCGACTGGTGGGGTCCCAAAGACCGACTGGTAGGGTCCCAGAGATCGACTGGTAGGGTCCCAGAGATCGACTGGTAGGGTCCCAAAGATGGACTGGTAGGGTCCCACAGATCGACTGGTGGGGTCCCACAGATCGACTGGTGGGGTCCCAGAGATCGACTGGTGGGGTCCCAGAGATCGACTGGTGGGGTCCCAGAGATCGACTGGTGGGGTCCCAGAGATCGACTGGTAGAGTCCCAAAGATCGACTGGTAGAGTCCCAAAGATCGACTGGTTGGTGACCCTCTGGTTCTAACGCTCTTGGTCCAGCTGGATGTCAAAATTAGTTTAATTCCAGGTTTTTTGGTCTCCTGCTGCTGTTCAACAGTTGTAGTAAAAGTTGAAGAGTAAAAAAAAAAAGTACATCAAGTCATTCTGCAGACATCCGATGGAGTACCGCAGTGGTTGTCAAACATCTGTTGCTTGTTCCCGTCAAATGTCATTTTCCAGGCAGGATTAAGTCCACGTGCTCATCCCTTGAAGGTGCGGACGTGTAAATAGAGAGGCGAGGTCTTCTCATGTCGTCTCTCATGCGCGCTCACATGCCACCATGGCGCCGCTTTTAATCACCGCGTGGAGCTCAGAGGGATTCCTGGCACACATCGCGGCGCATAGCTAATCCACATTAGGGACTTTGGCTCGCCGCATTAATTCTTAACGGCAGATGAGAGAAAGTGAAAGTGAAAGTAAAGCCAGAAAGAGGGATATAGTACAATTGGAACGAATGATCCCAGCGTCCACTCAATTACATTGTCTTGTCTTTCTTTCAACAACTACTCTCGACTTATTGTAGGCAGAATAAATAAAACACGTCGTATTAAATCTTTCAAAGTGTCCCAGTTTCCGGCCCCCTGCAGCCATTGTCCGACTTGGCTTTCAAATGTGATCGAGCTAAAACGCTGAAAAAGTCGCTTTTGCTTGGCCGGGGGCCACAAAGGCCAAAGTGTCCAATTTCACCGCCTCCATCTCAACTCATGGGGATGATTGTGACTCACGGCCCGGACTATTCCGCGTCCTCGTCCTGACTTTACGACGAGCACTTTAGGGGGGATTTACTCAAGCGGTGGCAGCTTTCTCTTGAAATAAGAGGCTTTTAACCTGAAGGGACGCGATTCATAGTGTCTCCCGAGCATTGTCAGGGTACACCTGCTAAAAGAAGTCACGCCGATCTACTTTTAAGTACCGTATTTTAAGGACTATAAGGCGCACTTAAAATCCTTTCATTTTGTTAAAACTCAACAGTGCGCCTTATAACCCGGTGCGCCTAATGTACAAAATAATTTTGGTTGTGCTTACCGACCTCGAAGCTATTTTATTTGGTACATGGTGAAATGATAAGTGTGACCAGTAGATGGCAGTCACACATAAGACATATGTGGAGACTGCAATATGATGGTAGTTACACATAAGAGATAGGTGTAGACTGCAATATGACTCAAGTAAACAACCCAAAAATGTTATATGTTCCATTGAAAATATAGAGCATTACACACGGCGCTCAAAAATCCATCAAAATGTTTTAGTACGACTTTGGTAAGCTATGAAGCCACACCGCTTGATGCATTGTACAGTGCTTCAACATAGGAGTATTATTGTGGTGTGTGTATAATTTAAGACATATTATCTTGCGTTTTGTTCCGCAATATTATGCAAAAGCAACTTTTCTTACCTTCTGGTACCTGCTGATCTGTATTTGGGATCTGCATAAGTCCTGAAAATTTGCGCGCTTCCGCCTTTGTAGTCGATAAGCTTCTTCTTTTTTCTCTATCTTCTTGTTATGGGACATTCATCCTCCGCTGTTGCCATTTCTAATATAAAGTAGTGTAAAGTTCTTACTGTATATCTGTCAGTAAACTCGCCATGAAAGCGCTAAAACATACCGGTGTAGTGAGTTTACATTATTCACCCAAATAACTTTAGTTATTAGAGTTCCGTGTGTCTGAGAGGAGAATCAACATTTACATTTTAAAATATAGAACATCTCTTGGGAAATTGGTAAAAATATGGCATTTTTCTACATCACAATACCTCACCATCTACTAAATTGTATATCATTTTGAAACAGTTTATGGATTTAATACTTTGTAATGTTTCCTGGTGAGGAACCCTGGAATATTGTGAATCCTTCATGTAGACTAGAGTCGAGACATGTTTCAAGCTGCCTTTCCTGTGTGTTACAGAAAGTATGAGCTGCTGCCTGCTCTTTTTCACTATAAGGCGCACTTAAAATCAGTTTTTTCTCTCAAAACCCGACAGTGCGCCTTATAACCCGGTGCGCCTAATGTACTGAATACGTTTGGTTGATCTTACCCACTTCGAAGCTGTTTTATTTGGCACATGGTGAAATGGCAAGTGTGACAGTCAAAAATAAGAGATAAGTGTAGGCTGCACTATGATGGCAATATGACTCAAGTAAACAACACCAACATTTTATATGTTCCATTGAAAATATAGAACATTACACACGGCGCTCAAAAATCTATCAAAATGTTTTAGTACGACTTTGGTAAGCCATGAAGTCGCACCACTTGATGGATTGTACTGTGCTTCAACATAGGAGTATTATTATGGTGTGTGTATAATTTAAGACATATTATCTGGCGTTTTGTTACGCAATATTATGCAAAAGCAACTTTTCTTACCTTCTGGTACCTGCTGATCTGTATTTGGGATCTGCATAAGTCCTGAAAATTTGCGCGCTTCCGCCTTTGTAGTCGATAAGCTTCTTCTTTTTTCTCTATCTTCTTGTTATGGGACATTCATCCTCCGCTGTTGCCATTTCTAATATAAAGTAGTGTAAAGTTCTTACTTATATCTGTCAGTAAACTCGCCATGAAAGCGCTAAAACATACCGGTGTAGTGAGTTTACATTATTCACCCAAATAACTTTAGTTATTAGAGAGTTCCGTGTGTCTGAGAGGAGAATCAACAATTGCATTTCAAAATATAGAACATCTCCTGCACTGTAAAAAAAAAAAATAGTTGAGAAAACGCAAATTTTCAAGGCAACATGATGCAACAAGATTTTTGCGTTTTCTCAACTTTTGACTACTGCTGGCCAGACACTGTTTTGCTAGTTAAACATAGTGAAACCTTTTTTCTGAGTCTGACTAACTTGAAAACTATAATTATTTTTTACAGTGTACCAAAACAGTGTCTCAAAAGTTGAGAAAACGCAAAAATCTTGTTGCATCATGTTGCCTTGAAAATTTGCGTTTTCTGAACTTTCTTTTTTTTTTTTACAGTGTGGGAAATTGGTAAAAATATGGTATTTTTCTACATCACAATACCTCACCATCTACTAAATTGTATATCATTTTGAAACAGTTTATGGATTTAATACTTTGTAATGTTTCCTGGTGAGGAACCCTGGAATATTGTGAATCCTTCATGTAGACTAGAGTTGAGACATGTTTCAAGCTGCCTTTCCTGTGTGTTACAGAAAGTATGAGAATGTATGAGCTGCTGCCTGCTCTTTTTCACTATAAGGCGCACTTAAAATCAGGTTTTTCTCTCAAAACTCGACAGTGCGCCTTATAACCCGGTGCGCCTAATGTACTGAATATGTTTGGTTGAGCTTACCCACTTCGAAGCTGTTTTATTTGGCACATGGTGAAATGGCAAGTGTGACAGTCAAACATAAGAGATAAGTGTAGGCTGCACTATGATGGCAATATGACTCAAGTAAACAACACCAACATTTTATATGTTCCATTGAAAATATAGAACATTACACACGGCGCTCAAAAATCCATCAAAATGTTTTAGTACGACTTTGGTAAGCTCTGAAGCCGCAGCGCTTGATGGATTGTACTGTGCTTCAACATAGGAGTATTATTATGGTGTGTGTATAAGGTAAGACATTTTATCTGGCGTTTTGTGTCGCAATATTATGCAAAAGCAACTGTTCTTACCTTCTGGTACCTGCTGATCTGCATTTGGGATCTGCATAAGTCCTGAAAATTTGCGCGCATCCGCCTTTGTAGCCTCTTTTTTTCTATCTTCTTGTTATGGGACATTCATCCTCCGCTGTTGCCATTTCTGACATATTTTTTTCCTGGATGTTACAGAAAGTATGAGAATGTGTGAGCTGCTGCCTGCGCTTCTTTACTTATACAATAATCTCATATTTGTCAAGATATTAAAACAAAGTTCTGATTTTTGACAGAGATATATTTTCTGTCATCTTCTTGTCCATCCATCGCGGTCGCTGTGTTATTTGATTAAATCGCGGAACATGAAACTCTGCTGTAGACACCACGCTGGACTGTTGGTAAAACAAAAGTATTTTGCTACATATTTGTGTACCACATCAGGTTACACTCATTGATTTGGAGCTCCACTCTTACTAGCAGCACTTGTGTAGCCCCTGACCTGCGATGCTGCAGTCGGCATTCTTGACTGTTGGTAAACTACAATTTTACTGCTAGGCACTTGTCTCCTAAAACAGGTTCTACACAATGAACTACAGCGCCCCTATTGCTGGCAGCACTCGTGCAGCCCCTGACCTGTGATGCTGTGACCAGCATTATTGACTGTTACTAAAACACAATTTCTCTGCTATACACTTGTGTACAAATTCAAGTTACACACAAGGAACCACAGCTCCTCCAGTGGTGGCAGCACTCGTGCTGCCCCTTCACCGTAATGCTGTAGACGCCGTGCTGGATTGTTAGTAAAACGCAATTATTTTACTGAATATTTGTGAAGCAATTCAGGTTCCGTTCATTAAATCGCAGCTCCTGTATTGCTGGCAGCACTCGTGCAGCCCCTGACCTGTGATGCTGTGACCAGAATTATTGACTGTTACTAAAACACAATTTCTCTGCTATACACTTGTGTACAAATTCAAGTTATACACAAGGAACCACAGCTCCTCCAGTGGTGTCAGCACTCGTGCTGCCCCTTCATCGTAATGCTGTAGACGGCATGCTGGATTGTTATTAAAACACAATTATTTTGCTGAATATTTGTGTAGCAATTCAAGTTCCATTCATTGAATCACAGCTCCTCTATTGCTGGCAGCACTCGTGCAGCCCCTGACCTGTGATGCTGTGATCAGCATTATTGACTGTTACTAAAACACAATTTTCCTGCTCTCCACTTGTGAAGCAATTCAAGTTATATACAATGAACCACAGCTCCTCCAGTGGTGGCAGCATTCGTGCAGCCCCTTCACCGTAATACTGTAGAGACCATGCTGGATTGTTAGTAAAACACAATTATTTTACTGATGATTTGTGAAGCAATTCAGGTTCCATTCATTAAATCGCAGCTTCTGTATTGATGGCAGCACTCATGCAGCCCCTGACCTTATATGCTGTGACCAGCATTCTTGACTTTTACCAAAACACAATTTTCCTGCTCTCCACTTGTGTAGCAATTCAAGTTATATACAAGGAACCACAGCTCCTCCAGTGGTGTCAGCACTCGTGCTGCCCCTTCATCGTAATGCTGTAGACGGCGTGCTGGATTGTTATTAAAACACAATTATTTTGCTGAATATTTGTGTAGCAATTCAGGTTCCATTCATTGAATCACAGCTCCTCTGTTGCTGGCAGCACTCGTGCAGCCCCTGACCTGTGATGCTGTGATCAGCATTATTGACTGTTACTAAAACACAATTTTCCTGCTCTCCACTTGTGAAGCAATTCAAGTTATATACCATGAACCACAGCTCCTCCAGTGGTGGCAGCATTCGTGCAGCCCCTTCACCGTAATACTGTAGAGACCATGCTGGATTGTTAGTAAAACACAATTATTTTACTGATGATTTGTGAAGCAATTCAGGTTCCATTCATTAAATCGCAGCTTCTGTATTGATGGCAGCACTCATGCAGCCCCTGACCTTATATGCTGTGACCAGCATTCTTGACTTTTACCAAAACACAATTTTCCTGCTCTCCACTTGTGTAGCAATTCAAGTTATATACAAGGAACCACAGCTCCTCCAGTGGTGGCAGCACTCGTGCTTCCCCTTCATCGTAATGCTGTAGACGCCGTGCTGGATTGTTAGTAAAACGCAATTATTTTACTGAATATTTGTGAAGCAATTCAGGTTCCGTTCATTAAATCGCAGCTCCTGTATTGCTGGCAGCACTCGTGCAGCCCCTGACCTGTGATGCTGTGACCAGCATTCTTGACTGTTACTAAAACACAATTTCTCTGCTATACACCTGTGTACAAATTCAAGTTATACACAAGGAACCACAGCTCCTCCAGTGGTGTCAGCACTCGTGCTGCCCCTTCATCGTAATGCTGTAGACGGCGTGCTGGATTGTTATTAAAACACAATTATTTTGCTGAATATTTGTGTAGCAATTCAAGTTCCATTCATTGAATCACAGCTCCTCTATTGCTGGCAGCACTCGTGCAGCCCCTGACCTGTGATGCTGTGATCAGCATTATTGACTGTTACTAAAACACAATTTTCCTGCTCTCCACTTGTGAAGCAATTCAAGTTATATACAATGAACCACAGCTCCTCCAGTGGTGGCAGCATTCGTGCAGCCCCTTCACCGTAATACTGTAGAGACCATGCTGGATTGTTAGTAAAACACAATTATTTTACTGATGATTTGTGAAGCAATTCAGGTTCCATTCATTAAATCGCAGCTTCTGTATTGATGGCAGCACTCATGCAGCCCCTGACCTTATATGCTGTGACCAGCATTCTTGACTTTTACCAAAACACAATTTTCCTGCTCTCCACTTGTGTAGCAATTCAAGTTATATACAAGGAACCACAGCTCCTCCAGTGGTGTCAGCACTCGTGCTGCCCCTTCATCGTAATGCTGTAGATGGCGTGCTGGATTGTTATTAAAACACAATTATTTTGCTGAATATTTGTGTAGCAATTCAGGTTCCATTCATTGAATCACAGCTCCTCTATTGCTGGCAGCACTCGTGCAGCCCCTGACCTGTGATGCTGTGACCAGCATTCTTGACTGTTACTAAAACACAGTTTTCCTGCTCTCCACTTGTGTACCAATTAAGGTTCTACACAAGGAACCACAGCTCCTCCAGTGCTTGCAGCATGGCACCACACTGGATTGTTAGTAAAACACAAATATGTTGCTACAGAGTTTCGTACCAATTTAGGTCCACCTCAGTGAACCGTAGCTCCCTTGTGCAGGAAGCACTTTTGCGTCCCCTGGTCTGAAAAGATGTGACCACCCTGATTGACTGTTTGTAGAACACAATTATCTTGCTACACAATCAGCCTTCACTCAATGAACCGCAGCTTCTGTTGTGCTGGCAGGACTCGTGCAGGCTCTGAGCCATTATGCTGAGACCACAATGTTTGACTGTTGCTAAAACACCATTTTCTTACCCCACACTTGTGTGCCAATTCAGGTTCCACTTACTGAACCACAGCTCTCCCAGTGCGGCCTTATTCTGTGATGCTACCACCACTGTGCCAGACTAATGGCAAAACACACACATCTGGGTACTTGTTAGTGTTGCAGATATTTATTTTCAGTAGATACTACATGTATGCTGCTCCAAAAGCTGCACACTGAAGGATATACCGATATATTTCTAGGGCAATGTCCTTTGAGAAGGTATAAAAACATGAAATATGAGTGCTGTGACGTACATTTGGTGAGTCTGAAAGACACAAGCTGGCATTTTAAAGAGACAAAAGTGTTTCATTCAATTTGTGTTGTCAAATAAAATAAAACAAAGTCTTCTTCAGACTCAGCTGCCAAAAATGATTTTATAAATCAAATCATGAGAGTGAGCATATTTTGCTGAACAGAATATGCTAATTTGCGAGGTGAGCCACTTCTGGCCATGGCGTTGATTAAAACCTTGTGCCTTCTACACAGAAATAACCACCTTTCTGTCCTGATGAGGAAACGCTGGTTGAATGCAGATCAGAGATGTTGTGTTTTCTCTCCGGTTCAGGCAACTTGTCCTCGTCCTATCGTCTATCGCCCATCATCAATAGTCCTTGTCCATCATCAATCGTCCTCGTTAATCATCAATCGTTCTCGTCCTCGTCCATCGTCCTCATCCATCGTCTTCGTCCTCGTCCTTGTCAATCGTCTTCGTCCTTCCACCATCGTCTTTGTCCATCATCCCATCATCCATCCTCCTCGTCCATCGTCCATTGTCCTTGTCCATCATTCAGCGTCCATCGTCTTCGTCCTCGTTTTTTTTTAATCGTCAATCGTCTTTGTCCATCGTCAGTCGTTTTCGTCCATCGTCCTTGTCCGTTCGTTCATCGTCTTTATCCATCGTCTTAATACATTGTTCGTCGCCCTCGTCCATTGTCTTCGTCCATCGTCCTCGTCTATCATCCATTGTCCCTTGTCCTTGTCCATCACCCATTGTCCTTGTCCATTGTCCGTGTCCATCGTCCTCGTCCATTGTCTATCGTCAATCGTCCATCGTCTTCGTCCTCGTCCTTGTCAATTGTCCTTGTCCATTGTTCTCGTCCATCGCCCATGGTCTTCGTCCTCGTCTTTGTTAATCGTCTTTGTCCATTGTCTTCATCCATAATTTTTGTCTATCGTCCATCGTCTTCATCCTCTTCCTTGTCCATCGTCCCCGTCCATCATCCTCTTCCATCGTCTTCGTCCTTGTCTGTGTCAATTGTCTTCATTTATCATCTTTGTCCATCGTCTTCGTCCTTGTCCGTGTCAATTGTCTTCGTCCATCGTCCTTGTCTATCGTCCTTGTCCATCGTCCTTGTCTGATGTCCTCGTTCGTCTTCGTCTATCGTCTTTGTCGATTGTCCTTGTCCATCATCCATCGTCCTTGTCCATCGTCCTTGTCTGACGTCCTCATTCCTCGTTCGTCTTCGTCCTCATCAATCGTCTTCGTCCATCGTCCTCGTCCAATTGGCTTCGTCCATCATCCATTGTCCAAAGTCTTTGTCTTATGTCCTCATCCATCGTCTTCGTCCTCGCCCTTGTCAGTTGTCTTCGTTCATCGTCTTCATCCATCGTCTTCGTCCTTGTCTATTGTCTTCATACATCGTCCTTGCCGATTGTCTTTGTACACTGTCCTCGTCCATTGTCTTCCGTCAACGTTCTTCGTCCATAACCCATCGTCTTTATCCATCGTCCATCGTCTTTGTTCATCCTTCATCATCCTTGTCCATAGTATTCGTCCATTGTCCATCGTCTTCGTCCATTGTCCTCATCCATCATCCATCGTCCTCATTCATCGTCCTCTTCCATCGTCCTCAACCATCATCCATTGTTCTTGTCCATCATCCATTGTCTTCGTCTCTCGTTTATCGTCTTTGTCCGTCGTCCTCATCCATTGTCAATCATCGTCTTTGTCCATCGTCTTCGTCCATCGTCCTTGTCCATTGTCCTTGTCCATCGTCTTCCTCCTCGTCTATCAAGCATCGTCCTCGTCTGTCGTCCTCGTCCATCGTCTTTGTCCATCATTAAGGTCCTTGTCCACCGTCCTCGTTCATCATCAGTCTTCCTCGTCTATAGTCATCATCCATTGTGCATCATCTTCGTCCATCATCCATAGTTCTCGCCTATCGTCGTCATCTATCGTACTCGTCCATTGTCTTTGTCCATCTTCCTCGTCCATCGTCCTCATCCATTGTCTTTGTCCAACATCCACAAAAATACACAAAGCGAAACCGGGAAGACACTGGAAAGAAGGGCAGAAACTCTCAGGAGAGAAAAGGTACTGTAGGCGACCGGCACTGCAAGGAGAGGAAGGGAGGCATGGCCGCTGAAATAAATACCCTGTCAGATATTAAAACATTATTGGGAAGAATTGTTGACAATGAGAGTAATTTTTATTTTTAAATACATTTTAAAAAGTACATAATATTGGGCTCCAGCAAAAAGGTAACTTTTGTCATGCAGGACAAACATTTGAGCTTCACTGATTTTTCAGTTAAAAAAAATCTAAATACTGGTAATATATGTGTATACTATAAAAAAAAATGCTGAGACAGATAAAAGCAAAAAAAAAAAGTCCCATACCGATATTCAGCAAAATGCTGAATATCCCAGCCGATAATAAGTTGCTCTCTCGTGAGATCCTTCTGTTGACATTTTTAAAGGTCCTCCTACCTGCACTTCCTGTGTTTTTGACACATGCTGAGGAATCAGCACACAAACACACTTTTTTCCCCAAAATGTTATTTTGTTCTAGCTGAAACACAAAATGATTACTTTGCTTACTTACTTAGTGCCCCTTCTGGTGCATAGGCCGTCAACAAGTGATCTCCAGGCATTTATGTTGGGCCGTTCTCTTCAGTTGGGTCCAGGTCATCTTCATGCTCTTCGTGTCTGCCTCCAGGTGTTTCTGGGACGGCCACTTTTCCGCTTGCCCTGCGGGTTCCATTTTAGGGCTTGTCTAGTAATGGTATTTGTGGGCTTACGCAGAGTGTGGCCTATCCAGAGCTATCTGCGTTTCTTAATTTCCACTTCCGCGGGAAGCTGATTTGTTCTTTGCCAGAGTTCAGTATTGCTTATGGTGTCTGGCCATCGGATGGGGAGAATCTTCCGCAGAAGACCTGCACTTTTTTGACGGTGTCAGCTTTGGTTCTCCAGGTCTCTGCTTCATATAAGAGGACTGCTTTGATGTTGGAGTTAGATAATCTGACTTCGGTGTTGAGGGTCAGTTCTTTCGAGATCCAAATGTTACGCAGTTGGGTAAACGCAACACGTGCCTTCCTGATTTGTGCTTTTATGTCAGCGTCTGTGCTGCCCTGTTTGTCAATCACACTGCCAAGGTAGGTGAAGGATTCAACCTCTTCCCAAGGCTTACGGCCATACTACCCTGAGCACGCCCGATCTCGTCAGATCTCGTAAGCTAAGCCGGGTCAGGCCTGGTTAGTACTTGGATGGGAGACCGCCTGGGAAAACCAGGTGCTGTACAAAATGATTGGATGAGATTAAAGTGGGTAATGGGGTGACGCTGCCTGGGAGTGAGCTCATACGGAAACTTCCTGTGCTCTGTCAGAATCAGTTCCAGGCTCTATTTGTTGGAACCCAAACAAATCTAAGCAAGTATTACTTGTTGTGTTTCTGTTTTTTGTAAATGGGTTGCAGACATAAAGTATGACAAGATAGTAACCTCTATCCAACGAACACAAACTAACGATGGAAGGGCAAATATTGAAATATGACAATAGTTGTAATCTGATCTAATTCTATGTATTCTGTATTGATAAGAAATTATATTTTCCAACGACTGCACAATCCTGATAGTATCGTTTAAAAAGTGAACTACATACATATCTATTTTAGCATTGAGTGAACAAGTCATGATGGTGTTTGATTTCAATGCTGATACTGGTATTAGGTGTATTATTATTACTAGGGATAAGCCTGCTTCTTAACATCGGTACCGATAACTTACACCATTATTTCCATGAGGAAATCAAAGCTAGCTTTATCCTTACAGGCATCTCTGGCTAACTTCTTTGCACTTTTTAAATGCTACAGCAAAAGGAACGCCACTTTCAAAACGCCGTTGTGGCAATGATGGTGTTTCAGGCGGCTGACAGGAGGTTTTTAAACGTTTTAAGATGTACTGTTTAATAACCATTGACTGTATCAATATGGACAGTAACACAAACAAATGTATGGTGTTATAACGATGGATTATATTAGTATGAACTGTAACACAAAAACCGTATTGTGTAATAATGATGTCTATATCAGTATGAACAGCAACACATAAATTGTATCAACAATGGACTGACTGTATCAGTATAGTAACAAATAAGAGTATTGTGTAATAACGATGGACTGTATCAGTATGAACACTAGAAACAGTACTGTGTAATAACAATGGACTGTATTAGTATAGTAACACAGAAACAGTATCGTGTGATAACAATGGACTGTATCAGTATGAACAGTATTGTGTAATAACGATCCACGTTATCAGTATGAACAGCAGTAACAGTATTGTGTAATAACGATGGGTTGTATCAGTATGAACAGTATTGTGTATTAACGATGGACTGTATCAGTATGAACAGAAACAGCATTGTGTAATAACGATGAGTTGTATCAGTATGAACAGTATTGTGTATTAACGATGGACTGTATCAGTATGAACAGTAGAAACAGTATTGTGTAATAACGATGGGTTGTACCAGTATGAACAGTATTGTGTAATAACGATGGACTTTATCAGTATGAACAGTAGAAACAGTATTGTGTAATAACGATGGGTTGTATCAGTATGAACAGTAACACAAAAACAGTATTGTGTAATAATGAGTTGTATCAGTATGAACAGTATAGTGTATTAATGATGGATTTTATCAGTATGAACAGTAGAAACAGTATTGTTTAATAACAATGGGTTGTATCAGTACGAACAGTATTGTGTATTAATGATGGACTTTATCAGTATGAACTGTAGAAACAGTATTGTGTAATAACGATGGACTGTATCAGTATGAATAGTAGAAACAGTATTGTGTAATAACGGTGAGTTGTATCAATATGAACAGTATTGTGTAATAACGATGGACTTTATCAGTATGAGCAGTAGAAACAGTTTTGTGTAATAACGTTGAGTTGTATCAGTATGAACAGTATTGTGTATTAACAATGGACTGTATCAGTATGAACAGTAGAAACAGCATTGTGTAATAACGATGGGTTGTATCAGTATGAACAGTATTGTGTATTAACGATGGGGTTGTATCAGTATGGTAGATAGGTAGGTCTTTATTGTCATTGCACAAGTACAACAAAACTTTGTTTTCAGCACAAACCCATTCAAGATTAGACAAAAACACAGTGTACAGGGTTACAAAACAGGAACGCTGATGGGTCGCAACAAGCCGGCCCGTAAAAGATGGGGGAAAAGGTAAATGCTTGGGAAGGATGAGTAAAAAAATACAATCTAGACTGGGCTCCCAGTCTGGAGTGGGAAAAAACCTCCATACCAAAGCACATATACATATTACAACGTACATCTCGAGATTAGCAACAGAGGGGAGGGGGTGGGGGCCAGGGTAGCAGGCTGCTGGTCTTCAGGCGCTGCCCATCCGTACATCGCCGCTAAGCGATTCGCGTCTAGGGCGTTGGATGGGAGGTGGGGTGTGTCTGTGGCATATATTTTTTTGTGGATGCATGTGTGTGTGTAAGCCTGCCGCGTGTCTCTGTTCCGCGGCCTTGATGTTGAACAGTCGCTAGTCCAGTGGTTCTTAACCTTGTTGGAGGTACCGAACCCCACCAGTTTCATATGCGCATTCACTGAACCCTTCTTTAGATAAAAATAAAATGTTTTTTATTAATTGAATCTTAATTTGTAAATATTAATCATGAAATTATATTATATTAAAGAAATACTAATAAATATATATTTTACAAACAGAAAGTTACAGGAATGTACACATGATCCCATGTTTACATCTCATTGTGCAACATGTGAATGTTTTAGTGGGACCTAAATGCGATATCTGAAAGGGGTACAAATTATTTCCAAAGCAGGACCCCCCCACCTAGTACACAGCTCATGAAAAACAATATCTTTTGTTATTGTCATTGTAAGTGGGCCAAAACACTTATATGAGACAATAATCTCATGGAAGTGACAGCTGTCTTTTGATTACAATAATAAAACATTAAACTTGTTATTGAGTCAGGTTCGGGACAGGTGTGCTGCTGGTGTGGCCACAGTTCATGTGCACGTCTGACGTCGCTCACATGTGCTCCACTGAATGCTCAAGGAGTTTTTGCGTTTGCTGAAGCATATGGAAAATTAGAGGGAACATTGTTTGGGGTATCCATAATACGCCGATAGAGAGAAGTTTTTATTTACACGATGAGTCGGGTGTGTCTTGACCCCCGCGGCGGAGGCTCCGTCGAACCCCTAAGGCCAACTCACCGAACCCCTAGGGTTCGATCGAACCCAGTTTAAGAACCAGTGCGCTAGTCAGTCCAAAGTCAACCACAACAGGTGTGTGTCCATGAGAGACAAGAAGGGAGTTTGTTGTGTCTTCGCCGCACTGTCCTTCGGGAGAGTCTCGAAGCCAGGGAAATAATCCAAGTTAGAATGTTTTGTATGGGAGTGCTTTTCACTCTAAATTGTCTATTACTGGTCCTTAAATTCATCCTGCGGGGCAGACTGTCCAATATTATCCAAATCACAAGAGTGTCCACAGTTCTGCCCGCATCCTCCAATCATTTGTGGCAGCTTTGGGGTACTTTGAAGACTGCCAGCAACTTCCAATTTGTCGACAAACCACAGCAACGCTTACTCCAATCAGCAGATGTCCTGTTGTCATAATTCCGAATAGGTGGATATCTTCACGTCCTCGACTGAAAGGGTCGCCAGGCACCCGGGACTCCTTCTCCCAAGAGTCCGTCGTGTGTCCAGCAACAACCACTCCGTCACAACAAGCAGGTTTCCCCAAACCCAACATCTTGTCAATTCCGTTGAAGCCAGTTAAATAGTTCCAATGTTTAGATTTGGAGAGCAGTGCAAAAAGAGGCAACAAGAATGTTAAGACAAGACAAAGAAGCAAGCAGGAGCGATAAGGGAGAGGAAAGGGGAGCGTCCGCCCTCGATGAGTGCCAGTGAGAAAGGTATGAACTGTAACACAGAAACAATGTTGTGTAATAACGATGGGTTATATCGGTATGAACAGTATCGTGTAAAAACGATGGATGCTGCGTCCAATCAGAGCATTAATGACCCTTTGGAAAATGGCTTTTGGTGTTTTGTCAGGACAATACTGTCCAACAAATTGTTTAATATTTGTTTTGGAGCGGAGGACTTCTGGGAATCCCCCTGCGGTTTTTGCTTTCCATTATCAGTTTGCACTTTGAAAGCCACTTTCCCACTGCGCTGATTACTCTTTATCGTCGTGTCTCGCCCGGTGACAGCGCCACTTATTGCGTTAGTCGTCAACGCTGCCCCGCTCGCCTGCAGCCTCGCTAACCCTTTGGACCCTGTGGCCACGGACGCCATTGACTCGGCGGCACCTCATAAGGAAGATGACCTTCTGGTCCCACTGCTTAAACCGAGGCGGCATGGTGGCAGGAAACTGTTTAAGAAAAAAAATAAAAGTCCACCTACCAAAGTGAAGTAGGAAAGTACAAATGTTATAAAGTTTAGTACAAGTGACCAGGTGTGACACAAGTCCCCTCCCCTCCCCTGACAGTCCTTTATTGGTTTCAGCCATATTATTAACGAGCTGTCTTCCTTCATTCCAAGCCAACGTGAGTCTTACCTCATTTAGTCCGTCCCCTCCCTACTGATTCATTACTGCTGCACCAAATGGATGTCCTGTCCCAGATAGAGATGTCCCGTGGTTCCGACTCCGGTCCCTTGCCTCGTGAACATCAGTCTCCCTCCACCCCCCAACCCCACACCTCCCATGAAAACACTACCTTCACATTGCGACTGTGGGACTTCTTTAAGGATAAAATACAGCTAGACTAAGACATCACATTGTCGTTCTTTTAACATTTAATCAACGTTGGTTTCTGACATTGATTTTTGGTAATTTCCTGTCCAATATTCTACAACACAAATACAGCGTTGAAACAACATGCTTTTTGACAATGTTTAATCAATGTTTGTTTCTGACGCTGATTTGACCATTGAATTTTGGTCATTTCCCAACCAATATTGTACAACACGAATACAACGTTGAAACAACATGCTTTTTAACAACGTTTTATCAACGTTGGTTTCTGATGTCGATTTGACCATTGAATTTGGGTAATTTCCCAACCAATTTTCTACAACACCAATTCAACGTTGAAACAACATGCTTTTTGACAATGTTTAATCAATGTTGGTTTCTGACATTGATTTGACCATTGAATTTTGGTCATTTCCCAACCAATATTTTACAACACAAATACAACGTTGAAACAACATGCTTTTTGACAACGTTTAATTAATGTTGGTTTCTGACTTCGATTTGACCATTGAAATTTGGTAATTTCCCGACCAATATTGACCATTTAATTTTGGTCATTACCCAACCAATATTCCACAACACAAATACAACGTTGAAACATGCTTTTTGACAACGTTTAATCAACGTTGGTTTCTGACATTGATTTGACCATTGAATTTTGGTCATTTCCCAACCAATATTTTACAACACAAATACAACATAGAAACATGCTTTTTGCTGACATTTAATCAATATTGGGTTCTGACCTTGATTTGACCATTTGAATTTTGGTCATTTCCCAACCAATATTCTACAACACAAATACGTTTAAACAACATGCTTTTTGACAACGTTTAATCAACGTTGGTTTCTGACATTGATCTGACCATTGAATTTTGGTCATTTCCCAACCAATATTCCACAACACAAATACAACGTTGAAACATGCTTTTTGACGTTTAATCAACGTTGATTTCTGACGTTGATTTGACCATTGAATTTTGGTCATTTTCCAACCAATATTCTACAACACAAGTACGTTGAAACAACATGCTTTTTGACGACGTTTAATCAATGTTGGGTTCTGACGTTGATTTGAACATTGAATTTTGGTCATTTCCCAACCAATATTCTACAACACAAATACAACGTAGAAACAACATGCGTTTTGACTACGTTTAATCAACGTTGGTTTCTGACATTGATTTGACCATTGAAATTTGATCATTTCCCAACCAATATTCCACAACACAAATACAACGTTGAAACATGTTTTTTGACAACGTTTAATCAACGTCGGTTTCTGACGTTGATTTGACCATTGAATTTTGGTCATTTTCCAACCAATATTCTACAACACAAGTATGTTGAAACAACATGCTTTTTGACGACGTTTAATCTATGTTGGGTTCTGACGTTTATTTGAACATTGAAATTTGGTCATTTCCCAACCAATATTCCACAACACAAATACAACGTTGAAACATGCTTTTTGACAACGTTTAATCAACGTTGGTTTCTGACATTGATTTGACCATTGAATTTTGGTCATTTCCCAACCAATATTTTACAACACAAATACAACGTAGAAACATGCTTTTTGATGACATTTAATCAATGTTGGGTTTTGACCTTGATTTGGCCATTGAATTTTGGTAATTTCCCAACCAATATTCTACAACACAAATACGTTTAAACAACATGCTTTTTGACAACGTTTAATCAACGTTGGTTTCTGACATTGATTTGACCATTGAATTTTGGTCATTTCCCAACCAATATTTTACAACACAAATACAACATAGAAACATGCTTTTTGCTGACATTTAATCAATATTGGGTTCTGACCTTGATTTGACCATTTGAATTTTGGTCATTTCCCAACCAATATTCTACAACACAAATACGTTTAAACAACATGCTTTTTGACAACGTTTAATCAACGTTGGTTTCTGACATTGATCTGACCATTGAATTTTGGTCATTTCCCAACCAATATTCCACAACACAAATACAAAGTTGAAACATGCTTTTTGACGTTTAATCAACGTTGATTTCTGACGTTGATTTGACCATTGAATTTTGGTCATTTTCCAACCAATATTCTACAACACAAGTACGTTGAAACAACATGCTTTTTGACGACGTTTAATCAATGTTGGGTTCTGACGTTGATTTGAACATTGAATTTTGGTCATTTCCCAACCAATATTCTACAATACAAATACAACGTAGAAACAACATGCGTTTTGACTACGTTTAATCAACGTTGGTTTCTGACATTGATTTGACCATTGAAATTTGATCATTTCCCAACCAATATTCCACAACACAAATACAACGTTGAAACATGTTTTTTGACAACGTTTAATCAACATCGGTTTCTGACGTTGATTTGACCATTGAATTTTGGTCATTTTCCAACCAATATTCTACAACACAAGTATGTTGAAACAACATGCTTTTTGACGACGTTTAATCTATGTTGGGTTCTGACGTTTATTTGAACATTGAAATTTGGTCATTTCCCAACCAATATTCCACAACACAAATACAACGTTGAAACATGCTTTTTGACAACGTTTAATCAACGTTGGTTTCTGACATTGATTTGACCATTGAATTTTGGTCATTTCCCAACCAATATTTTACAACACAAATACAACGTAGAAACATGCTTTTTGATGACATTTAATCAATGTTGGGTTTTGACCTTGATTTGGCCATTGAATTTTGGTAATTTCCCAACCAATATTCTACAACACAAATACGTTTAAACAACATGCTTTATGACAACATTTAATCAACGTTGGTTTCTGACATTGATTTGACCATTGAATTTTGGTCATTTCCCAACCAATATTGTACAACACGAATACAACGTTGAAACAACATGGTTTTTAACGTTTTATCAACGTTGGTTTCTGATGTCGATTTGACCATTGAATTTTGGTAATTTCTCAACCAATTTTCTACAACACCAATACAACGTTGAAACAACATGCTTTTTGACAATGTTTAATCAATGTTGGTTTCTGACATTGATTTGACTATTGAATTTTGGTCATTTCCCAACCAATATTTTACAACACAAATACAACGTTGAAACAACATGCTTTTTGACAACGTTTAATTAACGTTGGTTTCTGACTTCGATTTGACCATTGAAATTTGGTCATTTCCCAACCAATATTGACCATTTAATTTTGGTCATTACCCAACCAATATTCCACAACACAAATACAACGTTGAAACATGCTTTTTGACAACGTTTAACCAACGTTGGTTTCTGACAATGATTTGACCACTGAATTTTGGTAATTTCCCAACCAATATTTTACAACACAAATACAACGTAGAAACATGCTTTTTGATGACATATAATCAATGTTGGGTTCTGACCTTGATTTGACCATTGAATTTTGGTCATTTCCCAACCAATATTTTACAACACAAATACGTTTAAACATGCTTTTTGACAACGTTTAATCAACGTTGGTTTCTGACGTTGATTTGACCATTGAATTTTGGTCAATTCCTAACCAATATTCTACAACACAAATACAATTTTGAAACAACACGTTTTTTGACAAAGTTTATTCAATGTTGGATTCTGACCTTGATTTGACCATTGAATTTTGGTCATTTCCCAACCAATATTCTACAACACAAATACAACGTTGAAACAACATGCTTTTTGACAACGTTTAATCAACATTGGTTTCTGACATTGATCTGACCATTGAATTTTGGTCATTTCCCAACCAATAGTGTGCAACACAAATACAACATTGAAACATGCTTTTTGACAATGTTTAATCAACATTGATTTCTGACATTGATTTGACCATTGAATTTTGGTCATTTCCCAACCAATATTCTACAACACAAATACGTTTAAACATGCTTTTTGACAACGTTTAATCAACGTTGGTTTCTGACGTTGATTTGACCATTGAATTTTGGTCAATTCCTAACCAATATTCTACAACACAAATACAATGTTGAAACAACATGTTTTTTGACAGTTTATTCAATGTTGGACTCTGACCTTGATTTGACCATTGAATTTTGGTCATTTCCCAACCAATATTCTACAACACAAATACAACGTTGAAACAACATGCTTTTTGACAACGTTTAATCAACATTGGTTTCTGATATTGATCTGACCATTGAATTTTGGTCATTTCCCAACCAATAGTGTGCAACACAAATACAACGTTGAAACATGCTTTTTGATGTTTAATCAACGTTGGTTTCTGACATTGATTTGACCATTGAATTTTGGTCATTTCCCAACCAATATTCTACAACACAAATACAATGTTGAAACAACATGCTTTTTGACAATGTTTAATGAACGTTGGTTTCTGACATTGATTTGACCATTGAAATGTGGTCATTTCCCGACCAATATTCTACAGCACTAATACAATTAGTCTCAATTTACAAATACAACTATTTTTGCAACGTTGTTTCAATAGCAGTTTTAAAGGACATGTATGTGAAATCAACGTTGTATCAAAGTATTGTGTCTTCTGGGTATCATATTTATTTGTCCATCATCTTTGTCCTCGTCCATCTTCTATCGTCCATCATCTTCGTCCTCCCCCTTTTCAGTCATCTTCATCCATCGTCTTCATCCATTATTTTCGTTCTTGTCAATTGTCTTCATCCATCGTCCTTGCCCATCGTCTTCGTACATTGTCCTCGTCCATTGTCTTCCGCCAACGTTCATCGTCTTCGTCCATCACCCACTGTCTTTATCCATCGGCCATCGTCTTCGTCCATCATCCATTGTCCATCGTCTTTGTTCATCCTCCATCATCTTTGTCCATAGTATTCATCCATTGTCCATCGTCTTCGTCCATTGTCAATTGTCCTCGTCCATCATCCATCGTCCTCATCCATCCATTGCCCTCGTCCATGATCCATCATCCTTGTGAACAGTGGGAACTGTAGTTTTGGGACCTGTTCTCTAAGGTGTATGGCTGCCAAATTTGCTTTAAAAAAGTTAGCACTTGTTTGCTGGCCCGTTGTCTTTCCATTTCCATTCAATTGTCCTTGTCCATTATCCATTGTCGTATTGTCCTTGTCCATCGTCTTCGTCCATTGTCTTTGTCCTCGTCCATCTTGTGAAGTGAAGTGAATTATATTTATATAGCGCCTTTTCTCGAGTGACTCAAAGCGCTTTACATGGTGAAACCCAATATCTAAGTTACATTTAAACCAGTGTGGGTGGCACTGGGAGCAAGTGGGTAAAGTGTCTTGCCCAAGGACACAACGGCAGAGAGTAGGATGGCGGAAGCCGGGATCGAACCTGCAACCCTCAAGTTGCTGGCATGGCCACTCTACCAACCGAGCTATACCGCCCTGCTTCTATCGTCCGTCTTCGTCCTCCCCCTTGTCAGTCCTCCCCCTCGTCAGTCGTCTTCATCCATCGTTTTCGTCCTAGTCAATTGTCTTTGTCCATTGTCTTCCGCCAACGTCTTCGTACATTGTCCTCGTCCATTGTCTTCCGCCAACGTTCATCGTCTTCGTCCATCACCCATCGTCTTTGTCCATCGTCTTCGTCCATCATCCATCGTCCATAGTCTTCGTTCATCCTCCATCATCCTTGTCCATAGTATTTGTCCATCGTCCATTGTCCATTGTCCTCGTCCTCATCCATCTATTGTCCTCGTCCATGATCCTTCGTTTTCATCCATCGTCCTTGTGAACAGTGAGAACTGTAGTTTTGGGACCTGTTCTCTAAGGTGTATGGCTGCCAAATTTGCTTTAAAAATGTAGCACTTGTTTGTTGGCCCGTTGTCTTTCCATTTCCATTCGATTGTCCTTGTCCATTATCCATTGTCGTATTGTCTTTGTCCATCGTCTACGTCCATCGTCTTTGTTCTCGTCCATCTTCTATCGTCAGTCGTCTTCATCCATCATTGTCTTCTTAGTCAATTGTCTTCGTCCATTGTCTTCCGCCAACATCTTCGTACATTGTCCTCGTCCATTGTCTTCCGCCAACGTTCATCGTCTTCGTCCATCATCCATCGTCTTTGTCCATCGTCCATAGTCTTCGTTCATCCTCCATCATACTTGTCCATAGTATTTGTCCATTGTCCATTGTCGTCGTCCTCATCCATCTATTGTCCTCGTCCATGATCCTTCGTTTTCATCCATTGTCCTCCTGAACAGTGGGAACTGTGGTTTTGGGACCTGTTCTCTAAGGTGTATGGCTGCCAAATTTGCTTTAAAAAAGTTAGCACTTGTTTTTTGGCCCGTTGTCTTTCCATTTCCATTTGATTGTCCTTGTCCATTATCCATTTTCGTATTGTTTTTGTCCATTGTCTTTGTCCTCGTCCATCTTCTATTGTCCATCGTCTTCGTCCTCCCCCTTGTCAGCCGTCTTTATCCATCGTTTTCGTCCTTGTCAATTGTCTTCGTCCTTCGTCCTCGTCCATTGTCTTCCGCCAACGTCTTCGTACATTGTCTTCGTCCATTGTCCTCGTCCATTGTCTTCCGCCAACGTCTTCGTACATTGTCTTCGTCCATTGTCTTCCGCCAACGTTCATCGTCTTCGTCCATCATCCATCGTCTTTGTCCATCGTTTTCGTCCATCATTCATCGTCCATAGTCTTCGTTTATCCTCCATCATCCTTGTCCATAGTATTTGTCCATTGTCCATTGTTGTTGTCCTCATCCATCTATTGTCCTCGTCCATGATCCTTCGTTTTCATCCATCGTCCTTGTGAACAGTGGGAACTGTAGTTTTGGGACCTGTTCTCTAAGGTGTATGGCTGCCAAATTTGCTTTAAAAAAGTTAGCACTTGTTTTTTGGCCCGTTGTCTTTCCATTTCCATTCGATTGTCCTTGTCCATTATCCATTTTCGTATTGTTTTTGTCCATTGTCTTTGTCCTTTGTCCGTGTCCATCTTCTATTGTCCATCGTCTTCGTCCTCCCCCTTGTCAGTCGTCTTTATCCATCGTTTTCGTCCTTGTCAATTGTCTTCGTCCATCGTCCTCTTCCGCCAACGTCTTCGTACATTGTCCTTGTCCGTTGTCTTCCGCCAACGTTCATCGTCTTCGTCCATCATCCATCGTCTTTGTCCATCGTCTTCGTCCATCATCCACCATCCATAGTCTTCGTTCATCCTCCATCATTCTTGTCCATAGTATTTGTCCATTGTCCATTGTCCTCGTCCATTGTCTTCCGCCAACGTCTTCGTACATTGTCTTCGTCCATTGTCTTCCGCCAACGTTCATCGTCTTCGTCCATCATCCATCGTCTTTGTCCATCGTTTTCGTCCATCATTCATCGTCCATAGTCTTCGTTCATCCTCCATCATCCTTGTCCATAGTATTTGTCCATTGTCCATTGTTGTTGTCCTCATCCATCTATTGTCCTCGTCCATGATCCTTCGTTTTCATCCATTGTCCTTGTGAACAGTGGGAACTGTAGTTTTGGGACCTGTTCTCTAAGGTGTATGGCTGCCAAATTTGCTTTAAAAAAGTTAGCACTTGTTTTTTGGCCCGTTGTCTTTCCATTTCCATTCGATTGTCCTTGTCCATTATCCATTTTCGTATTGTTTTTGTCCATTGTCTTTGTCCTTTGTCTTTGTCCATCTTCTATTGTCCATTGTCTTCGTCCTCCCTCTTGTCAGTCATCTTTATCCATCGTTTTTGTCCTTGTCAATTGTCTTTGTCCATTGTCCTTGTCCATCGTCTTCGTACATTGTCCTCGTCCATTGTCTTCCGCCAACGTTCATCGTCTTCGTCCATCATCCATCGTCCATAGTCGTTGTTCATCCTACATCATCCTTGTCCATAGTATTTGTCCATTGTCCTCGTCCTCATCCATCTATTGTCCTCGTCCATGATCCTTCGTTTTCATCCATTGTCCTTGTGAACAGTGGGAACTGTAGTTTTGGGACCTGTTCTCTAAGGTGTATGGCTGCCAAATTTGCTTTAAAAATGTAGCACTTGTTTTTTGGCCCGTTGTCTTTCCATTTCCATTCGATTGTCCTTGTCCATTATCCATTGTTGTATTGTCCATCGTCTTTGTCCTTTGTCCTCGTTCATCGTCTTCGTCCTCCCCCTTGTCAGTCGTCTTCATCCATCGTTTTCGTCCTTGTCAATTGTCTTCATACATTGTCCTCGTCCATTGTCTTCCGCCAACGTTCATGGTCTTCGTCCATCACCCATCGTATTTGTCCATCGTCCATCATCCTTGTCCATAGTACTCGTCCATCGTCTTCGTTCATTGTCCATTGTCCTCATCCATCGTCCTCATCCATCCATTGTCCTCGTCCATCATCCATTGTTCTTGTGAACACTGGGAACTGTAGTTTTGGGACCTGTTCTCTACGGTGCATGGCTGCCAAATTGCCTTTTAAAAAAGTTAGCACTTGTTTTTTGGCCCGTTGTGTCTTTCCATTTGTTTAAGTACAAAAAAAAGAAAAGTGTTTTAGTTTTTGGATAAAAGCAGTCAACACCTGAGATTGGAGTAAAATATCCTATTGGGATCTCCAGGAACATTTTGTCTCATTTTGTCTTTGTTGTGTTTATAATAGTCAAAAAAGGAGCAACAACAAAAAAAACACTGAACATTGGCAGTCGTGGACGTCCCACAGTCACAACACATTTGGCATTAGTTATTAATTAGTGTAATTATTTAGTCATCTTCATCACAGCGAGGAGTAGGCTTGTTATTTCATTAATATTCTCATTTTTTAAGCTTTAATGGCAGTGCTGGATTTAGCTTTTAATGCTCGTAAGCCAGCTTTCTCAGGTGTCTAACGTGATTTATTTCTGGAGTTTGTGTGTTTTGGCCTGCCGTCACATCTGCAGGTGGCGCTAACAGGTGGCGCTGTATGATTTTTGGAGCGTGCGCTGTCACGCGCCGCCGTTTATGATTAGCCATCCAAACATTTTGGTGGGAAAAAAGCTGTCGGCAGCCAAGGCGGAACTGAGAAGGTGATAAATGAATCCACGTGCGTTTGGTGTTTGAATGTGGGAGTGATCGCCGCTGGCGTCTCTCAGCAACTCTTTGTTTCTCTCTCCCCTCGGAATGATATTTCCAGACCACAGGATCGATACGGTTCTCACTCGTCCTTTGCTTTTTACAATTTTTTTACTACATGAAAAATGGACCGTTTGCATGAGAAACCCTACCAATGTTATAATGACTTGATTGTAAACAACAATACAGGAAGTGTTGCTCACAATACTTTGGGAACAACATTTCCAAATAAGGGCGTATCGACTGTTTCCACTCCTGATACGATACTGATGATACTTTGAATATTGGCCGATATCGATCCGATATCAACAGGAATCGTACAAACATGTATCACGGGGTAGTGTGGAATGTTGCAAAAGGTTTGATCAAGTGAATTGTGTCAAACAGAGAACAACGGTAGGTATGAAAAACACTAACCTATTTAATAGTCATCGTCTGGAATGGACGTAATGCTGTCTTTAAGTTGAAGTGACGTAGTCAATGTTTTTTTTGGCTACACCTAGTGGTCACAATTATTCATGAAGTTAAGCTCATGATGTAGCCCGGGGGTCAGCAACCCACGGCTCTAGATCTTGAGCACTGCCCTGGTGGCTCCATGGAGCTTTTTCAAAAATGTATGGAAACCGAAAAAAAATGGGGTGAAAAATATTATTTTTGTTGTAATTTAGGAGGACAAACATGACACAAACCTTCCTAATTGTTAGAAAGCCCACTGTTTAATATGTTTGTTTATGCTTCACTGATGAGAGTATTTGGCGAGCGCCGTTTTGTCCTACTAATTTCAGCGGCCCTTGAACTCACCGTTGTGTGGACTGTGACTCAACAGTTTGTTTACATGTACAGAAAGATGTGTTTTATGCCACTCCTTCTTTGTCTCATTTTGTCCACCAAACGTTTTATGCTGTGCGTGAATGCACAAAGGTGAGCTTTGTTGATATTGACTTGTTATGGAGTGCTAATCAGGCATATTTGGTCACTGCATGACTGCAAGCTAATCGATGCTAACATGCTATTTAGGCTAGTTGTATGTACATATTGCATCATTATGCCTCGTTTATAAGTATATTTAAGCTCATTTCATTTCCTTTACTTATATCCTCTGTGTATTTAATTTCTCTTTCCATGTTTCATGACACATCAGCTGTATGTAATATTAGCTGAATTTCTGATAGTTGTTAGTGTGCCATGTTGTTCCAGACCACAGCAAACATTACCTAGCTTCCATTAGAAGAAGACTAAAACCTCCCGTTTCCTTTAACTTGGACACACACATCTATACCTTTGGCCATTCTAAGACAGTAATTTCCAGGAGTTGTCTCACCCTCTGAGAAGTTTTACTAATGTTTTCCAATGTTGCAAAAATGTGTAGAATAAATATTACATTTCAACATTTCTGTCAACAAAGATTTAAGTCACCCTGCGACACATAGTCATTTTGATATTAGGCTAATATATCTAATTAGCCACTTACATCGTGTGTTGCCCTCATTATAACACTTATATAAGGCTTTCATTTTTTTGCAGCTCCAGATAGATTACTTTTTTGTATTTTTGGTCCAATATGGCTCTTTCAACATTTTGGGGTTGCCGACCCCTGATCTAGCCACTGGGCCCTGAGTTTGAAACCCTGAGTTGTGAACATTTTTGTGTCTGTTACAGTACTTGAAAAAAATTGCCTGACCAAAAGTGTTTGTCTTGGTTTTGATGAAGTTTTCGTTTCACTCACATCGGAGCTGAAAGTTATTTTAAGCATTTTCTACATATGAGAATGTCGCTGATATTTCAGCCAGAATCTGCAGCATTTGTGTGAGTGTAACTTGAAATTTGTCTCGGTTCTTCTCGCCTGGTTTGTCATGTGACACCATGACTTTTCTGCGCCAGGTAAGCTTGGCTTGAACGTTTGCCGTGTAATGGGAGTAATGGGGAGTTATCAAAGTAATGGAGTAACTGAAGAAATGGGAGTAATGGAAGTACCGTATTTTTCGGACTATAAGTCAGTTTTTTTCAAAGTTTGGCCAGGCTCCAGTGCGACTTATGTTTTTTTCCTTTTTTATTATGCATTTTTGGCAGGTGCGACTTATACTCCGAAAAATACAGTAATGGGAATTATTTAAGTAATGGGAGTAAATTAAGTAATGTGAGCAATTGGAGTAATGGGCGTAATAGGAGTTGTCTAAGTAATGGGAGTAATGAAAGTAATGGGAGTAATGGCAGTAATGGAAGTAATGGAAGTCAAATGAGTTATCTAAATAATTGCAGTTATCTAAGTAATGGGAGTAATGGAACTAATAGGAGTAATGGAAGTAATTGGAGTTATCTGAGTAATGGGGTAATGAAAGTAATGGGAGTAATGGAAGTAATGGGAGTTTAAGTAATGGGAGTAAATGTAGTAATGTGAGCAATTGGAGTAATAGGAGTTATCTAAGTAATGGGAGTAATGAAAGTAATAGGAGTTATGGCAGTAATGGAAGTAATGGAAGTCGAATGAGTTATCTAAATAATAGGCATTATCTAAGTAATGGGAGTAATGGAACTAATAGGAGTAATGGAAGTAATGGGAGTTATTTAAGTAATGGGAGTTATCTGAGTAATGGGGTAATGCGAGTAATGGAAGTAATGGGAGGTATTTAAGTAATGGGAGTAAATGTAGTAATGTGAGCAATGGGAGTAATAGGAGTTATCTAAGTAATGGGCGTAATGAAAGTAATGGGAGTAATGACAGTAATGGAAGTAATGGAAGTCAAATGAGTTATCTAAATAATAGGAGTTATCTAAGTAATGGGAGTAATGGAACTAATAGGTGTAATGGGAGTAATGGAAGTAATGGGAGTTATTGAAGTAATGGGAGTTATCTGAGTAATGGGGTAATGAAAGTAATGGGAGTAATGGAAGTAATGGGAGTTATTTAAGTAATGGGAGTAAATGTAGTAATGTGAGCAATTGGAGTAATGGGAATAATAGGAGTTATCTAAGTAATGGGAGTAATAGAAGTAATGGGAATTATTTAAGTAATGGGAGTAAATGAAGTAATGGGAATAATAGGAGTTATCTAAGTAATGGGAGTAATGGAAGTAATGGGAGTTATTTAAGTAATGGGAGTAAATGAAGTATTGTGAGCAATTGGAGTAATGGGAGTAATAGGAGTTATCTAAGTAACAGGAGTAATGGGAGTAATGGAAGTAATGGAAGTCAAATGAGTTATCTAAATAATAGGAGTAATGGGAGTAATCAGAGGAATAGATTGTAATGGGAGTTATGGAAGTAATGGGAGCTATGTAAGTAATGGAAGTAATGGGAGTTATCTGAGTAATAGGGGTAATGGAAGTAATGGGGGTTATTTAAGTAATGGGAGTACATGAAGTAATGTGAGTAGTTGGAGTAATGGGAATAATAGGAGTTATCTGAGTAATTGAAGTAATGGGAGTTATTTAAGTAATGGGAATAAATGAAGTAATGTGAGCAATTGGAGTAATAGGAATAATAGGAGTTATCTAAGTAATGGTAGTGATGAAAGTAATGGGAGTTATTTAAGTAATGGGAGTAAATGAAGTAATGTGAGCAATTGGAGTTATGGGAATAATAGGAGTTATCTAAGTAATGTAAGTAATGTAAGTAATGGGAGTTATTTAAGTAATGGGAGTAAATGAAGTAATGTGAGCAATTGGAGTAATGGGAGTCAGTCGTTCAATGGATCAAAGTTTATTTATACAGCCCTAAATCACAAGTGTCTCAAAGGGCTGCACAAGCCACAATGACATCCACGGCTCAGATCCCACATCAGGGCAACTCAACCCAATGGGATACAATGAGAAACCTTTGAGGGGACAGCAGATGTGGGGACCCCCCCACCTGAGTGACCGGTGCAATGGACGTCAAGTGGATCTAGTTAATAGTGTGAGAGTCCAGTCCATAGTGGGGCCAGCAGGGGATCATCTTGAGTGGAGACAAGTCAGCAGCGCAGAGACGTCCCCAACTGATGCACAGATGAGTGTACCACCCCGGGTCCCGACTTTGAACAGCGAGCGCTTCATCTGTGGGCACTTAATAACCTCGCCACGCAGGAGAGGGGGGCAGAGCAGAAACGAGACGGCAGATCAACTGGTCTAAAAGGGGGGTCTATTTAACGGCTAGAGTATAGAAATTAGTTTTAAGATGGGACTTGAATGCTTCTACTGGGAGTAATAAGAGTTATCTAAGTAATGGGAGTAATGGAAGTAATAGGAGTTTGTAAAGGTTTCCCTCTGGTGTGGGTTCTCCTGGCCGACAGATCTTCGGGAGACCGGTAGATCGTTTGAATCAAGTCTTTGTTTTATTTTCATGCAGCGATTGTTTTCCAGCAATATGTTTTTTTCTTCTCAGTCTCGCGTGTCTCGCCCTCGCTCCAACTCCAACTCACCTGTCTCGTTCCGGCTGCTGCTAATAAAGGCGACAGGTGATTAGATAACAAGGCCCACCTGGGCCATCCACTCACCTGTCGCTGTCTTCGAGGCCAGTCCTTGCACACCCCGTTCTGCGGCAGGCTCG
Source organism: Nerophis lumbriciformis (assembly GCF_033978685.3). Lineage (NCBI taxonomy): Eukaryota > Metazoa > Chordata > Actinopteri > Syngnathiformes > Syngnathidae > Nerophis > Nerophis lumbriciformis. Next base: position 16,557,193 of record NC_084550.2, on the reverse strand, counting down.
CAGGCCACACCCCCCCTCCACAGAGTAATCTGAGTAATAGGAGTAATGGAAGTAATATAAGTAATGGGAGTTGTTTAAGTAATGGGAGTTATTTATATAATGGAAGTAATGGGAGTGATGGGAGTTATCTGAGTAATGAAAGTAATGTGAGTCATGGAAATAATGGGAGTTATTTAAGTAATGGGAGTAAATAAGGTAATGGGAATAATAGGAGTTATCTAAGTAACAGGAGTAATGAAAGTAATGGAGCAAATAGAAGTAATGGGAGTAATGGAAGTAAAGATAGTTATCTAAGTAATGAAAGTAATGGAGGTAATATAAGTAATGGGAGTAATGGAAGTAATGGAGAAAATAGAAGTATAGGGAGTAATGGAAGTAAAAGGAGTTATCTAAGTAATGGAAGTAATGAAGAAAATAGAAGTAATGGGAGTATTAGAAGTAAAAGGAGTTATCTAAGTAATGGAAGTGATGGAAGTAATGGAAGTAATGAAGAAAATAGAAGTAATGGGAGTATTGGAAGTAAAAGGAGTTATCTAAGTAATGGAAGTGATAGAAGTAATGAGAGTAATGGAAGTAATGGAGGTACTAGAAGTAATAGGAGTAATGAAGTAATAGTCATCTAAGTAATAGGACTAACGAGAGAAATGGAAGTAATAGGAGTAATGGGATAAATGAAATAATGGGAGCAATGGAAGTTATTTAGTTAGTTAGTAACATAACTCAAAAAGTGAATGGTGGATTTTAATTAAACTTTCAGGAAATTAGATTTAAAAAAAACACATGATTTGATTTTTAGGCTGATCCGATACATTTTTACTATGTTGCTTTAAGTTTACGCTATTAAGCTCATCTTCTCAGTGTGTGTATGCTAGCGGCCTCGCCTTCGCCCACAGAGACAAAGAGAGTAGTGTACTGAACATATGGGGAAACAGGCTGAGGATTCACTTGAGGTTTTAGTTTCTATTCCCCCCTCATTTCCCAACACAAAGTACTTTGAAGCGTCCGTGCTGTTTATTAGCGAGTGCAGCACTTTGGGGGCCAGCGGGCGTGTTTGCGATACGGAGCCACGCACAAGTCGCTGACTATGGAGAGGCGTCTAATTCCAGGACCCACAGGGAGAGGCGACCCTGCAGGATGCCTGAGGAAACGTATCCGTGCGTGTTATTGTTTTTTTTTTTTTGGTTTTAAAGCTCATCCCTCATGATTTCCTCAGAGAACACGGCCAGGATGGATGGCAGCTGTTTTTAGCGCCGTTACAGGTGGCGCTAGCCTACTCTGGAGGGTTGGCGACGCCATTGGCTCGTTCTCCCTGCGCTGCCGACAGCCCTGCATGCTAGAACATAGTATCTATGCATACTAAAACATGCTGGGGTATTTTTGATAACCCAGTTTATGGGTTGCGAGTGTTTGGTTGAATGTTTGAGTTATTTTTATGAAGAGCAATGTTACGTACGGGAGGAGTATAAACGGTACAGACACAAGGGGGCAGTAAAGCTCTATGATGTATTATATATTTATATATATATATATATATATATATATATATATATATATATATATATATATATATATATATATATATATATATATAATAATCAAAAAACAATATACTTAACTAGAGAATGAAGTGTGACAAATCCAAGGTGTGTGGATTAACTGTTACGTGGTACCATAATGTTGAACGAGCGAAGGAACAAGGCAAGAAGGCAGTCGTAAGCAGGCAGATAGTCAGGGCGAATAGCGAGGCATCAGAGGTCTGTGTCCAAGCGGTAGGTCGAGAATCCAAAAGGGGCAGCCAGAGAACCAGAGGGGAATAACAGGGAATCACAGGAGAAGACGAGAAGGCAGGCTGCAGGGAGGGCGACAAGGAAGACACAGCACCAATCAAACACGAAGGGGAAAACACAGGGAGAGCAGGATTGCATCAAGCATGTAAATCGCTTACTGTACGCCAACAGAAGGTTACGTTCCGGCACTGGATAGCAGGTTGTGCAGGCTTTTGAAAGATGAATGCGTGCCCGGGCTGTGCCAAGCAATCCATTTTTTGGGTTTTAAGGGTATTATTTTATCTCAATTTCTGGGTTTTCAAAACTATGAACCATTTTTGGGTTGTTTTTCAATGAGTAACGCATTTTTGGGTAAAAGGCTTTTTTTTTTATTAAAAAGGTTCTCTTTTCTTGAACGGCAATTGTATTAAGGATTAGTCTCATTAACATTATTTACAATCACACATGTACATGAAAATATATGAGCATGCTGTATAGAACTACTATGACCATACACGGCAATTCTTGTAAGAAAAATATCACTCATATCTTGCTTTTGAGTATATTTTAATGGAATAAAATATTTTGATCAGCAGTTGGGAAAGGAGTAGGACAAACCAGCAGTAAAATTGTATAGTTTTTAACCAACTATTAGGCCAAGGAGCGCTAAATTGTAGTGAGCTTAACTCGGCTTTTGTGTTAAATAAATTCTACCCAATAGTTGGGTTATGAATCAACCAACATTGAGTTAGAATAACTCAACTTTTGGGTTAAATAATTCAACCCAATAGTTGGGTTTGGGATAACCCAACATTGTAGTGAGCATAACTCAGCTTTTGTGTTGAATAAATTCAACCCAATAGTTGGGTTATGAATCAACCAACATTGAGTTAGAATAACTCAACTTTTGGGTTAAATAATTCAACCCAATAGTTGGGTTGGGAATAACCCAACATTAAGTTACCATAACTCAACTTTTTGGTTAAATAATTCAACGCAAAAGTTGGGTTGAAAAAATTAACCCAAAATGTTGAGTTAAAGTAACTCAAATAAGGGGTTCGTCCTTTTCTGAACCAGAAGTTGGGCTAAAATTTGATTATTTTTTACCCCGACATTTTTTAATGTGTGTTGTCATTCATTATACCCAGACTTATCATTTATCATTCATTTTGTTCTAGAGCAATTTAAAGCACTTTTGGGTTACGACAAAGTACAAATCTTCTATAGAAAGACGTGCAGATACTTTATTGATCACAAAAAAATTGCTTGAATAAAATTAAAAAAGTTTATGCAAATTTTTAAAAGGATTTACATTTTTTTTTCAATTTAATTTTAAATGAAAATGAAAATAGAAACACAATTTAATCGAAACAAGTTAAAAAAAAGTTTAAAAAAATATCAATATACAGATAAAATCCATTTTTTGTCACTAATTAAAAAAAATACTTATCAGATGTCATTTAAACTTTTTATTAAATTAAAAATGTTATTTCAACATCTTAAACCTCATAGAAAAGCAAGTAAAAAATACATTATTATTGTTATTCAGTAAGCGTAACAACTTTATTAGTATAACGTACATGTATATTTCTTATTTTTGTTACAATTGTTAGTTATAATAATTATGATCAGTGATAACAGAATACTGTAATAGTAATACTTTACTGCAAAACACTACTATTACTACTACTACTACTAATAATAATAATACATTATTATTATAGTACAAATATTATTAATAAAATAATGTATAGATCAAATAAATTCTTTGTCACTATTTAAAAAAAAATAGATGTAATTTAAACTTTGTATTAAAATAAAAATGTAATTACATCTGAAACCTCATACAAAAGCAAGTAAAAATTATATTATTATTGTTATTCAGTAGGAGTAATAACTTAGTATGATTAATGTAAATGTATAATTGTTTTTGTTACAATTGTTAGTTATAATAATTATGATCAGTGATAACAGAACACTGTAGTAGTAATACTTTTTGCAAAAAACTACTACTACTACTACTAATAATAATAATGAATTATTATTATTATTATAATAGAACTATCTTTAATGATAATAAATGCTAAAAGGACTTTCATGCACGGGCCCGAATAACAATAATATTACATGCATGAATTATTATTGTTTAACTATTTAATGGTTTTTTTTAAATTCCTATTAGAGATTACAGAAAAAGTATGTTTAGTTACAGGGTCTATATGATGATATTATCAGGTGTCAGGCAATAAATTACTTTGTTGAAACACTTCAGGTATTTTAATACCTCTCGTTATCTCTTGTTAGCTTTCGCTGTATCGCCCTGCTTAGCCTAATCTACATAGTGTGTGCGCGTGTGTGTGCATGAGTGCGTGTGTGTGTATGTGTGTGTGCGTGTGTGTGTATGCGCGCGTGTGTGCATGAGTGCGTGTGATAATATAAGTAGAATACTGACTTGGACTATAAACAAACACTGGGCTGCTTCTCTAATTGCTTTGGAGGAGCGGCGCGTCTGCTCAAAATGCCTACACACACATGCACGCACACACACACACACACACAGGCGGAGAGAGTAGACACCAGCACACACACACGGACACATTAGAAAAGTGTCATTTCGCTCTTGCCTGCGGGGTCATCCGTCACGCTAGTTTAGCAGCCGTATGGCCTCCTGTGAGTGACACACACACGCGCACGCACGCACACACACACACACACACACACACACACACACTTTAGTGCAAAGTGGATGCGCGAACATCCCTGCAGTTACACTTGACTCTCTTATATGTCCTTGGAGCACTAACCTCGCTGTTGAGTTCTCAACTTTTGTCCTCGTGTCTTTCCTCCTTGTGTCCTTTCCTTTTACTCACTCATCCACTTAAACGTCACCACTTGTCCACTTAAACGTCACCACTTGTCCACTCAAACCTCACCACTTGTCCACTCAAATGTCACCACTTGTCCACTCAAATGTCACCACTTGTCCACTCAAACGTCACCACTTGTCCGCTCAAACGTCACCACTTGTCCGCTCAAACGTCACCACTTGTCCGCTCAAACGTCACCACTTGTCCGCTCAAACGTCACCACTTGTCCGCTCAAACGTCACCACTTGTCCGCTCAAACGTCACCACTTGTCCGCTCAAACGTCACCACTTGTCCGCTCAAACGTCACCACTTGTCCGCTCAAACGTCACCACTTGTCCGCTCAAACGTCACCACTTGTCCGCTCAAACGTCACCACTTGTCCGCTCAAACGTCACCACTTGTCCGCTCAAACGTCACCACTTGTCCGCTCAAACGTCACCACTTGTCCGCTCAAACGTCACCACTTGTCCGCTCAAACGTCACCACTTGTCAGCTCAAACGTCACCACTTGTCCACTTAAACGTCCCCACTTGTCCTGATCATATAAACGCTGCCACTTGATCAGGAGCCTCATCACATACTGTATTACTACACAGGAAGTAATGTAAACATTCATTTAGCCTCCTCACATACTGTATTACTACACAGGAAGTAGTGTAAACATTCATTTAGCCTCATCACATACTGTATTACTACACAGGAAGTAATGTAAACATTCAGCTGGCCTCATCACATACTGTAATCCTGCACAGGAAGTAGTGTAAACATTCAGTTAGACCATCACATACTGTATTATTACACAGGAAGTAGTGTAAACATTCAAATAGCCTCATCACATACTGTATTACTACACAGGAAGTAATGTAACCATTTAGATTGCCTCATCACATACTGTATTATTACACAGGAAATAATGTAAACATTAATATTGCCTCATCACATACTGTATTACTACACAGGAAGTAATGTAAACATTCAGTTAGCCTCATCACATACTGTATTACTACACAGGGAGTAGTGTAAACATTCAATTAGCCTCATCACATACTGTATTACTACACAGGAAGTAGTGTAAACATTCAGCTGGCCTCATCACATACTGTATTACTACACAGGAAGTAGTGTAAACATTCAGTTAGACCATCACATACTGTATTACTATACAGGAAGTAATGTAAACATTCCGTTGGCCTCATCACATACTGTATTACTACACAGGAAGTAATGTAACCATTTAGATTGCCTCATCACATACTGTATTATTACACAGGAAATAATGTAAACATTAATATTGCCTCATCACATACTGTATTACTACACAGGAAGTAATGTAAACATTCAGTTAGCCTCATCACATACTGTATTACTACACAGGAAGTAGTGTAAACATTCAATTAGCCTCATCACATACTGTATTACTACACAGGAAGTAGTGTAAACATTCAGCTGGCCTCATCACGTACTGTAATCCTGCACAGGAAGTAGTGTAAACATTCAGTTAGACATCACATACTGTATTACTACACAGGAAGTAATGTAAACATTCCGTTGGCCTCATCACATACTGTATTACTACACAGGAAGTAATGTAACCATTTAGATTGCCTCATCACATACTGTATTAATACACAGGAAATAATGTAAACATTAATATTGCCTCATCACATACTGTATTACTACACAGGAAGTAATGTAAACATTCAGTTAGCCTCATCACATACTGTATTACTACACAGGAAGTAGTGTAAACATTCATTTAGCCTCATCACATACTGTATTACTACACAGGATGTAGTGTAAACATTCAGCTGGCCTCATCACGTACTGTAATCCTGCACAGGAAGTAGTGTAAACATTCAGTTAGACCATCACATACAGTATTATTACACAGGAAGTAGTCTAAACATTCATTTAGCCTCGTCACATACTGTATTACTACACAAGAAGTAGTGTAAACATTAAATTAGCCTCATCACATACTGTATTACTACACAGGAAGTAGTGTAAACGTTCAATTAGCCTCATCACATACTGTATTACTACACAGGGAGTAGCGTAAGCATTCAGCTGGCCTCATCACATACTGTATTACTACACAGGGAGTAGCGTAAACATTAGGTTAGCCTCATCAAATACTGTATTACTACACAGGAAGTAATGTAAACATTCAATTAACCTCATCATATGCTGTATTACTACACAGGAAGTAATGTAAACATTCAGTTAGCCTCATCACATACTGTATTACAACACAGGAAGTAATGTAAACATTCCGTTGGTCTCATCACATACTGTATTACTACACAGGAAGTAATGTAACCATTTAGATTGCCTCATCACATACTGTATTACTACACAGGAAGTAATGTAACCATTTATAGTGCCTCATCACATACTGTATTACTACACAGGAAGTAATGTAAACATTCAGTTAGCCTCATCACATACTGTATTACTACACAGGAAGTAGTGTAAACATTCATTTAGCCTCATCACATACTGTATTACTACACAGGAAGTAGTGTAAACAATCAATTAACCTCATCACATACTGTATTACTACACAGGAAGTAGCAGAAACATTCAATTAGCCTCATCACATACTGTATTGCTTCACAGGAAGTAGTGTAAACATTAATTTAGCCTCATCACATACTGTATTACTACACAGGAAGTAGTGTAAACATTTAGTTAGCCTCATCACATACTGTATTACTACGCAGGGAGTAGTGTAAACATTCATTTAGCCTCATCACATACTGTATTACTACACAGGAAGTAATGTAAACATTCAGCTGGCCTCATCACACACTGTAATCCTGCACAGGAAGTAGTGTAAACATTCAGTTGGACTATCACATACTGTATTATTACACAGGAAGTAGTGTAAACATTCAATTAGCCTCATCACATACTGTATTACTACACAGGAAGTAATGTAACCATTTAGATTGCCTCATCACATACTGTATTACTACACAGGAAATAATGTAAACATTAATATTGTCTCATCACATACTGTATTACTACACAGGAAGTAATGTAAACATTCAGTTAGCCTCATCACATACTGTATTACTACACAGGAAGTAGTGTAAACATTCATTTAGCCTCATCACATACTGTATTACTACACAGGAAGTAGTGTAAACATTCATTTAGCCTCATCACATACTATATTACTACACATGAAGTAGTGTAAACAATCAATTAACCTCATCACATGTTGTATTACTACACAGGAAGTAGCATAAACATTCAATTAGCCTCATCACATACTGTATTACTACGCAGGGAGTAACGTAAACATTAGGTTAGCCTCATCACATACTGTATTACTACACATGAAGTAATGTAAACATTCAGCTGACCTCATCACATACTGTAATCCTGCACAGGAAGTAGTGTAAACATTCAGTTAGACCATCTCATACTTTATTATTACACAGGAAGTAGTGTAAACATTCAATTAGCCTCATCACATACTGTATTACTACATAGGAAGTAATGTAAACATTCCGTTGGCCTCATCACATACTGTATTACTACACAGGAAGTAATGTAACCATTTAGATTGCCTCATCACATACTGTATTACTACACAGGAAGTAATGTAAACATTCAGTTAGCCTCATCACATACTGTATTACTACACAGGAAGTAGTGTAAACAATCAATTAACCTCATCACATGTTGTATTACTACACAGGAAGTAGTGTAAACATTCAGTTAGCCTCATCACATACTGTATTACTACACAGGAAGTAATGTAAACATTCCGTTGGCCTCATCACATACTGTATTATTACACAGGAAATAATGTAAACATTTATATTGCCTCATCACATACTGTATTACTACACAGGAAGTAATGTAAACATTCCGTTGGCCTATTCACATACTGTATTACTACACAAGAAGTAATGTAAACATTCAATTAACCTCATCACATGCTGTATTACTACACAGGAAGTAGTGTAAACATTCAGTTAGCCTCATCACATACTGTATTACTACACAGGAAGTAATGTAAACATTCAATTAACCTCATCACATGCTGTATTACTACACAGGAAGTAGTGTAAACATTCAGTTAGCCTCATCACATACTGTATTACTACACAGGGAGTAATGTAAACATTCCGTTGGCCTCATCACATACTGTATTACTACACAGGAAGTAATGTAAACATTCCGTTGGCCTCATCACATACTGTATTACTACACAGGAAGTAATGTAAACATTCCGTTGGCCTCATCACATACTGTACTACTACACAGGAAGTAATGTAAACATTCCGTTGGCCTCATCACATACTGTATTACTACACAGGAAGTAATGTAAACATTTATATTGCCTCATCACATACTGTATTACTACACAGGAAGTAATGTAAACATTCCGTTGGCCTATTCACATACTGTATTACTACACAGGAAGTAGTGTAAGCATTCATTTAGCCTCATCACATACTGTATTACTACACAGGAAGCAGTGTAAGCATTCATTTAGCCTCATCACATGCTGTATTACTACACAGGAAGTAGTGTAAACATTCAGTTAGCCTCATCACATACTGTATTACTACACAGGAAGTAATGTAAACATTCCGTTGGCCTCATCACATACTGTATTACTACACAGGGAGTAATGTAAACATTCCGTTGGCCTCATCACATACTGTATTACTACACAGGAAGTAGTGTAAACATTCATTTAGCCTCATCACATACTGTATTACTACACAGAAAGTATTGTAAACATTCAATTGGCCTCATCACATACTGTATTACTACACAGGAAGTAGCAGAAACATTCAATTAGCCTCATCACATACTGTATTACTACACAGGAAGTAGTGTAAACGTTCAATTAGCCTCATCACATACTGTATTACTACACAGGAAGTAATGTAAACGTTCAATTAGCCTCATCACATACTGTATTACTACACAGGGAGTAGCGTAAGCATTCAGCTGGCCTCATCACATACTGTGTTACTACACAGGAAGTAGTGTAAACATTCATTTAGCCTCATCACATACTGTATTACTACACAGGAAGTAATGTAAACGTTCAATTAGCCTCATCACATACTGTATTACTACACAGGGAGTAATGTAAACATTCCGTTGGCCTCATCACATACTGTATTACTACACAGAAAGTATTGTAAACATTCAATTGGCCTCATCACATACTGTATTACTACACAGGAAGTAGCAGAAACATTCAATTAGCCTCATCACATACTGTATTACTACACAGGAAGTAGTGTAAATGTTCAATTAGCCTCATCACATACTGTATTACTACACAGGAAGTAATGTAAACGTTCAATTAGCCTCATCACATACTGTATTACTACACAGGGAGTAGCGTAAGCATTCAGCTGGCCTCATCACATACTGTGTTACTACACAGGAAGTACCGTATTTTCCACACTATTAGCCGCACCTAAAAACCACAAATTTTCTCAAAAGCTGACAGTGCGGCTTATAACCCGGTGCGCTTTATATATGGATTAATATTAAGATTCATTTTCATAAAGTTTAGGTCTCGCAACTACGGTAAACAGCCGCCATCTTTTTTCCCCGTAGAAGAGGAAGCGCTTCTTCTTCTACGGTAAGCAACCGCCAAGGTAAGCACCCGCCCCCATAGAAGTGGAAGCGCTTCTTCTTCTACTGTAAGCAACCACCCGCCCCCATAGAAGAAGAAGCGCGCGGATATTACGTTTCATTTCATTTGTGTGTTTACATCTGTAAAGACCACAAAATGGCTCCTATTAAGAGACACGCGTACAACGCAGAATTCAAACTCAAGGCAATAAGTCACGCAGTAGAACACGGAAATAGAGCAGCAGCAAGAGAAGTGAACATACATGGTGCGTAGGTAGAGGAAGCAGGGGTGCGTTTTCCGGCACAACACCGGACGACATACGCCAACATCTTCCAGTGGATTGTAAATGCCTGGGCGGATATATCGGTCTCAACTGTGGTCCGAGCTTTCCAGAAGGCAGGATTCACGGAACTGCTGCACAACAACAGCAACATTGACTCTAATGACTTCGATGAGACGGAGCCGGCCATTTTGGATGCCGTATTCGCCCAACTTTTTAATTCAGACACTGAAGAAGAATTCGAGGGATTTATGGATGAGGAATCATTTCAGAAAGTGAGCTTTAAATGTTTATTTTGTGTGTTGTGTGACATTAACGTTCGAGCAACGTTGAGTTTTACTATTTTTGTGATTGCACATTTGCACATTACATTTTGGGGGTGAACAGAGTTGTTAGAACGCTGGTTTGTAATATATTATTAAAGTTTGACTGACCTATCTGACTGTTTTTTTGACATTCCCTTTAGCGCAGCGTAGGCGCGGCTTATAACCCGGGGCGGCTTATAGGTGAACAAAGTTTTGAAATATGCCATTCATTGAAGGTGCGGCTAATAACCCGGGGCGGCTTATAGTGCGGAAAATACGGTAGTCTAAACATTCAGTTAGACTCATCACATACTGTATTACTACACAGGAAGTAGTGTAAACATTCAGTTAGCCTCATCACATACTGTATTACTACACAGGAAGTAATGTAAACATTAATTTAGCTTCATCACATATTGTATTACTACACAGGAAGTAGTGTAAACATTCAATTAACCCCATCACATACTGTATTACTACACAAGAAGTAGTGTAAACATTCAATTAGCCTCATCACATACTGTATTACTACACAGGAAGTAATATAAACAATCAATTAACCTCATCATATACTGTATTACTACACAGGAAGTAGTGTAAACATTCAATAGGTAGGTAACTCATTTTTACATTTTTAAAGGTTAATTACAAACACTGTCTGTAAGGTTAAAATAAGTTTCAAGAAAACCATAGCTTGCCCCTTGAACGGATGATTTCCCTTAATGGCAGAGGTTGACCTTCCATGTCTACTTTTTCTGGTAGAACCTTCTCCCTACTTCTGCCATCCAACATCAGCGTGTCTCTGGGCTAATAACCTGTCGCTGACCTCTGCCGAGACCCCCGTCGAGACCCCCGCCGGGCACCGTTAGCCTCCTTCTTCTTTGATCAGCCGAGCCGGGTGCGCCCCAAAGCTGGTGCTATGGGCCCCCGCGGTGCCGCCGCCCCCCCCCCCACCCCCCCCCCCCGCCGATGTGAACCGCCGAGCTAGCGGGATAAAAGTGGATTTTAAGGTTAACGCCGCTGTTTTTTATTGCTCTTTTTGTGGCTAATGTATGAGAAAAACGAGGATCACGCGGATTATTTCTGGATGTCGGGAAGGTTTGCCAACTTATTTCTTCATATTTTTCATGGGAAATCTCACTCTGCTGGAGCGCTCATTAACCTTCATCGAGTTGACGTTCATTACGTCCAATTTGTGCAGTACGCATACAGTATGCACACATGGCGGTGATTAAACAGCTCTCCTGTAGCCATGGTCGCCACGTGCTTTCATCTCCAGCGGGCTTGTTGCCAAGGAAACGTGATGCAACGACACCTGTGTGTACAGTAAGTAAGTACAGTAAGCTACAACTAGCACGTTTTTAGATCTTAAATGTGATTGTTACAGCAAGTTACAGCACATAGAACATATTTACTTTTGCAAAATATTTACATATTCTTTAACATGTACATCAACATATGCATTTTAACATATTTACTTTTACGTTAATGTATTTACATCTACTTTAACATATACATTAACAGATGTATTTTACCATATTTACTTTTGTTATTGTATTTACATCTACTTTAACATGGACTTTAACATATGTATTTTAACATTTACTTTTACATTATTGTATAAATATCTACTTTAACGTATACATCAACATATGTTTTTTAACATATTTACTTTTATATTAATGTAATTTTTGCAAATCATTAAGTTAGAATTTAATGACAGCAACACATTGCAAAAAAGTTGGCATGGGGGCATTTTTACCACTGTGTTACATGGCCTTTCCTTTTAATAACACTCAGTAAACGTTTGGGAACTGAGGAGACCAATTGTTGAAGCTTTTCAGGTGGAATTATTTCCTATTCTTGCTTGATGTACAGCTTAAGTTGTTCAACAGTCCGGGGGTCTCCGTTGTGGTATTTTATGCTTCATAATGCGCCACACATTTTCAATGGGAGACAGGTCTGGACTACAGGCAGGCCAGTCTAGTACCCGCACTCTTTTACTATGAAGCCACGCTGTTGTAACACGTGACTTGGCATTGTCTTGCTGAAATAAGCAGGGGCGTCCATGGTAACGTTGCTTGGATGGCAACATATGTTGCTCCAAAACCTGTATGTACCTTTCAGCATTAATGGTGCCTTCACAGATGTGTAAGTTACCCATGTCTTGGGCACTAATACACCCCCATACCATCACAGATGCTGGCTTTTCAACTTTGCGCCTATAACAATCTGGATGGTTCTTTTCTTCTTTGTGCCGAACAATTTGAAATGTGGACTCGCCAGCAGACAGAACCCTTTTCCACTTTGCATCAGTCCATCTTAGATGAGCTCGGGCCCAGCGAAGCCGGCGGCGTTTCTGGGTGTTGTTGATAAATGGCTCTGGCTTTGCACTTACAGATGTAGCGTCAAACTGTAGTTACAGACAGTGAGTTTCTGAAGTGTTCCTGAGCCCATGTGGTGATATCCTTTACACACTGATGTCGCTTTTTGATGCAGTACCGCCTGAGGGATTGAAGGTCTGTAATATCGATTACGTGCAGTGATTTCTCCAGATTCTCTGAACCTTTTGATGATATTACGGACCGTAGATGGTGAAATCCCTAAATTCCTTGCAATAGCTCGTTGAGAAATGTTCTTAAACTGTTCGACAATTTGCTCACGCATTTGTTGACAAAGTGGTGACCCTCGCCCCGTCCTTGTTTGTGAATGACATTTCATGGAAGCTGCTTTTATACCCAATCATGGCACCCACCTGTTCCCAATTAGCCTGTTCACCTGTGGGATGTTCCAAATAAGTGTTTGATGATTATTCCTCAACTTTTTCAGTCTTTTTTGCCACTTGTGCCAGCTTTTTTGAAACAGATTTGCAAATCATTGTATTCTGTTTTTATTTACGAGTTACACAACGTGCCAACTTCACTGGTTTTGGGTTTTGCATATATGTCAAGTTTCAGTGATCTATTGTATAGGCAACATTTTGGTGATCGATTCTATACGCTACATTTTGATAATATAGAGTGTTTTAAACATTTCATTTCGGTGATATATTGTATACATTAGGTTTTAGTAATTCTTTGTACATGTTAAATTTTGATGACATACTCCGTACTATAAATCTTGATGAGGTTATATTTATGAACGACGCTTATTCCCCTTTGTGACTTCCCGCTCAAGTGGAATCATTAAAGCTAATTCCTACTTTGAGTCTGCTGACACGTTCACTTCCTTTTCAGTAAAGCGCCGGAACTTTCCATTCGCCGCCTCCCTTTAATTCAATTCCTGCACTTTGATTAAAATATGTCCACGCTCTCTTCGACCTGTTTTATTCTCTTTGAGCTTGGCTCCTTTCCCGACTCCGCGTTTTTTTACCGCTTTGACTTTCTCCACGTGTCGTTTTGTAAAATATCGCAGAGTGCACCCTTCGGACGTCCACGTCCATATTTTGGTCGCGTCCCCTTGCGATGGCGTGCGAGCTAACCGAGCACGTCCGCACCTTTCAGCGCTTTGGATGAAATGGCAAAGTTAATCTCTTTGTGCGCCTGAGAGATGATCGAGCTGGCGAGGCGCTGATTGAGCTCGTTACGCCCGCTGATGGATTGATGAGAGCCGCCCGCTTTGCTGGAGAGGTTCTGCTCCAGAGTGTCGGATCCTGCCCAAACACTTCATCCAGGTGGTCCTCGCTGACGTTTCATCATCATCATGGCAACAGTATGAAGCACTAGGGCAATATTTGGACAGTGTGTGTGCAGGTGTGTTTGTTCTTGTATTTCTACCCTTCTTGAGACACCAACAAGGAAAAGTACCTTCCATATGAGGACCGATGAACAAGTTAGGACATAAATCATGGTCCCAATACGGAAAACCGTTGCATCTAATAGAGTGACAAATACTAGAGTCCGTGAACATTGCTCCAAAGTCAGGATTTTTTTTGTTGATTTAATGTGCATACAAAAGTAAACATTGACAGGTGCAAAATGTATTTAAAACAATTTAATAAATATGAATATAGAGACATATTGTAATAACCTGAAATAAATAATGAAGATTACAAACCAATTACAAACAAAAAAATAAAAATTAACTAAAAGCAGTCTTGTTTGTCACAATGTGTCGACTTTTTTCTTATAAAATTGGGAACAATTTGTCATATTCTTTCTGTTTCTATAATATTGCAATATTTTCTCGTAAAATTAATATTTTTTTTATGTAAAAGTGATACCTTTTAATGCAAAATGGTGACATTTGTCATATAAAATTCTGACTTTTATCACAATATTGCCAATTTTTTTGTTCATGTAAAATCGTGACATTTTTTTTGAGTAAAATGATTGCTTTTGTCAACATTTTGCCAAGTAAAATTCCAATTATTATTATAATATTGGCAACATTTTAAAGTTTTTTTTTATAAAATTATGGCTTTTTTCGAGAAAAATTACGACTCTTCATAAAATTGCCAAAATGTTAAGCTTTTCTTGTAAAATTGCGACTGTTATTGAGTTACATTCCAACATTCATCATAATATTGCACAAATGTTCCGTTTTTCTTGTAACATTTCGACTCGCGTTGAGTAAAATGACGACTTTTATTATAATACTGCCAAAATTCCAAGTTTTTCTTGTGAAATTGTGACCTTTTTCTTGTAAAATTCCAACTCATTTTTCACAACAAGCTTTTTTATACTTGCATAGTATGTATATATTATTAATGTTGTAAATACACATCTTTATATATCTAGAAAGGGTGGTCCTAAAGAGGTAGGCATTATTCTCAGGTCTCAAGAAGGTAACAAATACAAAACATTGACAGGTGCAAAGGCAGCAATATATGATAAAACAAGACTGCAGCTAAAGAAGGACTTCCCTATTCATCCCCGAAAAAACCCGCCAGGTGAACAGCTGATGTTTCGACTTCCGGTGCTGACGTAAGACAACCCACGTCCCATATGTGACCATAGGATGAACAAATACACTACGCTACTAAGACTATAGTGGCCATTAACAGTTAGCTTCTACAGCTGGGTTGCCCAAAGTGCGGCACAGGGGCCATCTGTGGTCCATGACTCCTTTGTCATCGGCCTTAAGCACATTACAAAAAACAAAAAAATGTAGATCTCATTAGCACCCCTGGTGGTGAAATCTATCAAAATGAGGGTGGTCCCAAAAAAGGAGGGATTTTTCAAATTGACTGTGTGTCGGTTTTAAAAGTGCTCCCCCTCTGGCCAACATATGTAATAACAAGTGTGTGTAAGAAATTGAAATGTGCACCCTTTGGCCATAATTAATAAAAATAATAAATATATATGTATATAGAGACATACTGTAATAACTTGAAGTAAATAATGAAGATTAAAAAACAATTGCAAACAAACAAAAAAAGCTGTCTTTTTCTCACAATGTGTCAACTTTTTTCTTATAAAATTCGAAACAATTTCTCATATTGTTTCTGTAATATTGCAATATTTTCTCGTAAAATTATTACTTTTTTATGTAAAATTATTACTTTTTTATGTAAAATTATTACTTTTTAATGCAAAATGGTGACATTTGTCATACCAAATTCTGACTTATCACAGTATTGCCAATTGTTGTTCTTGTAAAATAGTGAATTTTTTAAAATATAATTATGACTTGTCATAATTTTGCCAAGTGAAATTCCAATTATTATTATAATATTGCCAACATTTTTAAGTTTTCTTATAAAATTGTGAGTTTTGTCGAGTAAAATTACGACTTTTCATAAAATTGCCAAAATGTTAAGCTTTTCTTGTGAAATTGCGACTGTTATTGAGTAAAATTCCAACTTTCATCATAATATTGCACATGTCAAGTTTTTCTTGGAAAATTTTGACTTGCGTTGAGTAAAACGCCGACTTTTATTATAATACTGCCAACATTCTAAGTTTTCCTTGTGAAATTGTGACCTTTTTCTTGTGAAATTCCAACTCATTTTTTTTATACTTGCATAGTATGTATATATTATTAATGTGTTAAATACAAATCTTTATATATCGACAAAGGCTGGTCCTAAAGAGGTAGCCATTTTCCAGAGGTCCCGAGAAGGTAAGGAATACAAGTGTGTGTGCGTGTGCGCGTGCGCGAAAGTGTGCTCAGTTAACAGCAGGAGACGACATAGCTAAGATTCAAACTCGATCGGAGTTACCTCCTATTTCTTACATTTTTACAATCATTAAACTAAAAATATTCCTTTTCCCACAAAACTTACCTTAGCTTACCAAAGTCGTACTAAAATATATTTTGATGGATTTTTGAGTGCCATGTGTAATGTTCTATATTTTCAATGGAACATATAAAATGTTGGTGTTTACTTGAGTCATATTGCTGTCTACATGTATCTCTTATGTGTGACTGCCATCAGTCAGAGAGTGTGTGTGTGTGTGTGTGTGTGTGTGTGTGTGTGTGTGTGTGTGTGTGTGTGTGTGTGTGTGTGTGTGTGTGTGTGTGTGGTACACACACACACACACACACACACTTCTATTAGCCCCGGGTCCAGTGGACCCGGACATCTTATATGTAATAGAAATGTGTAGGGGGGGGTGTATGGTGTGTGGTCATTAAATATGTATTCTGATAGATGTTTTTCACAGAAAATGAGCAAAAGCCAGTGAGTCTCAGTTTGAAAAATTCATTCATTGTATCATTTTTCTTTTAATAAAAAATGAAAACGGGTCCCACAGCCCCGAACACCACACAAGGTGTTCACTTAAGTTCACGAAAGTAAATGTAATGGAAAACCCTTACTATGCCCACCTCTGACGACATAGCAGGCATTTATAGGAAGGCATGGTGTTTGTAGTTCGGAATGTTCCGTGACAAATATTGTCCGTTTCTTACATAAACCCACTCAAGCGCCTGCCAAGTTGGGCCTGAAGTAACTGACAACTGCCGCTAGTACAAACCCCGTTTCCATATGAGTTGGGAAATTGTGTTAGATGGAAATATAAACGGAATACAATGATTTGCAAATCATTTTCAACCCATATTCAATTGAATGCACTACAAAGACAAGATATTTGATGTTCAAACTCATAAACTTTATTTCTTTTTGCAAATAATAATTAACTTAGAATTTCATGGCTGCAACACGTGCCAAAGTAGTTGGGAAAGGGCATGTTCAACACTGTGTTACATGGCCTTTCAATCAATCAATCAATGTTTATTAATATAGCCCTAAATCACAAGTGTCTCAAAAGGCTGCACAAGCCACAACGACATCCTCTGTACAGAGCCCACATCCTTTTAACAATACTCAGTAAACGTTTGGGAACTGAGGAGACACATTTTTTAAGCTTCTCAGGTGGAATTCTTTCCCATTCTTGCTTGATGTACAGCTTAAGTTGTTCAACAGTCTGGGGGTCTCCGTTGTGGTATTTTAGGCTTCATAATGCGCCACACATTTTCAATGGGAGACAGGTCTGGACTACAGGCAGGCCAGTCTAGTACCCGCACTCTTTTACTATGATAAATGATCAATGATAAATGGGTTATACTTGTATAGCGCTTTTCTACCTTCAAGGTACTCAAAGCGCTTTGACAGTATTACCACATTCACCCATTCACACACACATTCACACACTGATGGCGGGAGCTGCCATGCAAGGCGCTAACCAGCAGCCATCAGGAGCAAGGGGTGAAGTGTCTTGCCCAAGGACACAACGGACGTGACTAGGATGGTAGAAGGTGGGGATTGAACCCTAGTAACCAGCAACACTCCGATTGCTGGCACGGCCACTCTACCAACTTCGCCACGCCGTCCCCATGAAGCCACGTTGATGTAACACGTGGCTTGGCATTGTCTTGCTGAAATAAGCAGGGGCGTCCATGGTAACGTTGCTTGGATGGCAACATATGTTGCTCCAAAACCTGTATGTACCTTTCAGCATTAATGGCGCCTTCACAGATGTGTAAGTTACCCATGTCTTGGGCACTAATACACCCCCATACCATCACAGATGCTGGCTTTTCAACTTTGCGCCCATAATAATCCGAATGGTTCTTTTCCTCTTTGGTCCGGAGGACACGACGTCCACAGTTTCCAAAAACAATTTGAAATGTGGACTCGTCAGACCACAGAACACTTTTCCACTTTGTATCAGTCCATCTTAGATGAGCTCAGGCCCAGCGAAGTTGACGGCGTTTCTGGGTGTTGTTGATAAACGGTTTTCCCCTTGCATAGGAGAGTTTTAACTTGCACTTACAGATGTAGCGACCAACTGTAGTTACCGACAGTGGGTTTCTGAAGTGTTCCTGAGCCCATGTGGTGATATCCTTTACACACTGATGTCGCTTGTTGATGCAGTACAGCCTGAGAGATCGAAGGTCACGGGCTTAGCTGCTTACGTGCAGTGATTTCTCCAGATTCTCTGAACCCTTTGATGATATTACGGACCGTAGATGGTGAAATCCCTAAATTCCTTGCAATAGCTGGTTGAGAAAGGTTTTTCTTAAACTGTTCAACAATTTGCTCACGCATTTGTTGACAAAGTGGTGACCCTCGCCCCATCCTTGTTTGTGAATGACTGAGCATTTCATGGGATCTACTTTTATACCCAATCATGGCACCCACCTGTTCCCAATTTGCCTGTTCACCTGTGGGATGTTCCAAATAAGTGTTTGATGAGCATTCTTCAACTTTATCAGTATTTATTGCCACCTTTCCCAACTTCTTTGTCACGTGTTGCTGGCATCAAATTCTAACGTTAATGATTATTTGCAAAAGAAAAAAAATGTTTATCAGTTTGAACATCAAATATGTTGTCTTTGTAGCATATTCAACTGAATATGGGTTGAAAATTATTTGCAAATCATTGTATTCCGTTTATATTTACATCTAACACAATTTCTCAACTCATATGGAAACGGGGTTTGTGGTTTGATGCCGTTCAAATGTCAAACGCTCATCCAAGTTATGAATACTCCCTTCCCCCCACACACAAATAACTATTCTGACTTCCACACTCTGTGATCCTTCACCACCACTTCAGGCTAAGAAGAAGTGTGGAAATATGCCGACGTGTGGCACTAATCTCACGGCGCAGACGTCTTTTTTTATTATTATTTTTTTCCCGCCACGGCAAACCGGCGTGTGCTAATGAATCAAGCGGGAGTAATTATTGCTGAATAAAGAAGAGGGAAGCGAAATATGAGTCATTAGCAGGCCAAACAGAGGATTAACTGTCACGTACGTCTACCGTGCAACACCCAAATATCAATAACGAAGCCCCCAAAGGACGCGAGTTATTTTTACGACAATTTCCCATTTTTAAGAAGCACTACAGACTACCATTTATTTGGCTAATATGACGGATCATGTATTTATGGAACTGAACGTTTCATCATTTCCTCCGCCCTTAAAAGCCTCTAATAAAGATGAAATGATGAATTAATTTGCACTCTCAGCTCCGGAAAGTGCGTGGATGAAAGTAGGGAAAAGATGGAGTCTGTCTCGCGTTCATCTTTTAGTGATGAATGTGCAGCTGAAGAACCCGCTGACGCGGCTTAAACGTGCTCGCCATTCTACTCAAGAGCGGACGGTTTTTGACCTCGGCTCGATTCGACTTTTTTTGAGTAGGGTAATGTTAAAAAGTTGTGTTGTTGGAGCCGTGAGTATGTGCCGATACTGATATTGATCTGATACGATAGCAGCAAGAAATCATACATGCTTGTAAACTATTTGTTTTTAACTGTCTAGAATGGACTCATGCTGTCTTTAAGTTGAAGTGACGTGGTAATTGGTGACACCTAGTGGCCACATTCACACATAACACAATGATTTGTTAATCCTTTTCAACTTATATTCAATTAAATAGACTGCAAAGACAAGAAACTTAACGTTCGAACTGAGAAACTTTATTTTTTTTTGCAAATAATCATTAACTTAGAGTTTTGCCAAAAAGTTGGCACAGGGGCATTTTTACCACTGTGTTACATGGCCTTTCCTTTTAACACTCAGTAAATGTTTGGGAACTGAGGAGACCAATTTTTGAAGCTTTTCCCATTCTTGCTTGATGTACAGCTTAAGTTGTTCAACAGTCCGGGGTCTCAATTGTAATATTTTAGGCTTCATAATGCACCATACATTTTCAATGGGAGACAGGTCTGGACTACAGGCAGGCCAGTCTAGTACCTGCACTCTTTTACTATGAAGCCACGCTGTTGTAACACCTGGCTTGGCATTGTCTTGCTGAAATAAGCAGGGGCGTCCATGATAACGTTGCTTGGATGGCAACATATGTTGCTCCAAAACCTGTATGTACCTTTCAGCATTAATGATGCCTTCACAGATGTGTAAGTTACCCATGCCTTGGACACTAATACACCCCCATACCATCACAGATGCTGGCTTTTCAACTTTGCGCCTAGAACAATCCGGATGGTTCTTTTCCTCTTTCTTCCGGAGGACATGACGTCCACAGTTTCCAAAAACATTTTGAAATGTGGACTCGTCAGACTACAGAACACTTTTCCACTTTGCATCAGTCCATCGTAGATGAACTCGGGGCCCAGCGAAGCCGGTGGCGTTTCTGGGTGTTGTTGATAAATGTATTTCGCTTTGCATAGTAGAGTTTTAACTTGCACTTACAGATGTAGCGACCAACTGTAGTTACTGACAGTGGTTTTCTGAAGTGTTCCTGACCCCATGTGGTGATATCCTTTACACACTGATGTCAGTTTTTTGATGCAGTACCGCCTGACGGATTGAAGGTCCTTAATATCATCGCTTACGTGCAGTGATTTCTCGAGATTCTCTGAACCTTTTGATGATATTACGGACCGTAGATGGTGAAATCCCTAAATTCCTTGCAATAGCTCGTTGAGAAATGTTGTTCTTAAACTGTTCGACAATTTGCTCACACATTTTTCGCACTTGCACAATTCCCAAATTTATATAACCATTCGAACCATCTACACACTCCACTCTTTTTGCACAATCAAACTACCATTTTTCAAGTTTAAATAAGTTCCAGGAATTTCCCAGAATTTTCCAAAGCCCTGTTTTCACCTCTTGTTGAAGTTTTCACAGTCCCCATTTTCCAACTGTTTTTGAACATTTCACCTTCAAAACATTCCTCTTTGTTGAGACAACAAAAGTTATCTTTTTTTTTTTTCTCCGTAAAAATTCCCAGTTTTCCTGAAATTCCAGGAAATTCCGAAACACCAATTCAAATTCAAACTGTTACTACGTAAATATTTTTCTAACTTTTTGAAAAATGTCATCACCAACCCTTTCATATCATCCAGGACAATTGTGGTATTATATTTTCAAAAATTCCCGGGATTTCCCAAAATTCCCAAATTCCTAGAAAATTCACATTTAATTGAATGGACATATTCATAGTTCTACAATGCCCAAATTCTCAATTTTTTTTTACCCGATTCCGACCTTTCAACCATCCACACACATGCTACTCTTCCGATGTATGGAACGCAAAACATGTTTTTCCTTTCCCTAAATTCCCTGTTTTCCCGGAATTTGCAGGAATGTTCTCCCCATTGACAATTAATGGGAAATATACAATCGACTGCATATCCCACATTTCTCATCTGATTTGATCCACACAATCCACTCAACCTGGACATTCAAGCCAGCATGTTTCCCGGTTCCAAAAATTATCTGATTACCAGGAATATTCCCCATTAGTTAAACTAATGACACAGTAAGTTGAATGATGCAGACACTATTGTTACTGATACTTCCTAATACTATTAATTATTTGATATGTGTTTATGTTGACAAATGTGCTGTTTTATTTTTCAATGTACTTAGCACTTTTCTGTACATTAATAACAGAATGCGTATCTATCCTTTAAGACGTTAACACAACTGTTAGCATATTAGCATTTAATTTATTCTCAAGTCAACCAATATTAGCCCAACATGACTGTAGAGGTTGCCCTCTAGTGGGTTCTTCGGACCACCACACATTGCCAGGATAGCCCGGAATTTAGGGTATAACACTATTTTATTTTCATAAATGTCCAGAGGCTTTTGCTTTCCAGCAAACTGTCTTTCTCTCCTGCTTCCGCTCAGCAGCACCTCCAACTCCTTGTCTCATCCCGGCTGCTGCTAATAAAGGCGACAGGTGATTAAATAACAAGGCCCACCCGGGCCATCTACGCACCTGTCACTGTCTTCGAGGCCGGTCCTGGCACACCCCATTCCGCGGCAGGCCCGCAGGCCACGCCCCCCGTCCACAATGACATTATGTAAAATACCTTTAGAGCTGTGTACTTTTTTTCATATAACTGCTAGCATATGAACTGTTAGCATGTTAACAACACATAGCTAGCCCAGTTCAAATTTCAGCAGGGGTTTTTCTAGTTATTATTATCATTATCATCTCTCATCTGCTTGACTTTTAAAATGCAGCCTTCCAACAGTCTGCCTGAGAGGCAAACTTTGTTTTATTTTAATTAAAAAAAAAAAAACGTAGGAGAATTGAATTAGAATTTTAAAACAAAAATTAAAAGTCCGCAGGGACTCAGACTGTGATTCGTGTTTTATGGGCCATAGCGGCAAATCAGTTTTTGTTTGTTTGCTTGTGATGGAGTGCCACTTAAACTGATGAGAGATTGAAGATGTCGAAGGTATGAAGCGCGCACACACACTCACACACACACACACACACACACACACACACACACACACACACACACACACACACACACACACACACACAGAGAGCTTTTATGTGTCACTCATTTTTCTCTGCAGCGCTCTGCTGTGATTGGACGCCGTGTTGCCTGTTGGTCATTTAGCAAGAGCTACCATGAGTCCTCTCCTGCTGCAATGACTTCATCCTTACCGTAAAAAAAAAATGTTTTTTTTCTCATTGCGGCCTTTTAAATAATGCAGATGGCTTGAGTCAAGCATGCAAGCTCAACAACACGCACACTGACAGTAAGTCCCTTACTGTACGGGACCAAAACATGCAGACGTTACACACTTTTACCGTATTTTCCAGACTATACGGCACACTTAAAATCTTTTTTTTTCTCAAAAACGGCACTTCTACTTCCAGTTGAAAGCACTAAATGGAAACGGCATGTATTAAGCAAACTCGTCCACATGTGCTCGCATATTAGCCAATGCTAACGACGCAAGCTTGATTACATTACTAAAGCACGTACAAATGTGCATGAAAACACCCCTAAAGACATCACACATGGGACGGTTTAGTATGGAATAATTTTTTTAGTTATATTGTAAAACTTACAAACAGTGCTTGGAGTGATGAATTAGGAATCCACACGAGTAGAAACGCTATGGACGACTAGAAGAGGAACGGCACTTCTACTTCCAGTTGAAAGCACTAAATGGAAGCAAACTCGTCCAAAAGATGGCGCCGTAGCACAAACAATAACACACCTTTTCAGTGCGTTTGCTTGTGTCAGGTTCAAACACTGATGACATGTATTAAACAAGACAAGAAGCAAGGAATTAAACAGAGACAGAATTACATTTGGCTCAATGAGGAGAAACGCATACACCTGTACCCTTGCACAGTGTTCCACGCTCTGACGAAAGATTGGACGCCTCCTCTTTTATTTGTACTTTCCCTGATTACATGGCAACAGCTGTTTCTAAGGGAGGGGGGTCGTAAACCGCCATCGCCTTTGATTACAAACAGTTCAAAGAAAAGGTCGTCTGGAGGGGAGTCTGGTCTTGCTTCCTCTCCACTTTGTAGTTCTCAGGTCTAGACACAATATTTCTGTTGATTACAATACATGAAAGAAACAGAACACACGTTGCTTCCCATCCTACACAGTGGAGTTTTACAAGCCTTCTTCTTGGTAGGATCAAAGACAGCTTTTGTCTTCTCGCCGGGAACTCATGGCAACACAAAGTTTTGTGATAACTTAGATACAATTATTCTGATAGCTTGTTTTGTGTTTCGAAACCTATTTGCATTATGGTCGTCAGCGAAGAAGCCTCACCATTTAATACGCCGCTGGGTTCAAAGAGTAGGAAAAATGTAGGGGTTTATAGTCCGGAATTGACGATAATCAGATATTGTAAAAAAAGATTGACACTTAAAAAATATAAATATTCTGTTTAACCACGCTAGCTTCTGGGTGTTGTTATATTTTATGCTTTGAAAAGTGTTACTTTGAGAGTGTTGCTGTTACGTGTACAGGGGGAAGGAGACGGCACAAACAGGAGGGACGTCGTATTAACTAAATTTTATTATGTATACATATGCGCCATGAGATCGGTAGGTTGTGAGTTCAAACCCCGGCCGAGTCATACCAAAGACTATAAAAATGGGACCCATTACCTCCCTGCTTGACACTCAGCATCAAGGGTTGGAATTGGGGGTTAAATCACCAAAAATGATTCCCGGGCGCCCACTGCTGCTGCCCACTGCTCCCCTCACCTCCCAGGGGGTGATCAATGGTGACAGGTCAAATGCAGAGAATAATTTTGCCACACCAATCATTGGAACTTTAACTTAACTTAAATATACTATATATAATTATATAAACTATAAATAAAGTGTGCGAACTAACCCAAATATGTGTGTGGTGTGTGACTATGTGTAGAGATTGACTGTAGTGTGTTACTGGTAGTGTTGAACGAGAGGCGCTCAAGTCCAATAGGGGGCGAGGCAGGCTCGTAGGTCCGTGAGCATAGGCAGGAAGTCGAGGGCGATAGCGAGGCGTCAAAAGTCCATGTCCAGACTGGAGGTCGCGATCAAAGAGGCAGTCAGGGAAGCAGAGGGAACACGGGGAGACGAGACACACTGCTCGTGACACGGGAATGGAGGTCTGCTGTTGGAAAGGCGACAAGGAGGACAGTGGACTCAGTGGCCTAGTGGTTAGAGTGTCCGCCCTGAGATCGGTAGGTTGTGAGTTCAAACCCCGGCCGAAACATACCAAAGACTATAAAAATGGGACCCATTACCTCCCTGCTTGGCACTCAGCATCAAGGGTTGGAATTGGGGGTTAAGTCACCAAAAATGATTCCCGGGCGCGGCCACCGCTGCTGCCCACTGCTCCCCTCACCTCCCAGGGGGTGAACAAGGGGATGGGTCTAATGCAGAGGACAAATTTCACCACACCTAGTGTGTGTGTGACAATCATTGGTACTTTAACTTTAACGAGTCAAGTGAAACACGGCGGGGGAAAGAAACAGAGTATGCACAGAGCTGGATTACGAGTCCTTACTGTACAAAACAGGAAACTACGTTCTGGCACGGGATAGCAGGTTGTGCTGGCTTATGAAGGCTTCAGGTGTGTAGATTGCCGGCGATTGATTGCAACTGCTTGCTGCAGCCGGACTGGCACGTGCCTGGCGCGCCCCTGGAATAAATGTGCGCTAAGCTGACGTGCGCCGGGCCGTGAGGGTTGCAAGCATCTCTTTTCGGTAAAACCGAGTCCATGTACAGTAATTCACCATAAAAGGTGAACATTTGGCCAAAAGATTAGTTACTTGCCTATCTGTTTTATGCAGTGCTTTCATGCTTTTATTTCTATTTTTTATAAATGTTTGTTTTATCTAGTGTTTTTCATGTTTACATTTCTATTTTAATTTTTTATTATATATTCTAACTTTCTATTTTTTATTTTTGTATACTTTGTAGCACTTTGAGATTTTAACAAATGTAAAGTGCATTACTGTTTTATTATTATTAGCAAAGATGGGCTTTTTTCTCCCCTCATAAAAAGCATTTGCGTTGTTTCAGCTATGGATCGGCTCAGTGAAGTGAATTATATTTATATAGCGCTTTTTCTCAAGTGACTCAAAGCGCTTTACATTGTGAAACCCAAGATCTAAGTTACATTTAAACCAGTGTGGGTGGCACTGGGAGCAGGTGGGTAAAGCGTCTTGCCCAAGGACACAACGGCAGTGACTAGGATGGCGGAAGCGGGGATCGAACCTGCAACCCTCAAGTTGCTGGCACGGCCACTCTACCAACCGAGCTATACCGCCAGGCTCAGACCGATAGACATGTCACATTTGAGTAAGAAGTCAATATTGACCTGCAGCGTGAACACAACCACTGACTCTGCGTCGTCTTTGTCAAGATGGCGCATCAGCAGGGGCGACCGATGGAAGTGAAGTCACTTGACCGGTAGAGTTGATGCAGATTGACACTGTCAGGCTCAAAGGCAACAAGTCAGCCTCCAAATGCATTGATCAATCTAATAGAATCCTTACCTCCAAATAAGAAAACTATATTTTAATGTTGTAGTTCGCGCAACACACTCACGCCTGTTTTGTTTATTTACATGTTTGTTAATTTTTTTCATTGCAGACGTTGCAAAAATTGCGTGACCTCGTTAGTGGCGGCGAAATAACAACGCAGCGTGTCTGTTGCCTTTCGTTTCGCTTTGTAAATTCCCTCCTTCATTAGGTATGTTTTCTGCTTAATGGTGTGTTCAGCTTCATTTCTACCTGCCGCCGCACTCGCGCGCTTTTCATGGCGGGCTGATCATTTCGCCGTCCTGAACAACACGGTCCATACTGCAAGCATGACACGAGATCAAACACACATTTCAGGGCACGAGAACCTTATTGATTATTAATATGATAAATTATTAATATTGTCAAAATATCCCCAAAATTGTCAAATTAGTGCTGCAATTTTTTTTTGTCTAACTATTAAACCGTATTTTCCGGACCATAGGGCGCACCGGATTATAAGGCGCACTGCCGTTGAATAGCATATTTTTGGTCGTTTTTCATATATAAGGCGCACCGGATTATAAGGCGCACTGCCGTTGAATGGTATATTTTTGGTCTTTTTTCATATATAAGGCGCACCGGATTATAAGGCGCACTGCCGTTGAATGGTATATTTTTGGTCTTTTTTCATATATAAGGCGCACCGGATTATAAGGCGCATTAAAGGAGTCATATTATTATAATTTTGTTCTAAATGTAAAACACTTCCTTGTGGTCTACATCAGTGTTTTTCAACCTTTTTTGAGCCAAGGCACGTTTTTTTTGCGTTGAAAAAATGCGGAGGCACACCACCAGCAAAAATCATTAAAAAATGAAACTCAGTTGACAGTAAAAAGTCGCTGTCGCAATTGTTGGATATGACTTTAAACCATAACCAAGCATGCATCACTATAGCTCTTGTCGCAAAATAGGTGTACTCTCACGACCTGTCACATCACGCCGTGACTTATTTGGAGTTTTTTGCTGTTTTCCTTTGTGTAGTGTTTTAGTTCTTGTCTTGCGCTCCTATTTTGGTGGCTTTTTCTCTTTTTTTGGTATTTTCCTTTGAGCGATATTTCCCACATCTACTTTGTTTTAGCAATCAAGAATATTTCAGTTGTTTTTATCCTTCTTTGTGGGGACATTGTCGATTGTCATGTCATGTACGGATGTACTTTTTGGACGCTGTCTTTGCTCCACAGTAAGTCTTTGCTGTCGTCCAGCATTCTGTTTTTATTTACTTTGTAGCCAGTTCATTTTTACTTTCGTTCTGCATAGCCTTCCTTAAGCTTCAATGCCTTTTCTTCGGGGCACTCACCTTTTGTTTATTTTTGGTTTAAGCATTAGACACCTTTTTACCTGCACGCTGCCTCCCGCTGTTTCCGACATCTACAAAGCAATTAGCTACCGGCTGCCACCTACTGATATGGAAGTGTATTACACGGTTACTCTGCTAAGCTCTAGACAGCACCGACACTCAACAACAACACATCATTTGCAGACTATAATTACTGGTTGGCAAATAATATCTTTAACCCTAATAGGTGAATTTAGATAATCTACCGCGGCACAGTGGTTGAAAAACACCGGTCTACATAACATGTAATGGTGTTTTTTGGGGCAAAATGTTGCATAGATTGTTTTACAGATCATCAAGTCGCTTCCGGATGTGCCGTTTTGTGGGCGGGTCTTATTTACGTCGCTCACCTTCGGCAGCGTCTTCTCCCCGTCATCTTTGTTGTCGCGGTGTAGCGTGCAAGGACGGGGGTGGAAGAAGTGTCAAAAGATGGCTGTCAGGTTCAAACACTGATGACATCTATTAAACAAGACAAGAAACAAGGAATCAAACAGAGACAGAATTAAATTTGGCTCAATGAGGAGAGTGTGTACACCTGTACCATTGTACAGTGTTCCACCACGCTCTGACGAAAGATTGTAAGTGTCCTCTTTTATTTGGACTTTCCCTGACTACATGGCAACAGCTGTTTCTAAGGGAGGGGGGTCGTAAACAGCCATCGCCTTTGTTACAAAACAGTTCAAAGAAAAGGTGCCTGGAGGGAGGCCAGGCCCTGCCTCCTCTCTGCTTTGTAGTTCTCGGGTCAAGCAATATATTTCTGTGTATTACAATACATCAAATAAACCGAACCCCTCCTGTCTCCTCCCATCGTACACAGTGGAGTTTTACAAGCCTTTTGCTTGGTAAGATCAAAGACAGCTTTTGTCCTCTCGCCGGGAACTCATTGAAACACAGAAGTTTTGTGATAACTTAGATACAATTATTCTGACAATGGCACTAACTGTTTTAATGACATTCAGACTTTACTCAAATCAACAATGAGCAGCATCTCCTCATCCGGAAACAACGCCGGGAATGTGTCCCATGAAAAACCGTCCGACCGGAACTCTCTAATAACTAAAGTTCCTTGGGTGAATAATGTAAACTCACGACACCGGTATGTTTTAGCGCTTTCATGACGAGTTTACTGACATATATAAGTAAGAACTTTACACTACTTTATATTAGAAATGGCAACAGCGGAGGATGAATGTTCCATAACAAGAAGATAGAGAAAAAGAAGAAACGTATCGACTACGGGGTCGGCAAGCAATTTTTCAGGATTTATGCAGATCCCAAATACAGATCAGCAGGTACCAGAAGGCAAGGAAAGTTGCTTTTGCATAATATTGCGAAACAAAACGCCAGATAATGTCATACCTTATACACACACCATAATAATACTCCTATGTTTAATGCGCCGACAATTCTATCCAGCGGTGCGGCTTCATAGCTTACCAAAGTCGTACTAAAACGTTTTGCCGGATTTTTGAGAACCATGTGTAATGTTCTATATTTTCAATGGAACATATAAAATGTTGGTGTTGAGTCATAAGTGCCATCATAGTGCAGGCTACACTTATCTCTTATGTTTGACTGCCATCTACTGGTCACACTTATCATTTCACCAAATACCAAATAAAATAGCTTCGAGGTTGGTAAGCTCAACCAAACATATTCCTTACATCAGGCGCACCGGGCTGTAAGGCACACTGTCGAGTTTTGAGGGGGAACAAAATAATTTTAAGTGCCTTATAGTCCGGAAAATACGGTAGTTTCTATGTCTATCATGATTTTTATGTTTTTTTTATGTTTTATGATTCATAACACCCCCCCACCATGTCAAAATCTCGAACATTTATGCCAGTTTCTACTGTGTTGTCGAGCTATTATAGTTTTATGTAAATAGCTATCATACTGTTAATGTTATTAATGTTTTATGATTCATAACCAGCAACCTTGTCAATCTCCTCAAACTTGACCCAAACATTTGTGCTAACTATTATAGTGTTTAGGTTATTAACTACTTTAGTTTGTTTTGTTATTACCTATCATCATTATGTTATTAATGTTTTATGATTCGAAACAGCCCCCCCAGCTTGTCAAAATCTCCCCAAAAGCGATATTTTTTTTAAATTAAAATAAAATTAATGTAAACAAATACATATTGTCATATTGTAATAAACATATGGTCGAGTGCACTATATTAATTTATATTATGTGTTGTCAAATTTGTACTTTTTTTTTTTAATTATTATTATTTTTTATGTCATTGTCTGAAATAAATAAATAAATGGGGAAAAAAATGAATGATTAAAACTTTAATTAGATTATTATTTTTTTTTTTTAAATAAAAGACATGACCTGGATATTCATTATGAAGGGGTTTGAAACACAAGCTAAATATTTTCCCTTTGCATTATTCGGTCCGTCACTGTGAAGGTAAAGCGCCAAGTCGACGCTTTTTCCCGCAAGGTCACAGCTGCACTGATGGCGCACAACATCAGGACGTTTTTTTATGAGCGGCGTTCTCGAGGGACGGGCGGCTCGCCGGCTGCAGCGAGATGACTCCACGGCGACGGCAGGCACCGCTGCTATTAAAAAAAAAAAAATGTAATTACCGACAGAGCTTGTTCCAGCTCACAATCAATTAGCCAGAGTGGAAGCTGGGTAATTATTTTCCAGCTAATTCCAGAGATTATTACCTCCACCAAGCATCACATTGTTTCGCTACCCAATTTGTTTTCACTTTTCTACAAGCTGCTTTCGGACTTAAAAAGTGCACTTTTAAACATTTTAGCAAAGTTAGCACGAGCAGTTTTCCTGCCATAGTGGTGAACGTTGGCTATAAAGCCTGCCAAACATGTAAAACATGATGTCACTTCCTGTTAAAATGATCGACCGTGTGTCATTTTTAAGTGTAAAACATGAACTGCAAACTGATTTTATGCTAAAAAGTGCACTTTGCAACATTTTAGCAAGTTAGCACGAGCAGTTTTCCTACCATAGCGGTGAACATTGGCTATAAAACCTGCCAAACATGTCAGCATGATGTCACTTCCTGTTAAAATGATCGACCGTGTGTTATTTTAAAGTGTAAAACATGAACTGCAAACTGCTTTTAAGCTAAAAAGTGCACTTTTAAAGACTTTAGCAAAGTTAGCACGAGCAGCTTTACTACCATAGCGGTGAACATTGGCTTTAAAACCTGCCAAACATGTAAACATGATGTCACTTCCTGTTAAAATTAGCGACCGCGTGTTATTTTAAAGTGTAAAACATGAACTGCAAACTGCTTCTAAGTTAAAAAGTGCACTTTTCAACATTTTAGCAAGTTAGCACGAGCAGCTTTCCTGCCATAGCGGTGAACATTGGCTATAAAACCTGCCAAACATGTAAACATGATGTCACTTCCTGTTAAAATTTGCGACCGAGTGTTATTTTAAAGTGTAAAACATGAACTGCAAACTGTTTTTAAGCTGAAAAGTGCACTTTTAAACATTTTAGCAAAGTTAGCACGAGCAGTTTTCCTGCCATAGCGGTGAACATTGGCTATAAAACCTGCCAAACGTGTCAGCATGATGTCACTTCCTGTTCAAAATATCGACCATGTGTTATTTTAAAGTGTAAAACATGAACTGCAAACTGCTTTTAAGCTAAAAAGTGCACTTTTAAACATTTTAGCAAGTTAGCACGAGCAGTTTTCCTACCATAGCGGTGAACATTGGCTATAAAACCTGCCAAACATGTCAGCATGATGTCACTTCCTGTTAAAATTATCGAACCTTTGCTATTTTAAAGTGTAAACCATGAACTGCAAACTGCTTTTAAGCTAAAAAGTGCACTTTTAAAGACTTTAGCAAAGTTAGCACAAGCAGCTTTACTACCATAGCGGTGAACATTGGCTTTAAAACCTGCCAAACATGTAAACATGATGTTACTTCCTGTTAAAATTAGCGACCGCGTGTTATTTTAAAGTGTAAAACATGAACTGCAAACTGCTTCTAAGTTAAAAAGTGCACTTTTCAACATTTTAGCAAGTTAGCACGAGCAGCTTTCCTGCCATAGCGGTGAACATTGGCTATAAAACCTGCCAAACATGTAAACATGATGTCACTTCCTGTTAAAATTTGCGACCGAGTGTTATTTTAAAGTGTAAAACATGAACTGCAAACTGTTTTTAAGCTGAAAAGTGTACTTTTCAACATTTTAGCAAAGTTAACACTAGCAGTTTTCCTGCCATAGCGGTGAACATTGGCTATAAAACCTGCCAAACGTGTCAGCATGATGTCACTTCCTGTTCAAAATATCGACCATGTGTTATTTTAAAGTGTAAAACATGAACTGCAAACTGCTTTTAAGCTAAAAAGTGCACTTTTAAACATTTTAGCAAGTTAGCACGAGCAGTTTTCCTACCATAGCGGTGAACATTGGCTATAAAACCTGCCAAACATGTCAGCATGATGTCACTTCCTGTTAAAATGATCGACCGTGTGTTATTTTAAAGTGTAAAACATGAACTGCAAAAACTGCTTTTAAGCTAAAAAGTGCACTTTTCAACATTTTAGCAAGTTAGCACGAACGTTTTCCTGCCATAGCGGTGAACATTGGCTATAAAACCTGCCAAACATGTCAGCATGATGTCACTTCCTGTTAAAATTATCGAACCTTTGCTATTTTAAAGTGTAAAACATGAACTGCCAACTGCTTTTAAGCTAAAAAATGCACTTTTCAACATTTTAGCAAGTTAGCACGAGCAGCTTTCCTGAGATAGCAGTGAACATTGGCTATAAAACCTGCCAAACATGTAAACATGATGTCACTTCCTGTTAAAAGTTGCGACCGAGTGTTATTTTAAAGTGTAAAACATGAACTGCAAAGTGCTTTTACGGCGGCGTTTCTGGGTGTTGTTGATAAATGGCTTTGGCTTTGCATAGTAGAGTTTTACCTTGCACTTACAGATGTAGCGACGAACTGTAG
The DNA here is from genome assembly GCF_033978685.3 of Nerophis lumbriciformis. Taxonomy (NCBI): domain Eukaryota; kingdom Metazoa; phylum Chordata; class Actinopteri; order Syngnathiformes; family Syngnathidae; genus Nerophis; species Nerophis lumbriciformis. Next base: position 16,523,849 of record NC_084550.2, on the reverse strand, counting down.
TTACTAACAGTAGTTTTCTGAAGTGTTCCTGAGCCCATGTGGTGATATCCTTTACACACTGATGTCGCTTTTTGATGCATTACCGCCTGAGGGATCGAAGCTCACGAGCATTCAATAGTACGTGCATTGATTTCTCCAGATTCTCGAAATCTTTTGATGATATTACGAACCTTAGATGGTGAAATCCCCAAATTCCCTGTAATAGCTGGTTGACAAATGTTGTTCTTAAACCGTTCAACAATTTGCTCACGCATTTGTTGACAAAGTGGTGACCCTCGCCCCATCCTTGTTTGTGAATGACTGAGCATTTCATGGAAGCTGCTTTTTATACCCAATCATGGCACCCACCTGTTCCCAATTAGCCTGTTCACCTGTGGGATGTTTCAAATAAGTGTTTGATGGGCATTCCTCAACTTTCTCAGTCTTGTTTGCCACTTGTGCCAGCTTTTTTGAAACATGTTGCAGGCATCAAATTCCAAATGAACTAATATTTGCAAAAAATAACAAAGTTTACCAGTTTGAACGTTAAATATCTTGTCTTTGCAGTCTATTCAATTGAATATAAGTTGAAAAGGATTTGCAAATCGTTGTATTCTGTTTTTATTTACCATTTACACAACGTACCAACTTCACTGGTTTTGGGTTTTGTATAAGCAAGTTAGCATGATCCACTTTCTTTCTATAGCAGTGAACATTGGCAGTTTTAGGGTAAAAACTAAAACTATGCTAAAACATGTTAGCATGATCTCAGTTTGTGGTAAAAGTATGTTCCTGTGTTATTTTCAAGTGTTAAATATGAAAAAAAAAATTTTTTATATGTATAAGCGAGTTAGCATGATCCACTTTCCTACTATAGCGGTAAACATTGGCATTTTAGGGTAAAAATCTGCTAAAACATGTTGGCATGACCTCAGTTTGTGGAAAAAGTAAGTTCCTGTGTTATTTCCAAGTGTAAAACATGATTTACAAGTTGTTTTCAGACTTAAAAAGTACACTTTTTAACGTATAAGCGAGTTACTTTCCTACTTTAGCGGTGAACATTGGCATTTTAGAGTAAAAACCTGCTAAAACATGTTAGCATGACCTCAGTTTGTGGTAAAAGTAAGTTTTTGTGTTATTTTGAAGTGTAAAATATGAACTACGTTTTTTTTTTTTTTACATATAAGCGAGTTAGCATGATCCACTTTCTTACTATAGTGGTGAACATTGGCAGTTTTAGAATAAAAACCCGCTAAACCATGTTAGCATGCCCGTAGTTTGTGATGAAAGTAAGTTCCTGTGTTATTTCCAAGTGTAAAACATGATTTACAAGTTGTTTTTAGACTTAAAAAGTGCACTTTTTAACGTATAAGTGAGTTAGCATGATCCACTTTCCTACTTTAGCGGTGACTATTGGCAGTTTTAGAGTAAAAACCTGCTAAAACATGTTAGCATGCCCGTAGTTTGTGATGAAAGTAAGTTCCTGTGTTATTTCCAAGTGTAAAGCATGATTTACAAGTTGTTTTTAGACTTAAAAAGTGCACTTTTTAACGTATAAGCGAGTTAGCATGATCCACTTTCCTACTTTAGCGGTGACTATTGGCAGTTTTAGAGTAAAAACCTGCTAAAACATGTTAGAATGACCTCAGTTTGTGGAAAAAGTAAGTTCCTGTGTTGTTTTCAAGTGTAAAACATGAACTACAAGTTGTTTTCAGACTTAAAAAGTGCATTTTTTTTTTTTACGTATAAGCAAGTTAGCATGATCCACTTTCCTACTATAGTGGTGAACATTGGCATTTTAGGGTAAAAACCTGCTAAAACATGTTAGCATGACCTCAGTTTGTGGTAAAAGTATGTTCCTGTGTTATTTTCAAGTGTAAAACATGATCTACAATTTTTTTATGTATACACGAGTTAGCATGATCCACATTCCTACTATAGCGGTAAACATTGTCATTTTAGGGTAAAAACCTGCTAAAACACGTGTTAGCATGTCATCAGTTTGTGATGAAAGTATGTTCCCGAGTTATTTCCAAGTGTAAAACATTTGCTATAAGTTGTTTTCAGAATTAAAAAGTGCACTTTTTAACATATAAGCGAGTTAGCATGAACCACTTTGCTACTATAGTGGTGAACATTGGCAGTTTGAAAGTAAAAACCTGCTAAAGCGTGTTAGCATGACCTCAGTTTGTGGTAAAAGTATGTTCCTGTGTTATTTTCAAGTGTAAAACATGATCTACAAGTTGTTTTCAGACTTAAAAAGTGCACATTTTTTAACGTATTACCATGTTAGCATGATCCACTTTCTTACTATAGCAGTGAACATTGGCATTTTAGGGTAAAAACCTGCTAAAACATGTTAGCATGCCCTCAGTTTGTGGTAAAAGTATGTTCCTGTGTTATTTTTAAGTGTAAAATATGAACTACGATTTTTTTTTACATATAAGCGAGTTAGCATGATCCACTTTCCTACTATAGTGGTGAACATTGGCAGTTTTAGAGTAAAAACCTGCTAAATCGTGTTAGGATGCCCTTAGTTTGTAGTAAAAGTTTGTTCCTGTGTTGTGTCCAAGTGTAAAACATGATTTACAAGTTGTTTTCAGACTTAAAAAGTGCACTTTTTAACGTATAAGCGAGTTAGCATGATCCACTTTCCTACTTTAGCGGTGAACATAGGCAGTTTAAGAGTAAAAACCCGCTAAACCATGTTAGCATGACCACAGTTTGTGTTGTTTAAGAGTAAAAACCCGCTAAACCATGTTAGCATGACCACAGTTTGTGTTGTTTTCAAGTGTAAATATGAACTACAAGTTGTTTTCAGACTTAAAGTGCTTATTTTTTTTACGTATAAGCAAGTTAGCATGATCCACTTTCCTACTATAGTGGTGAACATTGGCATTTTAGGGTAAAAACCTGCTAAAACATGTTAGCATGCCCTCAGTTTGTGGTAAAAGTATGTTCCTGTGTTATTTTGAAGTGTAAAATATGAACTACGATTTTTTTTTTTACGTATAAGTGAGTTAGCATGATCCACTTTCCTACTATAGTGGTGAACATTGGCAGTTTTAGAGTAAAAACCTGCTAAACCATGTTAGCATGCCCTTAGTTTGTAGTAAAAGTGTGTTCCTGTGTTGTTTCCAAGTGTAAAACATGATTTACAAGTTGTTTTCAGACATAAAAAGTGCAAACAATTTTTACGTATAAGCAAGTTAGCATGATCCACTTACCTACTATAGTGGTGAACATTGACATTTTAGTGTAAAAACCTGCTAAAACATGTTAGCATGCCCTTAGTTTGTGGTAAAAGTACGTTTTTGTGTTATTTTGAAGTGTAAAATATGAACTACGATTTTTTTTTTTACGTATAAGCGAGTTAGCATGATCCACTTTCCTACTATAGCGGTGAACATTGGCATTTTAGGGTAAAAACCTGCTAAAACATGTTATTATGACCTCAGTTTGTGGAAAAAGTAAGTTCCTGTGTTCTTTCAAAGTGTAAAACATGATTTACAAGTTGTTGTCAGACTTAAAAAGTGCACTTTTTAACGTATAATCGAGTTATCATGATCCACATTCCTACTTTAGCGGTGAACATTGGCAGTTTTAGAGTAAAAACCCGCTAAACCGTGTTAGCATGGCCTCAGTTTGTGGTAAAAAATTCATGTTTTCAAGTGTAAAACATGAACTACAAGCTGTTTTGTCGACTTAAAAAGTGCACATAAAGCATTTTTTGCCAAAAGGCAGGCATGCGGTGCTTTAAGGTCACGGATGATTTGATAGCAGGTCACCCTGAGCTTGATTCACAGCAGGGAAACCTTTTGTTTGTCAGCGAGCGCGCATGTACGCATTAAAGATATGCGCATGTTTAACGGGCGCTAAGACACAGCGGGAGGCGGAGTTTGAACCCGTGACACCTCCAAGTCCGCCTCCAACTGCTAAACTTCCATTATTGCTCGCCTCGGCTCGGGCGCTGATTAGCGTTGGAAGTTACGGAGCCGCCAGCTGAGATTAGGAGGAGTGTGGACGTCAGGAAGCTTTAGTGGAAAGCATGAAAAGACGACTGACACCAGTGGAAAATATTCCCCCAGCCGACGTCTGGCGTTTTATTTACTCTGACGCTATCGAGTACCAGCATGCGGCGGACATGTTTGGCTCCCCTAATTGATTCGGAAAAGCGCGTGCGATTATAATTGGTGGCCTCTTTATCCCCCCCCCATAACATCCTGGCGGGGGGAATGAAGAGCTGACATCTGCTGGCGATGAGAAGGTAATCCCGTCACAACAACAAAAGCATCTTGAGAGGCTCCTAATGTCCGTGTTTACCTTTTTGTCTTCGTGGGATTACCGCTAATTCATTGGAGACAATGAGAAGCTGCTCCAGTCTGCAAATAAATGCAAGCGCACACAATCAACTGGTGCACCAAGTCATAACCACGGATTTTACCAACTGACCCGAAAGTATATATATATATATATATATTAGAGATGCGCGGATAGGCAATTATTTCATCCGCAACCGCATCAGAAAGTCGTCAACCATCCGCAATCCACCCGATCTAGCATTTGATCAGAACCGCATCCGCCCGCACCCGCCCGTTGTTATATATCTAATATAGACGATGCAAGGCATTAGTGAGGTTATAAAGCTTTTGCCTGTTAAAGAAAGGAGACTGATCCAATGCAGCACAGACATTCGCGTGCCACGCTGTCACGACCCAGACGCACACCAGTGCGCAATCATATGGGAGCCGCGCTGAGCGCACCTCCAAGCGCGTCTCGCTGCCGGCGACGGCCGGGTATATGGGCCCGACGCTCCAGCGCCATCCATTTTCAGGGCTAGTTGATTCGGCAGGTGGGTTGTTACACACCCCTTAGCGGGTTCCAACTTCCATGGCCACCGTCCTGCTGTCTATATCAACCAGGGTGAGCCCCACCCCTTTCGTGAGCGCACTGCGCGCGGAGTGACCCCTGTTACGCGCCCCCGGCAACAGGGGTGGCGGGCAGGTAAGCTGCGCGGGCGGAGCGTGCGGAGTGACCCCTGTTACGAGCCCCCGGCCACGGGGGTGGCGGGCAGGTAAGCTGCTTACCTGCTGCGCGTGACGCCGGCCGCGGCGAAGGCGGACGAGGCGGGGTGTCGGTGCGGTGGGTGCGGTGGTGACCCTGGACGTGCGTCGGGCCCTTCTCGCGGATCGCCTCAGCTACGGCTCCCGGTGGGGCCCTCTCGGGGGAAGGGGCCTCGGTCCCGGACCCCGGCGAGGCGTCCCTTCTCCGCTCCGTAAAAGTGTCCATCTCTTCTTTTTTTTTTTCTTCTGTTGTGGCATATGCTGCAGGTGCTTGCTCGTTTTTCGTATGTGGGTAACAACATTTAACTATGTATATATATTTCCGAATTGGTTTAACTGCCACCCGCCTGAATCTATTTAAAATCTAATTTTTTTTTATTTCAACCACCCGACCCGACCCGCGGATAAAATCTAATTTTTTTTTATTTCATCCGCCCGATCCGCGGATAATCCGCGGACTCCGCGGTTGTGCCCGAAAACCGCGCATCTCTAATATATATATATAACTAGTGAGGCACTGACTTCATCACAGTCAGATTTACAAACATATGAACCCTAAAGAGTATCTTATTCACCATTTGATTGGCAGCAGTTATGTTTAAAAGCTCATACCAGCATTCTTCCCTCCTTGGCACTCAGCATTAAGGGTTGGAATTGGGGGTTAAATCACCAAAAATTATTCCCGGGCGCGGCGCCACTGCTGCCTACTGCTCCCCTCACCTCCCAGGGGGTGAACAAGGGGATGGGTCAAATGCAGAGGACAAATTTCACCACACCTAGTGTGTGTGACAATCATTGGTACTTTAACTTAACTTTAAACATACAAACTGTAGCACACAAAAAAGCACATTTAATAAAAAAAAAAAACTTTATTATGGTCTTACCTTTACTTATAAATGAAGTCCATGCGCAGCTCCTTTTGAACAAAAGCATCGATAACTTGTTTATAGAAGTCTTCCTTATCTTTCTTCAGTTTTAAAAGTCTCTCTGCCTCGATGGAGATCTTCCTTTAATTATTACCTCCTGCTTCGATTAAAAGTCCAGTTTAGAAAACTGTTTTATTTTAGATATGTAATCCTCCATGTTAATAGTCCAGGCAAGAGGCAAAAAATAAACGATCGCTGCTAACTGTTGCTGCTTGTCACTTCTTCTGCAGCCGAGTAGTCGCAGAAATGCTCCCTGGGATCACTACCGCTCTCTACCACCATGAGGCGGGATTACTGCGAGCCTCACACACAGTTTTATGATTGCTCAGCACAAGAAATACATTACACACATACAGTAGTTGACAAAATACACTGTACATTATATACCTCAGCTAACTAAACTATGGAAATGTATAATATAATTCATATAGCAATACAGTCTCACTGCACAGCAGGCCAGCAGTTAGCCGAGTCATTGCGCAATCCCTGGTGAGGCTCAACTGGCTGCTGACTCACCGCACCGTCTCTTCTCAGTATTTGAACGGCAAATGTGAAAATTCAGCGATTTTGAATAAAAAATAATCTAAAACTGGTGAAGTTAAATGGAAAATAACTTTATAGTATAATCACTGGATACATATAACAATTTAATTATTATTATTTTTTTTTTACTTTTTTTTTCTTTCCATAATGGCCTCACGTGCCTCCCCTGACTGCACGTCACTGATACAGTCGTGGTCAAAAGTTAACATACACTAAAGAACATAATGTCATGGCTGTCTTGAGTTTCCAATAATTTCTACAACTCTTTTTTTTTTTTGGTAATAGAGTGATTGGAGCACATACTTGTTGGTCACAAAAAACGTTCATGAAGTCTGGTTCTTTTATGAATTTATTATGGGTCTACTGGGTTCGATCGAACCCTAGGGGTTCGGTGAGTCGGCCTCAGGGATTCGGCAGAGCCTCCGCCGCAGCGGTCAAGACACACCAGACTCATGAATTGATTAACGTGGACCCCGAAGTTGAAAAAGTTATTCGGGTGTTACCATTTAGTGGGCAATTGTACGGAATATGTACTGTACTGTGCAACCTACTAATAAAAGTTTCTTTCAATCAATCAATCGTGTAAATAAAAACTTCTCCCCATCGGTATATTTGTACTGTAAAGTTAAAATTTGAATGACAATAAAAAGGAAGTCTGAGTATTATGGATACCCCCAAACAATGTTCTCTCTAATTTTCCATCTGATTTGCAGGTGTGTAATTTGTTGTGAGTTCATGCACTGTGTTGGTTTTGTTCTTTGAACAAGGTGATGTTCATGCAAGGTTCATTTTGTGCACTAGTAAAAAAAACATAACTGAATTTGGAAAAAAAAAAAAAAAACATTTTATTTTTCACTAAAGAAGGGTTTGGTGAATGTGCATATTAAACTGGTAGGGTTCGGTACCTCCAACAAGGTTAAGAACCACTGGTCTACTGAAAATGTGAGCAAATCTGCTGGGTCAAAAGTATACATACAGCAATGTTAATATTTGCTTACATGTCCCTGAATTTGTCACGTGGGGGGGTTCGCAGCTTACTGCGGGGTTCGTTCCCCCGGGATGCAGACAGAACACTCCGGACAGGACGTGCAGGTAGGAACATGGTTTATTTGTCGAAAGTCAAACAAACCAAAAACTGAAAACAAGCCAGAGGAAAAATGTGCCGATCGCAATCGAAGCTAAGGCTAACACTTAGCATAGGCAAGAAGACAAGGAATACTCACGTAACTGTAGCAAAAGCAATAATGAAGCCAGGCTTAAATAATGCCTCTGATTAGTGCTCGGGAAACAGGTGAGCGTCCCGAACACCAATCAGAGGCAGGTGAAAATAATAAGTAACCATGGTAACTAAAACAAACTCAAGGGTGCGCAAAACAGGAACTAAGGGAGTCCAAAACTAACAGTATATAACAACAACATGATCCGGGCCACGGTTCATGACAGAATTTTTGTTTCATCTGACATCACATGGACAAAGATAAGACCTTCTGGAGGAAAGTTCTGTGGTCAGATGAAACAAAAACTGAGCTGTTTGGCCACAATACCCAGCAATATGTTTGAAGGAGAAAAGGTGAGGCCTTTAATCCCAGCAACACCAATTCCTACCGTCAAGCATGGTGGTGGTAGTATTATGCTCTGCGCCTGTTTTGCTGCCAATGGAACTGGTGCTTTACAGAGAGTAAATGGGACAATGAAAAAGGAGGATTACCTCCAAATTCTTCAGGACAACCTAAAATTATCAACCCAGATTTTGGGTCTTGGGCGCAGTTGGGTTTTCCAACAGGACAATGACCCCAGACACACGTCAACAGTGGTAAAGGAATGGCTGAATAAGGCTAGAATGAAGGTTCTAGAATGGCCTTCCCAAAGTCCTGAATTAAATGTGTGGACAATGCTGAAGAACAAGTACATGTCAGAAAAGCAAGAAATTTAGCTGATCTGCACCAATTTTGTCAAGAGGAGTGGTAAAAAATTCAAGCAGAAGCTTGTGGATGGCTACCAAAAGCGTCTTATTGCAGTGAAACTTTCCAAGGGACATGTAAGCAAATATTAATATTGCTCTTAGAGATGTCCGATAATGGCTCTTTTGCCGATATCCGATATTCCGATATTGTCCAACTCTTAATTACCGATTCCGATATCAACCGATACCGATATATACAGTCGTGGAATTAACACATTATTATGCCTATTTTTGTTGTGATGCCCCGCTGGATGCATTAAACAATGTAACAAGGTTTTCCAAAATAAATCAACTCAAGTAATGGAAAAAAAATGCCAACATGGCACTGCCATATTTATTATTGAAGTCACAAAATGCATTAATTTTTTTTAACATGCCTCAAAACAGCAGCTTGGAATTTGGGACATGCTCCCCCTGAGATAATCCTGATACCCACTAGTGTACTTTATGGCGCTAAATCTCCCCGATTATTAACAAACGACTACCTTTGCTTTATGTTCTATGTTGACGATCACGTGGCCACTGTTGTTGTTACTGATTTGTTTAACAATCATAATTGACGTCCATTGCACAGGTCGCCCACGGGGGGTCCCCACATCTGCGGTCCCCTCCAAGGTTTCTCATTGTCCCATTGGGTTGAGTTTTTCCTTGCCCTGATGTGGGATCTGAGCCGAGGATGCCGTTGTGGCTTGTGCAGCCCTTTGAGACACTCGTGATTTAGGGCTATATAAATAAACATTGATTGATTGATAGATAATTATAATAGATTAGGTTTATATGTAATGCCCACAGTGAGACCCATCATTCATTCGCTCGTGTTGTGTTGTGTTTGCATGGCAGGCAACGCGTGCACCATGTCAGAGTACAACCGTCTGAAGAGCACGCTGATGGACATGAAGACCACGGCCCGGAATGCCGGCGAGTGGAACCAGCAAAGGAACATGGATGAGAAGAGGGTGCTGGTGGAGACCATGTTCAAATACCTGGACATGGACCGAGATGGACGACTGGTCAGCGAGGAGCTAGAGAAGGTTTGTTTTTGAGTTATTAATCATCCATCCATCCATCCATCCATCTTCTTCCGCTTATCTGAGGTCGGGTCGCGGGGGCAGGGAAGCCCAGACTTCCCTCTCCCCAGCCACTTCTTCCAGCTCTTCCCGGGGGATCCCGAGGCGTTCCCAGGCCAGCCGGGAGACATGGTCTTCCCAACGTGTCCTGGGTCTTCCCCGTGGCCTCCTACCAGTCGGACGTGCCCTAAACACCTCCCTAGGGAGGCGTTCGGGTGGCATCCTGACCAGATGCCCGAACCACCTCATCTGGCTCCTCTCCATGTGGAGGAGCAGCGGCTTTACTTTGAGTTCCCCCGGGATGACAGAGCTTCTCACCCTATCTCTAAGGGAGAGCCCCGCCACCCGGCGGAGGAAATTTCGGCCGCTTGTACCCGTGATCTTGTTCTTTCGGTCATAACCCAAAGCTCATGACCATAGGTGAGGATGGGAACGTAGATTGAGCGGTAAATTGAGAGCTTTGCCTTCCGGCTCAGCTCCTTCTTCACCACAATAGATCGATACAGCGTCCGCATGACTGAAGACGCCGCACCGATCCGCCTGTCGACCTCACGATCCACTCTTCCCTCACTCGTGAACAAGACTCCGAGGTAATTGAACTCCTCCCCAACCCGGAGATGGCACTCCACCCTTTTCCGGGCGAGAACCATGGACTCTGACTTGGAGGTGCTGATTCTCATCCCAGTCGCTTCACACTCGGCTGCGAACCGATCCAGTGAGAGCTGAAGATCCTGGCCAGATGAAGCCATCAGGACCACATCATCTGCAAAAAGCAGACACCTAATCCTGCAGTCACCAAACCAGATCCCCTCAACGCCCTGACTGCGCCTAGAAATTCTGTCCATAAAAGTTATGAACAGAATCAGTGACAAAGGGTAGCCTTGGCGGAGTCCAACCCTCACTGGAAACGCGTCCGACTTACTGCCGGCAATGTGGACCAAGCTCTGACACTGATCATACAGGGAGCGGACCGCCACAATCAGACAGTCCGATACCCCATACTCTCTGAGCACTCCCCACAGGTCTTCCCGTTATTAATCATTATTGGGATATTTACAATGTGACAATGATCCGATTTTGAGAGTGACTGGCCTTGGCACCTCCACGTCCGGCTCTGAGGTGGAATACCATCTCTAGGTTGAGGATTAGATCCTGACCCAAGTGGAGGAGTTCAAGAACCTTCGGGTGTTGTTCATGAGAGAGGGATGGATTTGTGTGGCGCATACTTGCCAACCTTGAGACCTCCGTCTTTGGGAGATGGGGGGTGTGTGTGTGTTAGGGGGGGTGTATATATTTTCAAGTATTTCTTATATATATATATATATATATATATAAATAATCATGAATGAGTATATCCGTTCGGCCACCGTGTTCAATGGAGAAGTCTGAGGCAGCATACTCCTTCCCCTTCCAGCTGTCCTGGATGAACTGAACTGGGACGGCGTGGCGCAGTGGAAGAGTGGCCGTGCGCGACCCGAGGGTCCCTGGTTCAATCCCCACCTAGTACCAACCTCGTCATGTCTGTTGTGTCCTGAGCAAGACACTTCACCCTTGCTCCTGATGGGTGCTGGTTAGCGCCTTGCATGGCAGCTCCCTCCATCAGTGTGTGAATGGGTAAATGTGGAAGTAGTGTCAAAGCGCTTTGAGTACCTTGAAGGTAGAAAAGCGCTATACAAGTACAACCCATTTATCATTATTTAACTGATATCATTTTTTCCAATCATGTTGGAACTTGCTTCTTCTTCTTACTCGTCGTCGCCATGTCTCTTCTTCGTTTTTCTGCTTCGTCTCTGTTATGTTTTTGGACATTACTACTTGCCGTAGTTTTGAAGCAATGCATGATGGGAATCCGGATGTTGTGTGTCAGTGTATTAACGTGCCGGCTGGAATAAACACACGCTGAGAAATAGCTCCGTGCCTGCCTACTTTATGGGTTATACCTATGGATAACGGAGACATATATAATAGTCTCCTTTTCAGGTGAGAGAGGATGCTTAAGGCAGTGCCTTTAAGGCACGCCACCAATATTGTTGTCCGGGTGGAAATCGGGAGAAATTCGGGAGAATGGTTGCCCCGGGAGATTTTCGGGAGGGGCACTGAAATTCGGGAGTCTCCCGGGAAAATCGGGAGGGTTGGCAAGTATGGTGTGGCGTCTACATTAAAGGGGAACATTATCACCAGACCTATGTAAGCGTCAATATATACCTTCATGTTGCAGAAAAAAGACCATATATTTTTTTAACCGATTTCCGAACTCTAAATGGGTGAATTTTGGCGAATTAAACGCCTTTCTATTATTCGCTCTCGGAGCGATGACGTCACAACGTGACCTCACATCGGGAAGCAATCCGCCATTTTCTCAAACACCGTGTCAAATCAGCTCTGTTATTTTCTGTTTTTTCGACTGTTTTCCGTACCTTGGAGACATCATGCCTCGTCGGTGTGTTGTCGGAGGGTGTAACAGCACGAACAGGGACGGATTCAAGTTGCACCAGTGGCCCAAAGATGCGAAAGTGGCAAGAAATTGGACGTTTGTTCCGCACACTTTACCGACGAAAGCTATGCTACGACAGAGATGGCAAGAATGTGTGGATATCCTGCGACACTCAAAGCAGATGCATTTCCAACGATAAAGTCAAAGAAATCTGCCGCCAGACCCCCATTGAATATGCAGGAGTGTGTGAGCTATTCAGGGACAAAGGACCTCGGTACCACGGCAAGCAATGGCGGCAGTTTGTTCCCGCAGACGAGCGAGCTAAACCCCCTGGATGTCTTGGCTCACACCGTCCCTTATGCCACCGAAGATGATCAAGAGAAGAATATCGACCCTAGCTTCCCTGGCCTGCTGACATCAACTCCAAAACTGGACAGATCAGCTTTCAAGAAAAGAGCGCGGATGAGGGTATGTCTACAAAATATATTAATTGATGAAAATTGGGCTGTCTGCACTCTCAAAGTGCATGTTGTTGCCAAATGTATTTCATATGCTGCAAACCTAGTTCATAGCTGTTAGTTTCCTTTAATGCCAAACAAACACATACCAATCGTTGGTTAGAAGGCGATCGCCGAATTCGTCCTCGCTTTCTCCCGTGTCGCTGGCTGTCGTGTCGTTTTCGTCGGTTTCGCTTGCATACGGTTCAAACCGATATGGCTCAATAGCTTCAGTTTCTTCTTCAATTTCATTTTCGCTACCTGCCTCCACACTACAACCATCCGTTTCAATACATGTGTAATCTGTTGAATCGCTTAAGCCGCTGAAATTCGAGTCTGAATCCGAGCTAATGTCGCTATAGCTTGCTGTTCTATGTGCCATGTTTGTTTGTGTTGGCATCACTATGTGACGTCACAGGAAAATGGACGGGTGTATATAACGATGGTTAAAATCAGGCACTTTGAAGCTTTTTTTAGGGATATTGCGTGATGGGTAAAATTTTGAAAAAAACTTTGAAAAATATAATAAGCCACTGAGAACTGATTTTTGATGGTTTTAACCCTTCTGAAATTGTGATAATGTTCCCCTTTAATGTTTACTCTGCATCGGTCCGAGCTGAGCCAAAAGGCAAAGCTATCAATTTACCTGAAGATCGACATTCCTACGATCAACTTGAGCCCTGAGCTTTGGATAAAGCAAAAGGACGAGAACACGGAGCGTGGCTGGGCTCTTCCATAGACTGGGTAAGAAGCTCCGTCATCTGGGAGGGACTCGGAGTAGATCTGCTGTTCCTTCACATTAATAGGAGGTAGTTTCAACATCTGCTCTGCCCGGTCAGGTGGTCAGACAGGGAAAGACCAGTTTTTTGGACCAGTTGGGGCGCTTGTAAAATTGAGGCTGAGGCCCAATGTACCCCAAACAGGGCTATCTTCCCCTAAAGGTCCCAAAGTATCCCAAATAAGACTGTATATAGCCACCCACAAGCTTCTGGTTGACATTTTGACAAAATTGGTGCAGTTCGGCTAAATTTGTTGGGTTTCTGACATGGACTTGTTTCTTCAGCATTGTCCACACGTTTAAGTCAGGACTTTGGGAAGGCCGTTCTAAAACCTTAATTCCAGCCTGATTTAGCCACTCCTTTCCCACTTTTGACGTGAGTTTGGGGTCATTGTCCTGTTGGAACACCCAACTGCGCCCAAGACCCAACCTCCGGGCTGATGATTTTAGGTTGTCCTGAAGAATTTGGAGGTAATCCTCCTTTTTCATTGTCCCATTTACTCTCTGTAAAGCACCAGTTCTATTGGCAGCAAAAAAAGGCCCAGAGCATAATACTACCACCACCATGCTTGACGGTAGGAGTGGTGTTCCTGGGATTAAAGGCCTCACCTTTTCTCCTCCAAACATATTGCTGGGTATTGTGGCCAAACGGCTCAATTTTTGTTTCATCAGAACTTTCTTCCAGAAGGTCTTATCTTTGTCCGTAGTTTGGGCACCCCTGTACCAAAGGTTTGCATGTACACCCGTGTCTTAAATGGTCCAAATAGCAAGCACCATCCATTTAGCATGTGTGTCTTCATGTATGTACCATACAGAATGAATGCTGATTATCAGAACGGCCACAATAGTAAGAGGAGGAGATGCAAATATAATCATTTAGCACTCTACAATGTGATTTATCAAGACTAAAAATGTTTTGCCTCTACATCATTTAGCACGTTTGGAATGTTGGTGCCAACCGGCCCAGTTACACACACATGGCCTCGCCGCTGTCAGGATGTGATCGCTGCAATGGAGAGAGAGACTCCTCAGTCATGTTGACAATCGGCATATTTCTGTCAGAGAGGAAAATGTCAGATGTATCATCTGTCAAGCATTTCCTTATTTGGGCTGATGGATGACTTATGAGGCAAACAACAAAATGATGTCTGCTGGCGTTTTATCAATGGCGTCAGTTTTCTATATATGATTAATATACCTCATGAAAAAAACTTGCAACATGCATTTTTTTTATGCTGGATCATTCCAGTGCACCATCGCAGTTATTGTCGGCATAAAAATACATTTTGCTTAACATAAATTGTGATTCAGCCCCATAACATAAAAACTACTATAGTTTGACAAAATATTTTTGTAGCACAAACGAATGGAATACATTTGGGGAGATATTGACATGGTTGGAGGACTAGTAATGAATATTATCATGTGAATAACAAAAACTACAAACCCCAAAACCAGTGAAGTTGGCACGTTGTGTAAATGGTAAATAAAAACAGAATACAATGATTTGCAAATCCTTTTCAACTTATATTCAATTGAATAGACTGCAAAGACAAGATACTTAACATTCGAACTGGTAAACTTTGTTATTTTTTGCAAATATTAGCTCATTTGGAATTTGATGCCTGCAACAGGTTTCAAAAAAGCTGGCATAAGTGGCAAAAAAGACTGAGAAAGTTGAGGAATGCTCATCAAACACTTATTTGGAACATCCCACAGGGGGAAAAGGCTAATTGGGAACATGTGGGTGCCATGATTGGGTATAAAAGCAGCTTCCATGAAATGCTTAGTCATTCACAAACAAGGATGGGGCGAAGGTCACCACTTTGTGAACAAATTTGTGAGAAAATTGTCAAAACGTTTAAGAACAACATTTCTCAACCAGCTATTGCAAGGAATTTAGGGATTTCGCCATCTACGGTCCGTAATATCATCTAAAGGTTCTCAAAATCTGGAGAAATCACTGCATGTAACATTGAATGCCCATGACCTTCGATCCCTCAGGCGGTACTGCATCAAAAAGTGACATCAGTGTGTAAAGGATGTCACCACACGGGCTCAGGAACACTTCAGAAAACCACTGTCGGTAACTACTGTAAGTGCAAGTTAAAACTAGACTATGCAAAGTGAAAGCCATTTATCAACAACACCCAGAAACACCGCTGGCTTCGCTGGGCCCGAGCTCATCTAAGATGGACTGATGCAAAGTGGAAAAGTGTCCAGTTGTCTGGCGAGTCCACATTTCAAATTGTTTTTGAAACTGTGGAGGTCGTGTCCTCCGGACCAAAGAGGAAAAGAACCATCCGGATTGTCCTCGGCGCAAAGTTCAAAATCCAGCATCTGTGATGGTATGGGGGTGTATTAGTGCCCAAGGCACCATTAATGCTGAAAGGTACATACAGGTTTTGGAGCGACATATGTTGCCATCCAAGCAACGTTATCATAGACGCCCCTGCTTATTTCAGCAAGACAATGCCAAGCCACGTGTTACAACGCCAGGTAATTTGTCTGCTAATAGGTGCCATTTTGCAGTCCTTCTACACACACCATAAAAACACTCGTATGTTTAATGCGCCGACAATCCATCAAGCGGTGTGGTTTAATAGCTTACCAAAGTCGTACTAAAAACATCTTGACAGATTTTTAAAACGCCGTGTGTAATGTTCTATATTCTCAATAGAACCTTTAAAGTTTCGGTGTTGTTTACGGGCGTCATCTTGCAGTCTACACGTATCCCTTATGTGTGACTGCCATCTACTGGTCACACTTATTATTACACCATGTACCAAATAAAATTGCTTAGAGGTTGGTAAGCACAACTAGAATTATGCCGCACCGGGTTATAAGGCGCACTGTCGATTTGAAGTGCCTTATAGTCTGAAAAATACGGTAATATAGAAATGTATCAGATCAGTTTATCTATTTTATGGAGTAATGTAGTTAATTATAGAACTGGCACCCAATATTATTAAAAAAGTATGGATTTTGAATCGAGACTCGGTTTGAAACAAGGAGCGATTCTGAATCGAATCGTTAACCCCAAGAATCGAATCGAATTGAATCGTGCGGTGCCCAAAGATTTACAGCCCTATTTTATATATAAACTATACGCCCCTACCTCAGGTCTACAAGGTATGAGATTTGGGTTTGAGCGTAGAGCACACTTTCTATTTTTTACGTTCTATGGATCCCTGTGAAAATAAAGCCAGCATAAAAAAAATGGTACCATTCATACACTATATTTTCAAAAGTATTTGGCCACCCATCCAAATGAGGAGAATCAGGTGTCCTAATCACTTGGCCCAACCACAGGTGTATAAAATCGAGCACTTAGGCATGGAGACTGTTTCTACAAACATTTCTGAAAGAATGGGCCGCTCTCAGTGATTTCCAGCGTGGAACTGTCATAGGATGCCACCTGTGCAACAAATCCAGTCGTGAAATTCCCTCGCTCCTAAATATTCCAAAGTCAACTGTCGGCTTTATTATAAGAAAGTGGAAGAGTTTGGGAACAACAGCAACTCAGCCACCAAGTGGTAGGCCAGGTAAACTGACAGAGAGGGGTCAGCGGATGCTGTAGTGCATAGTACAAAGACTTTCAGTTGCTACAGAACTCCAAACTTCATGTGACCTTCCAATTAGCCCACGTACAGTACGCAGAGAGCTTTATGGAATGGGTTTCCATGGCCGAGCAGCTGCATCTAAGCTATACATCACCAAGTCTAATGTAAAGCATCGGATGCAGTGGTGTAAAGCACGTCGCCACTGGACTCTAGAGCAGTGGAGACACGCTTTTCCATCTGGCAATCTGATGGACCAGTCTGGGTTTGGAGGTTGCCAGGAGAACGCTACATTTCGGACTGCATTGTGCCGAGTGTGAAATTTGATTGATTTGATTTATTGGTCCCCGTTGGGGAAATTAATTTTCACTGCCGTACATTTGAACAATAGACATTATACATCACAAACAAAAATAACAAAAAGACATCATACATGACCAACACATTTACAGGCTTGTCAGACAGGTCGGCCGGGCCTGCTGTTTAGGGCGGCTATAGCTGCAGGGATAAGGCTTTTCCCGAGGCGGGCCCTCCGGAATTTGATAGTTCTGTACCTGTGCTCTGATGGTAGTGGGATGATGTATTGGTGTAGTGGGTGAGTCATATCCTGGACTATTGTGTTTGCCAGTCGAATGATGGATCATGGACCTGTGGTTTGGATCTGAGATGTTGGGTGTGGGTAGGCCGATGATTTTAGCTGCTATGTTTGTAATGCGTGTGAGTTTGGTCCGGTTGGTTACAGTTAGTGAAAAAACATGTAGAACAATACAGAAGGATGGGTTGAACGATACTTTGGTATAGTAATAACAGGAGGTGAGGTGCAACATATAGTCCTTTACGTTTACGGATGGCTCACAGTCTTTGTTGACTTCTTTTTTGAATGTCCGTGGTGTGCTGATCAAAGGTGAGTTTATTGTCCAAGGTTACGCCCAGGTATTTAAAAGTGTCAACTGTTGGTGGAGGAGGAATTATGGTGTGGGGTTGTTTTTCAGGAGTTGGGCTTGACCCCTTAGTTCCAGTGAAAGGAACTTTGAATGCTCCAGGATACCAAAACCTTTTGGACAATTCCATGCTCCCAACCTTGCGGGAAACAGTTTGGAGCGGACCCCTCCCTCTTCCAACATGACTGTGCACCAGTGCACAAAGCAAGGTCCATAAAGACATGGATGACAGAGTCTGGTGTGGATGAACTTGACTGGCCTGCGCAGAGTCCTGACCTGAACCCAATAGAACACCTTTGGGATGAATTAGAACGGAGACTAAGAGCCAGGCCTTAGGTGTGTGACCTGCGCTTTTGGAAGAATGGTGGAAAATTCCTATAAACACACTCGTAAACCTTGTGGACAGCCTTAATAATAATAATACCTGGGATTTATATAGCGCTTTTCTAAATACCCAAAGTCGCTTTACATGTGTGTGTGTGGGGGTGGGGGGGCTGGGGGAGGAGGGATGATAAAAACAACTTTATTAGAAAAAAATAAATAAATAAAATAAATAAATAAAAACAACAACAACAAAAAAAAACAAAAAAAATAAAATAAATAAATAGGAGACACCTAGGGCAGAGTCAGTTTGGAAAGGCTAATGTGAAGAGGTGAGTTTTTAGGGTGGCTTTGAAGGTAGGGAGGGAGGCGGCATCTCTGATGTGCCTGGGGAGAGCGTTCCAGAGAGAGGGGGCAGCCACGGAGAAGGCCCTGTCGCCCCAGGTTCGGCGCCTGGTCTTGGGGACCTCCAGGAGGCCGGCATCACTAGACCTGAGGGAACGGGACGGGACGTGTGGCTGGAGGAGGTCAGAGAGGTAGGGTGGTGCCAGGTTATGGAGTGCCTTGTAGGTGGTGAGGAGTATTTTAAAGGTGATTCTGTATTTGACAGGCAGCCAGTGGAGGTCATGAAGGACAGGTGTGATGTGCTCTCTGGAGCGGGTTCCGGTGAGCAGGCGGGCAGCAGAGTTCTGGACATATTGCAGTTTGTTGAGGGTTTTGGAGGTGATGCCGTAGAGGATGCTATTGCAGTAGTCTAGCCGGGATGAGATGAAGGCGTGGATGAGGGTTTCGGCAGCAGAGGATGAAGCTGTAATAGCTGCAAAAGGTGGAGCGACATCATATTGAACCCTATGGGTTAGGAATGGGATGGCACTTCAAGTTCATATGTGAGTCAAGGCAGGTGGCCAAATACTTTTGGCAATATAGTGTATATAGGTATGAGTAAAGTGACAACAACAGCAGTGTATTTTCCACACCAACTCGTCAATGTTCATGAACTCACGGCATTTTCCCCTTTTTGATTAAATGCTGTTCTTTTTTTTTTTTGACCGTGCGTCAATAATTAGTCTCGCATTTGTCATCCCCAAACAAAAACAATCCGCGGCGTTGAAGTTGCAAATTGAATAAAACGCTGCCAAATAGAAATAAATAAATAAGACTTTGCAGTAATTAATCTTCCGTCACCTCGCCGCGACTGTCAGCGACACCACGCGTGTTTAAAATTAAAAAACTGAGTGATTTATGGCCCGACTTTTGGAAGCAGGAATAAAAACATAATCTTTTTATTCCTGCCGAGCTTCTGCGGAGACGCAACAAAAGATTAGCATCAGCTCGTCGCCAACGTAGGGAAAAATAAAGCTTTGCACAAGGCGACCGTGTCCTGTGGAGACGCGGCATAATTCTTTTAGTCGACAGAGAAATATCAATTGAAGTATAAATTCCAGCCGTGCCTCCAGTCACAGATATGGGCGCAGATGGTCTTTGGGAAAGTTTCATTCTGGGGCTATCAGCGATCACACGGCGGCTGCAGGCTAAAGAAGACATTCTTTATCGCATGCAGGAGATAAACATAAAGCGCTTTAACTTTGTAAATCATAACTCAATTTGATCACTTTGAACAACAAAAGCATGACTAGAAAACACAACTTACTGTCACACACGTTTCCAGTGCAATAAATGCGTGCGGTCCTTTTCTAGCAGCTTTTTGGAGCTCATTTAAATGTCGTTGAACTACTTAATATCAGGGGTGGTCCGATACAACTTTTCCACATGCCAGTTTTGATCCGATGCGATATCAGCAGGGATTGTACATAGGTAACACTTTAGTATGGGGAACATATTCACCATTAAAGGCCTACTGAAACCCACTACTACCGACCACGCAGTCTGATAGTTTATATATCGATGATGAAATCTTAACATTGCAACACATGCCAATACGGCCAGGTTAGTTTACTAAAGTGCAATTTTAAATTTCGCGCGAAATATCCTGCTGAAAACGTCTCGGTATGATGATGTCACGGATTGTGGAGGACATTTTGGGACAGCATGGTGGCCAGCTATTAAGTCGTCTGTTTTCATTGCAAAATTCCACAGTATTCTGGACATCTGTGTTGGTGAATCTTTTGCAATTTGTTCAATGAACAATGGAGACAGCAAAGAAGAAAGCTGTAGGTGGGAAGCGGTGTATTGCGGGCGACTGCAGCAACACAAACACGGCCGGTGTTTCATTGTTTACATTCCCGGAAGATAACAGTCAAGCTTTACCATTGGCCTGTGGAGAACTGGGACAACAGAGACTCTTACCAGGAGGATTTTGAGTTGGATGCGCAGACGCGGTACCGTGAGTACGCATGCAGCTGTGGCTTCCAAACATTTGATCGCTTGCCCGTACGTGCGTGCCGCTATGTGCATGTCACGTACGTAACTTTGGGGACTTTGGGGAAATATATGTGCTGTATGAACTTTGGGGAGGTGAACGGTACTTTGGGCTGTGGGATTGAGTGTGTTGTGCAGGTGTTTGAGTTGTATTGGCGGGTTATATGGACGGGAGGGGGGAGGTGTTTGTTATGCGGGATTCATTTGTGGCATATTAAATATAAGCCTGGTTGTGTTGTGGCTAATAGAGTATATATATGTCTTGTGTTTATTTACTGTTTTAGTCATTCCCAGCTGAATATCAGGTCCCACCCGCCTCTCACAGCATCTTCCCTATCTGAATCGCTCCCACTGCCTTCTAGTCCTTCACTCTCACTTTCCTCATCCACGAATCTTTCATCCTCGCTCAAATTAATGGGGAAATCGTCGCTTTCTCGGTCCGAATCGCTCTCGCTGCTGGTGGCCATGATTGTAAACAATGTGCAGCTGTGAGGAGCTCCACAACCTGTGAACTATGGTATCTCCAGAAAACAAGCAATGACGCCAGCACGACTAACTGGCAAAGACAGTTTTAAATACTGGTCTCTTGATTAGAGACGGGTGTGACCCGAACGCAAGAGGCAGGTGAAAATCATAAGTCGTCATGGAAACTAAAACAAATAGGGGTGCACAAAAACAGGAACTATTTGAGTCTTAAACTAACAGAAAATAACAAAAAACATGATCCAGACCACAGATCATGACAGAATTAAGGTTTTGAATGGCCTTCCCAAAGTCCTGACTTAAACGTGTGCACATGATATCACACCCAAGTAAATACGCTGCAGGACGGACTGCTTGCATCACACATGATATCACACACAAACACGCTGCAGGACTGCTTGTATAGCACATGATATCACACCCAAGTAAACACGCTGTGGGACTGCTTGTATTTCACATGATATCACACCCAATTAAACACACTGCATGACTGCTTGCATCGCACATTATATCACACACAAACACGCTTCAGGACAGCTTGTATTGCACATGATATCGCACATAAGTAAACAGGCTGCAGGACTGCTTGCATCGCACATGATATCACACACACACATAAACATGCTGTAAGGACTGCTTGCATCACACATATCACACACAAGTTAACATGCTGCAAGACTTATTGTATCGCACATGGTATCACACACAAACACGCTGCAGGACTGCTTGTATTGCACATGATATCACACACAAACACGCTGCTGGACTGCTTGTATCGCACATGGTAACACACACAAACACGCTGCAGGACTGCTTGTATTGCACATGATGTCACACATAAGTAAACATGCTGCAGGACTGCTTGTATTGCACATGATGTCACACATAAGTAAACATGCTGCAGGACTGCTTGTATTGCACATGATATCACACAAGTAAACACGCTGCAGGATTGCTTGCATCGCACATGATATCACACACACACACATAAACATGATGTAGGACTGCTTGCATCACACATAATACCACACACAAGTTAACACGCTGGAGGACTGCTTGTATTGCACATTATATTACACAAACACGCTGCTGGACTGCTTGTATTGCACATGATATCGCACATAAGTAAACACGCTGCAGGACTGTTTGTATCGCACATGATATCACAAACAAACACGCTGCAGGACTGCTTGTATCGCACATGATATCACACACAAGTAAACTCGCTGCAGGACTGCTTGCATCGCACATGATATCAAACACAAGTAAACATGCTGCAGGACTGCTTGTATCAATAAGATATCACACAGAAGTAAACACGCTGCAGGACAGCTTGTATTGCACATGATATCGCACATAAGTAAGCACGATGCACCACTGCTTGTATTGCACATGATATCACACACAAACATGCTGCAGGACTGCTTGTATAACACATGATATCACACACAAGTAAACTCGCTGCAGGACTGCTTGCATCGCACATGATATCAAACACAAGTAAACATGCTGCAAGGCTGCTTGTATCAATAAGATATCACACAGAAGTAAACACACTGCAGGATAGCTTGTATTGCACATGATATCGCACATAAGTAAGCACGATGCACCACTGCTTGTATTGCACATGATATCACACACAAACATGCTGCAGGACTGCTTGTATAGCACATGATATCACACACAAACATGCTGCAGGACTGCTTGTATAGCACATGATATCACACACAAACATGCTGCAGGACTGCTTGTATAGCACATGATATCGCACATAAGTAAGCACGATGCACCACTGCTTGTATTGCACATGATATCACACACAAACATGCTGCAGGACTGCTTGTATAACACATGATATCACACACAAGTAAACTCGCTGCAGGACTGCTTGCATCGCACATGATATCAAACACAAGTAAACATGCTGCAAGGCTGCTTGTATCAATAAGATATCACACAGAAGTAAACACACTGCAGGATAGCTTGTATTGCACATGATATCGCACATAAGTAAGCACGATGCACCACTGCTTGTATTGCACATGATATCACACACAAACATGCTGCAGGACTGCTTGTATAGCACATGATATCACACACAAACATGCTGCAGGACTGCTTGTATAGCACATGATATCACACACAAACATGCTGCAGGACTGCTTGTATAGCACATGATATCAAACACAAGTAAACATGCTGCAGGACTGCTTGTATCAATAAGATATCACACAGAAGTAAACACGCTGCAGGACAGCTTGTATTGCACTTGATATCGCACATAAGTAAGCACGATGCACCACTGCTTGTATTGCACATGATATCACACACAAACATGCTGCAGGACTGCTTGTATAGCACATGATATCACACACAAGTAAACTCGCTGCAGGACTGCTTGCATCGCACATGATATCAAACACAAGTAAACATGCTGCAGGACTGCTTGTATCAATAAGATATCACACAGAAGTAAACACGCTGCAGGACAGCTTGTATTGCACATGATATCGCACACAAACATGCTTCAGGACTGCTTGTATAGCACATGATATCAAACACAAGTAAACTCGCTGCAGGACTGCTTGCATTGCACATGATATCAAACACAAGTAAACATGCTGCAGGGCTGCTTGTATCAATAAGATATCACACAGAAGTAAACACGCTGCAGGACTGCTTGTACCTCACATGATATCACACACGAGTAAACACGCTGAAGGACTGCTGCTTGTATCGCACATTATATATAGTAATCAGATAACAATCTGATTTTTTGTTTTGTTTTTGCTAATATTACTACTTAACGTGCTGAAAATGTTCCAATTACCACTTTATTCAATTAACAGCTGTGGCTGTAGGCAACCTACTAATGTAGTTCGCGATCCAGTATTTTGATCTCGCTCTGTATGTGCTTTACAAAGTTGCTACTTAGTCTTGACTTGTCATCCTGCTGTTTATAATCAATGTGTCAGAACTATTCATGCCGACTCAGCGTTTTAGCGCCATTCCAACATGTGTTGTGTGGCTGCTGTGTTGTACAAAATACAATATGTTCCTCTCCACATGAAGTCTTAATATCACATTGATATATTTAATCAGATTTTATATCATTCTTTGCATGTGGCGTCAGATCTCCACCCAGGAGCACCTGGACGACGGCGTGCTGCGCTGCACCATGCAGGACCTGCTGCGCTACGACGACTACAACAACGACGGACACCTCAGCCTTCACGAGTTCTACACCGCTTTCCGTGAGTCACCTTTTTTGCAGACAATACCTTGCATCCATCAAAGAGACTCGTCTTAGCAAGCACATAAAAGATGTGAAGTCTCATACAAAACCAGAATACAATGATTTGCAAATCCTTTTCAACTTATATTCAATTGAATAGACTGCAAAGACAAGATATTTAATGTTCCAACTGAGAAACTATTTTTTTTTTTTGCAAATAATCATTAACTTAGAATTTAATGGCAGCAACACATTGCAAAAAAGTTGGCATTTTTACCACTGTGTTACATGGCCTTTCCTTTTAACAACACTCAGTAAACGTTTGGGAACTGAGGAGAACAATTTTTGAAGCTTTTCAGGTGGAATTCTTTCAAATTCTTGCTTGATGTACAGCTTAAGTTGTTCAACAGTCCGGGGTCTCTGTTGTGGTATTTTAGGCTTCATATTGCGCCACACATTTTCAATGGGAGACAGGTCTGGACTACAGGCAGGCCAGTGTAGTACCCGCACTCTTTTACTACAAAAAGCCACGCTGTTGTAACACATGGCATGGCATTGTCTTGCTGAAATAAGCAGGGGCGTCCATGATAACGTTGCTTGGATGACAACATATGTTGCTTTAAAACCTGTATGTACCTTTCAGCATTAATAGCGCCTTCACAGATATGTAAGTTACCCATGTCTTGGGCACTAAAACACCCCCATACCATCACAGATGCTGGCTTTTCAACTTTGCGCCTAGAACAATCCGGATGGTTCTTTTCCTTTTTGGTCCGGAGGACACGACGTCCACAGCTTCCAAAAACAATTTGAAATGTGGACTCGTCAGACCACAGAACACTTTTCCACTTTACATAAGTCCATTTTAGATGAGCTCAGGCCCATCGAAACCGGCAGCGTTTTTGGGTGTTGTTGATAAATGGCTTTCTCTTTGCATAGTAGAGTTTTAACTTGCACTCACAGATGTAGCGACGAACCGTAGTTACTGACAGTGGTTTTCTGAAGTGTTCCTGAGCCCATGTGGTGATATCCTTTACACGCTCATGTCGCTTTTTGATGTAGTACCGCCTGAGAGATCGAAGGTCACAGGCATTCAATGTTACATGCAGTGATTTTTCCAGATCCTCTGAACCTTTTGATGATATTACGGACCGAAGATGGTGAAGTCCCTAAATTCCTCGCAATAGCTCGTTAAAAAATGTTGTTCTTTAACTTTTTGACACGCATTTGTTCACAAAGTGGTGACCCTCGCCCCATCCTTGTTTGTGAATGACTGAGCATTTCATGGAAGCTGCTTTAATACCCAATCATGGCACCCACCTGTTCCAATTAGCCTGTTCACCTGTGGGATGTTCCAAATAAGTGTTTGATGAGCATTCCTCAACTTTCTCAGTCTTTTTTGCCACTTGTGCCAGCTTTTTTGAAACATGTTGCAGGCATCAAATTCCAAATGAGCTAATATTTGCAATAAATAACATTTTCCATTTTGAACGTTAAATATTGTCTTTGCAGTCTATTCAATTGAATATAAGTTGAAAAGGATTTGCAAATCATTGTATTCTCTTTTTATTTACCATTTACACAACGTGCCAACTTCACTGGTGTTGGGTTTCGTACATCAAAATAGTTTTTTTATCCCCAACAAATCAACAGGTAACATTTCAGCCAATCAGGAGCGTGAAGAAAGTCATTTGTGGACAATAGCCAATGGATTTCTTACATACTGTACCTTCACCTTTACCAGACATCCTTGTTTGTTGTTTCATACGTTATGTTGGTGGAAGTTAAACATTTGAGAACATGTGTAAATTACAAATAACATTTTATTAACCCTTACAATATTTTGGTAACTTTTTCGTATTTTCAGATACATTTTTTGATCTATTTTTGGCCATAACTTTGGTTTTGTTACTCCAAATGGGTTTTTTTTTGTTGATATGTTTGATTTCAAATGCTTTCATACATTATATTGTGTAGTGTAGTGAATTTACAGTTAAAAACATTATTTTTAATAGTAGTCAGTTGGGACTTTTTTGTCCCATGATACTAAACCGTTAGGTTTGAAATTTGACTCAGCAAAAAAAAAACAACAATGCATCAAATTTAAGTTGTATTAATATTCCTATATATATTCAGGCCTGATCTTTAGCCCAGCCCTTTAATATTTACTGTATGGATGA
>NC_084550.2:16490000-16492500 GCF_033978685.3 Nerophis lumbriciformis | reverse complement strand
GTCAACAACTACAGTTTGTCGCTACATCTATAAGTGCAAGTTAAAACTCTACTATGCAAAGCAAAAAATATTTTATCAACAACACCCAGAAACTCTGCCGGCTTCGCTGGGTCCGAGCTCATCTAAGATGGACTGATGCAAAGTGGAAAAGTGTTCTGTGGTCTGACGAGTCCACATTTCAAATTGTTTTTGGAAACTGTGGACGTCGTGTCCTCCGGACCAAAGAGGAAAAGAACCATCCGGATTGTTATAGGCGCAAAGTTCAAAAGCCAGCATGTGTGATGGTATGGGGGTGTATTAGTGCCCAAGACATGGGTAACTTACACATCTGTGAAGGCACCATTAATGCTGAAAGGTACATACAGGTTCTGGAGCAACATATGTTGCCATCCAAGCAACGTTACCATGGACGCCCCTGCTTATTTCAGCAAGACAATGCCAAGCCACGTGTTACAACAGCGTGGCTTCGTAGTAAAAGAGTGCGCGTACTAGACTGGCCTGCCTGTAGTCCAGACCTGTCTCCCATTGAAAATGTGTGGCACATTATGAAGCCTAAAATACTACAACAAAGACCCCTTACAACTTAAGCTGCACATCAAGCAAGAATGGGAAAGAATTCCACCTGAAAAGCTTCAAACATGTGTCTCCTCAGTTCCCAAACGTTTACTGAGTGTTGTTAAAAGGAAAGGCCATGTAACACAGTGGTAAAAATGCCCCTGTGCCAACTTTTTTGCAATGTTTTGCTGCCATTAAATTCTAAGTTAATGATTATTTGCAAAAAAAAAATAGTTTCCCAGTTCGAACATTAAGTATCTTGTCTTTGCAGTCTATTCAATTGAATTATTCTTTGGTCCGTGTCTTTTGTCCAGTTCTCTAGTTCCTTGTTTTTGTTCTTAGTCTTCGGTCCATATCATTGGTCTATATCTTTGGTTCCTTTTTTTTGGTGCCCATCTATAGTACATTCTTTGGTCCGTGTCTTTGCTCCATGTCTTTGTATAAATCTTTGGTTCCTTGTTTTGGATCCATGTCTTTGGTCAATGTCTTTTTTTTACTGTCTTTGGTCCATATCTTCAGTGCCCTGCTTGTGGTCCTATGGTCCATATCTTTTGTTCTCTGTTTGTGGTTATTTGGTCCATATCTTTGGTTCCTTGTTTTTGGTCCCCATTAATGGTACATTGTTTGGTCCATGTCTGTGGTTCCTTCTTTTTGATCCATGCCTATGGTCCGTGTCTTTTGTCCAGTTCTCTAGTTCCTTGTTTTCAGTCTTAGTCTTTAGTCCATTACATTGGTCTATATCTTTGGTTCCTTGTTTTTGCTCCCCATTTATAGTACATTCTTTGGTCCGTGTCTTTGCTCTATGTCTTTGGTCTATGTCTTTGGTCCTTGTTTTTCGGAACCATGTCTTTGGTCCATGTCTTCGGTCCATGTCTTTTTTCCTGTCTTTGGTCCATATCTTTGGTGCCTTGCTTTTGGTCCCCATTTATGGTACATAGTTTGGTCCATGTTTGTGGTTCCATCTTTTTGATCCATGCCTATGATCCGTGTCTTTTGTCCAGTTCTCTAGTTCCTTGTTATCGGTCTTAGTCTTTGGTCCATATCATTGGTCTATATCTTTGGTTCCTTGTTTTTGGTCCCCATTGATAGTACATTCTTTGGTCCGTGTCTTTGCTCCATGTCTTTAGTCTATGTCTTTGGTTCCTTGTTTTTCGGAACCATGTCTTTGGTCCATGTCTTCGGTCCATGTCTTTTTTCCTGTCTTTGGTCCATATCTTCGGTGCCTTGCTTTTGGTCCTGAGGTCCATATCTTTTGTCTGTTTGTGGTCATTTGGTCCATATCTTTGGTTCCTTGATTTTGGTCCCCATTTATGGTACATAGTTTGGTCTATGTCTGTGGTTCCTTCTTTTTGATCCATGCCTATAGTCCGTGTCTTTTGTCCAGTTCTCTAGTTCCTTGTTATCAGTCTTAGTCTTTGGTCCATATCATTGGTCTATATCTTTGGTTCCTTGTTTTTGGTCCCCATTGATAGTACATTCTTTGGTACGTGTCTTTGCTCCATGTCTTTGGTCTATGTCTTTGGTTCCTTGTTTTTCGGAACCATGTCTTTGGTCCATATCTTTTGTTCTCTGTTTTTGGTTATTTGGTCCATATTATTGGTTCTCTGTTTTTGGTTATTTGGTCCATATATTTGGTTCCTTGTTTTTGGTCCCCATATATCGTACATTATTTGGTCCATGTATGTGGCTCTTTCTTTTTGATCCATGCCTATGGTCCATGTCTTTGGTCCGTGTCTTTCGTCCAGTTCTGTAGTTCCTTGTTTTTGGTCTTAGTCTTTGGTCCATATCATTGGTCTATATCTTTTGGTTCCTTGTTTTTGGTCCCCATCTATAGTACATTCGTTGGTCCGTGTCTTTGCTCCATGTCTTTGGTTCCTTGGTTTGGATCCATGTCTTTGGTCCATGTCTTTTTTTACCTGTCTTTGGTCACAATCTTCGGTGCCTT
>NC_084550.2:16477500-16485000 GCF_033978685.3 Nerophis lumbriciformis | reverse complement strand
AAAACTGAGTAGGAATTTCACAAGAAAAAGGTCACTATTTCACAAGAAAAACTTAGAATTTTGGCAGTATTGTAATAAAAGTCGACATTTTACTCAACGCAAGTCAAAATTTTACAAGACAAACTGAATATTTGTGCAATATTATGATGAAAGTTGGATTTTCACTCAATAGCAGTCGCAATTTTACAAGAAAAGCTTAACATGTTGGCAATTTTATGAAAAGAGTGTCATGTCTGTGTGATCATGTTTTGTTTTGGTTATGTTCGGTTTGGTTTTTGGACTCTTTGTGCACTCCTGTTTGTTTTGTCACCACAGCGACCATTAGTTTCACCTGTTTCACGTTTTGTACTCGCGCACCTGTTGTCAATCATGTTTGTACTATTTAAGCCCATTGTTGCCAGGAAGTCAGGCTGGCGACATTAACTCTGTTTTGCTTCTGACATACATGCTACCTTTGAAATCTATGCCATAGTTCCCTGCGTTCCAAGTAAGTTTTTGTTTATTGTTCATAGTTTTTTGCCCAAGTGCTAGTTTTTGTTTCATTAGTCAAGTTTGTTCGCCGCCTTTGTGCGCGCCTTTTGTTTGCACCTTTTTCTTGTAGTTTAGAGTTAAAAATAAATCATGTCTTTACCTTCACGCCATGTCCAGTCCAACTTTACTTGCATCTCGGGAAAACAAACAACCCATAGTCCACATTATGTCAAAGAGTCGTAATTTTACTCGACAAAAGTCACAATT
The DNA here is from genome assembly GCF_033978685.3 of Nerophis lumbriciformis. Lineage (NCBI taxonomy): Eukaryota > Metazoa > Chordata > Actinopteri > Syngnathiformes > Syngnathidae > Nerophis > Nerophis lumbriciformis. Next base: position 16,484,262 of record NC_084550.2, on the reverse strand, counting down.
CTATAAGAAAAGCTTAGAATTTTGTCAATTTTATGAAAAGAGTCGTCATTTTACTCGACAAAAGTCACAATTTTATAAGAAAAGCTTAGAATTTAGGCAATTTTATGAAAAGAGTCGTCATTTTACTCGACAAAAGTCACAATTTTATAAGAAAACTTTCAAATGTGGGCAATATTATAATAATAATCGGAATTTGACTTGGCAAAATTATGACAAAAGTCATCATTTTACAAAAAAAGTCACTATTTTACAAGAACAAAAAAATTGGCAACATTGTGATAAAAGTCAGAATTTTATACGACAAATGTCAACATTTTTCATTAAAAGGTAATAATTTTACATTAAAAAGTAATAATTTTACGAGAAAATATTGCAATATTACAGAAACAGAAATAATATGAAAAATTGTTCCCAATTTTATAAGAAAACAAGTCGACACACTTGAAAAAATAAAATAACGTATTTTATTTTTTCCAATTTTTTGTTTGTAATTGGTTTTTAATCTTCATTATTTACTTCAAGTTATTACAGTATGTCTCTATATACATATTTATTTATTAATGTTTTATTCATTTTGGCCAAAGGGGGCACATTTCAATTTCTTACACACACTTGTTATTACATATGTTGGCCAGAGGGGGAGCACTTTTATAACCTACACACACTTGTTGTTTCATATGTTGACCAGAGGGCGAGCACTTTTAAAACCGACACACAGTCAATTTGAAAAATCCCTCCTTTTTGGGACCACCCTAATTTTGATAGATTTCACCACCAGGGGGTGCAAATGAGATCTAATTTTTTTTGTTTTTCGTAATGTGCTTAAGGCCGATGACAAAGGAGTCACGGGCCACAGATGGCCCTTGTGCCGCACTTTGGGCAACCCAGCTGTAGAAGCTAACTGTTAATGGCCACTATAGTCTTAGTAGCGTTCATCCTATGGTCAAATATGGGACGCGGGTTGTCTTACATCAGCACCGGAAGACATTAAAAATCCGCCGTACACCTGGCGGGTTTTTTTCGGGGATAAATAGGGAAGTCCTTCTTTAGCTGCCGTCTTGTTTTATCATATATTGTTGCCTTTGCACCTGTCAATGTTTACTTTTGTATGCACATTAAATCAACCAAAAATTCAGACTTTGGAGCAATATTCACGGACTCTAGGATTTGGTTCTTTATTATATGCAATGGTTTTCTGTATTGGGACCATGATTTATGTCCTCATATGGAAGGTACTTTTCCTTGTTCATGTCTCAAGAAGGGTAGAAATACAAGAACACACACACACACACAATCAGGGTTCTGACCCGAAGTGGTGACAAAACAAGCTACTGTACTACAAATCTCTCATATTTCTCATCATGAGGCTATGCTGCTCCTCACCTTTCATTTCCTGACACGTCTAATTAGCCGCAGACGTGCAAATCCACGCGGAGGTTTTGCTTCCTTCTGCGAGCTTTTCTCTCTGCGGTCGTCTTATCTTCCATATTTTTCATAGCTTACTCTTCATACTCATCCTTGTGGTCTTCATATTCATGCCTCCGCCATACCGCGTCCGCACATGGCGCAGGTCAGGTGACAGGAAATGTTTACGCGTCATATAGAGGATCTTTGACTAGTGTTTCTGCTGGAGGTCCTTAAAAACCGCACCATGCTCTTGTTATATAGAGGATCTTTACTAGTGTTTCTGCTGTAGGTCCTCCAAAATAGCAGCAACCTCTTGTCATATAGAACATCTTTGACTAGTGTTTCTGTTGTAGGTCCTTAAACAGCACTATGCTCATGTCATTTAGAGGATCTTTGACTAGTGTTTCTGCTCTAGGTCTATAAAAACAGCACCATGCTCATGTCATAGCGAGGATCTTTGACTAGTGTTTCTGCTCTAGGTCCATAAAAACAGCACCATGCTCATGTCATATAGAGGATCTTTGACTAGTGTTTCTGCTCTAGGTCCTTAAACAGCACTATGCTCATGTAATTTAGAGGATCTTTGACTAGTATTTCTGCTCTAGGTCTATAAAAACAGCACCATGCTCATGTCATATAGAGGATCTTTGACTAATGTTTCTGGTATAGGTCCTTAAACACAGCACTATGCTCATGTCACAAAGAGGATCTTTGACTAGTGTTTCTGCTCTAGGTTCTTAAAAACCGCACCATGCTCATGTTATATAGAGGATCTTTACTAGTGTTTCTGCTGTAGGTCCTCAAAAACAGCAGCAACCTCATGTCATATAGAGGATCTTTGACTCGTGTTTCTGCTGTAGGTCCTTAAAAACAGCACCATGCTCATGTCATATAGAGGATCTTTGACTAGTGTTTCTGGTGTAGGTCCTTAAACAGCACCATGCTCATGTCACATAGAAGATCTTTGACTAATGTTTCTGCTCTAGGTCCTTAAAATCAACATGCTCTCGTCATATAAAGGATCTTTGACTAATGTTTCTGGTATAGGTCCTTAAAAACAGCACCATGCTCATGTCACATAGAGGATCTTTGACTAGTGTTTCTGCTGTAAGTTCTTAAAAACAGCAACATGCTCATGTTTTATAGAGGATCTTTGACTAATGTTTCTGCTCTAGGTCCTTAAAATCAACAGCATGCTCTCGTCATACAAAGGATCTTTGACTAATGTTTCTGGTATAGGTCCTTAAAAACAGCACCATGCTCATGTCACACAGAGGATCTTTGACTAGTGTTTCTGCTCTAGGTCCTTAAAAACCGCACCATGCTCATGTTATATAGAGGATCTTTACTTGTGTTTCTGCTGTAGGTCCTCCAAAACAGCAGCAACCTCTTGTCATATAGAAGATCTTTGACTAGTGTTTCTGTTGTAGGTCCTTAAACAGCACCATTTCTCATGTCATATAGAGGATCTTTGACTAGTGTTTCTGTTGTAGGTCCTTAAACAGCACCATGCTCATGTCACATAGAAGATCTTTGACTAGTGTTTCTGCTCTACGTCCTTAAAAACAGCACCATGCTCTTGTCGTATAGAGGATCTTTGACTAGTGTTTCTGGTGTAGGTCCTTAAAAAAAGGCACCATGCTCTTGTCATATTTATAGAGGATCTTTGACTAGTGTTTCAGCAGTAGGTTCTTAAAACAGCAGCATGCTCTCGACATATAGAGGATCTTTACGAGTGTTTCTGCTGTAGGTCCTCAAAAACATTTGACTAATGTTTCTGCTCTACGTCCTTAAAATCAACAGCATGTTCTTGTCATATAAAGGATCGTTGACTAATGTTTCTGGTGTAGGTTCTTAAAACAGCAGCATGCTACGTTATGTAGATGATCTTTGACTAGGGTTTTTGCTGTAGGTCCTTAACAACAGCACCATGCTCATGTTATATAGAGGATCTTTGACTAGTGTTTGTGCTCTAGGTCCTTAAAAACCGCACCATGCTCTTGTTATATAGAGGATCTTTACTAGTGTTTCTGCTGTAGGTCCTCCAAAACAGCAGCAACCTCTTGTCATTTGGAAGATCTTTGACTAGTGTTTCTGTTGTAGGTCCTTAAACAGCACCATGCTCATGTCATATAGAGGATCTTTGACTAGTGTTTCTGGTGTAGGTCCTTAAAAAGGCACCATGCTCTTGTCATAATTATAGAGGATCTTTGGCTAGTGTTTCTGATGTAGGTCCTTAAAAATAGCACCATGCTCATGTCATATAGAGGATCTTTGACTAATGTTTCTGGTGTAGGTACTTAAAAACAGCAACATGCTCTTGTTATATAGAGGATCTTTGACAAGTGTTTCTGCTTTTGGTCCTTAAAAACAGCAACATGCTCTTGTTATATAGAGGATCTTTGACTAGTGTTTCTGCTTTTGGTCCTTAAAAACAGCACCATGCTCATGTTGTATAGAGGATCTTTGACTAATGTTTCTGCTGTACATTATAAAAAAACAGCAGCTTTCTCCTGTCCTATAGAACATCTTTGACTAGTGTGTCTGCTGTAGGTCCTTAAAAACAGCAGGATGCTCATGTCATTTAGAGGATCTTTGTCCAGCGTTTTTGCTACACAGGATCTCTGATTAGCGCCTTAGGCTCCTAAAAACAGCAGGATGCTGCTGTCATACGCTGCTGAGGATGTTTTGAAAGGATGTCAAATCAAAGATCCTCTACGCGACAGGACTTTTTTGCGTCTGCTTTTAAGGATCTATTTTTAAAGAGTTGTCACAGCAAACGCAGGTGACAAGTTAGCGACAGCAAATTGTTGTGTTGTCGTTTTGTTGACAGGTCTCCTTTCTTCACGGAAGGTTTTGTTCAAGCGTTGTGTGTGTGTGTGAAGCATGCAAGGCGTGTAGAGAAGCCCCCAGGCTTCCTCTCATGGACTTGAACTCATTGTGACACAAGCAGGAACAAATTGCGTCTCCACGGGCGAAGCTTTTCCTTGGCGTCGCATGGCTGGGCAAGGATGTCATGACATTATCTGCAGAATGACGCCTGCAATACACTCGCTAGTCATTGACTGTCCGGGGAATCCAGCCAGCCATGCTAATCAATCAGCAGTGCGAACACACACTCACACACACACACACACACACACACACACACACACACACACACACACACACACACACACACACACACACACACACACACACACATTCCTGTATTTGTTACCTTCTTGAGACCTGAGAATAATGCCTACCTCTTTAGGACCACCCTTTCTAGATATATAAAGATTTGTATTTACAACATTAATAATGTATACATACTATACAAATATAAAAAAGCTTGTTGTGAAAAATGAGTTGGAATTTCACAAGAAAAAGGTCACAATTTCACAAGAAAAACTTAGAATTTTGGCAGTATTATAATAAAAGTTGTCCTTTTACTCAACGCGAGTCAAAATGTTATAAGAAAAACTGAACCTTTGTGCATATTATGATGAAAGTTAGAGTCGCAATTTTACAAGAAAGGCTTAAAATGTTGACAATTTTATGAAAAGTGTCGTAATTTTACTCGACAAAAGTCACAATTTTATAAGAAATCTTTCAAATGTTGGCAATATTATAATAATAATCGGAATTTTTACTTGGCAAAATGATGACAAAAGTCATAATTTTACTCAAAAAATGTCACGATTTTACAAGAACAACAAAGAAATTGGCATTATTGTGATTAAAGTCAGAATTTTATATGACAAATGTCACCATTTTGCATTAAAAAGTAATCATTTTTACATAAAAGTTATAATTTTACGAGAAAATATTGCGATATTACAGAAACAGAAAGAATATGAGAAATCAATCCCAATTTTAGAAGGAAAAAAGTTGACACATTGTGAGAAAAAGACTGCTTTTAGTTAATTTTGTATTTTTGGGGGAATTTTTTGTCTGTTATTGGTTTTTAATCTTCATTATTTACTTCAAGTTAATAAGTCTCTATATTCATATTTACTTTTTTTTTTTAATTAATTTTGCACTTGTCAATGTTTACTTTTGTATGTACATTAAATCAACAAAAAAATCCTGACTTTGGAGCAATGTTCACAGACTCTAATATTTGGCTCTCTATTAGATGCAATGGTTTTCCGTATTGGGACCAACTTGTTCATCGGTCCTTATATGGAAGGTACTTTTCCTTGCTGATGTCTCAAAAAGGGTAGCAATACAAGAACACACACACGCGTGTGCACACACACACACTCACTCACTCACGCACTCACTCACTCACTCACACACACACACATTCCTGTATTTGTTAGCTTCTTGAGACCTCTGAATAATGCCTACCTCTTTAGGACCAGCCTTTCTAGATATATAAAGATTTATATTTACAACATTAATAATATATACATACTATGCACATATAAAACAGCTTGTTGTGAAAAATTAGTTGGAATTTCACAAGAAAAACTTATAATTTTGGCAGTATTATAATACAAGTTGTCATTTTACTCAACGCGAGTCGAAATGTTACAAGAAAAACTGAACATTTGTGCAATATTATGAGGAAAGTTAGAATTTTCCTCAATAACGGTCGCAATTTTACAAGAAAGGCTTAAAATTTTGGCAATTTTATGAAAAAGTCGTAATTTTACTCGACAAGTCACAATTTTAGAACAAAACTTTAAAATGTTGGCAATATTATAATAATAGTCGGAATTTTTTTGGGCAAAATTATGGCAAAAGTCACTATTTTACAAGAACAAAAACATTGGCAATATTGTGATAAAAGTCAGAATTTTATGTGACAAATGTCACCATTTTGCATTAAAAAGTAATCAGTTTACGAGAAAATATTTGCAATATTTCAGAAACAGAAAGAATATGAGAAATTGTTCCCAATTTTATAAGAAAGAAGTCGACACATTGTGACAATTAGTTGGGTTTTTATTTTTATTTTTTGTTTGTTATTGGTTTTCAATCTTCATTATTTACTTCAAGTTATTACAATAAGTCTCTATATTCATATATATATATATATATATATAAAAACATTTTTTTTAATTAATTTTGCAGCTGTCAATGATTACTTTTGTATGCACATTAAATCAACAAAAAATCCTGACTTTGGACCAATGTTCACAGACTCTAGTATTTGGCTCTCTATTAGATGCAATGGTTTTCCGTATTGGGACCATGATTTCGGTCCTAACTTGTTCACCGGTCCTTATATGGAAGGTACTTTTTCTTGTTGATGTCTCAAGAAGGGTAGAAATTCAAGCACACACACACACACACACACACACACACACACACACACACACACACACTTCATACATACACACACACACAAATATACACGTACAT
>NC_084550.2:16460000-16472500 GCF_033978685.3 Nerophis lumbriciformis | reverse complement strand
TGTAAAAAAATATGTATGTGTGTGTGTGTGTATATATATATATATGTGTGTATATATATATATATGTGTATGTATGTGTGTATATATATATATATATGTGTATGTATGTGTATATATATATATATATGTATATATATATGTGTATATATATATATATATATATGTATGTATGTATGTATGTATGTGTGTGTGTGTGTGTGTGTGTGTGTGTGTGTGTGTATATATATATATATATATATATATATATATATATATATATATATATATATGAATGTGTGTGTATGTGTGTGTGGTCCAAAGATTTAAAAGTGGAATGAAATAAAACTGGTTCCAAAGAGCATAAATAATGTCTAATGAGAAGAGTGACATTTAGTTGCAGGACAGATGTTTATCCTCCTCGGTCAGTGGGTAATGAGGCAGACTCCTGAGACGTATTAACTCAACCCACTTTCCGCCACATCAGCACATTTTCCTTCCTTTCCCTCCATTTCTTTCCCCATCTTCTCCCCCGATTATCTCCTCCCGTCGTGGCCTAATCGCTTCTCTTTGTCAGCGGAACCAACGGTCCCTCTCTCTCCTCCGCAGAGGTTGTCCAACTGAGCCTGGCGGAGGACCAGCGGGTCAGCGTCTCCACGGTGACGGTGGGCCTCAGCGCCGTCCTGACCTGCGCCATCCAGGGGACCCTGCGCCCGCCCGTCATCTGGAAGAGGAACGGCATCGTTCTCAACTTCCTGGACCTGGAGGACATTAATGTGAGTTGGCTTGATCTTGCGTCATTTTTTTTTTTTTTTTTTTGTGCAGCTTTCAAGAAAGCATGTTAGCTTGCAGCATCTTCAGGGCTAAAATATGCTAATGTAGCGCGTTGTCCTGGGGGGCCAAGTCTGTGTTAGTCAAAGCAACCTCTTTAGTTTTGTGTTTTTATTTGTTTTGTTGGTTTTCTCGGCGAATATTTGTTTGCACCTTTCAAGTAAAACATGTGAGCTTGCAGCCCCTTTAGGGCTCAAATATGCTAATACACCACCTTGTCCTGGGGGGGCGGAGTCTGTGTCAGTCGAGGCAAACTTGTTTTAAAGCAACCTTTTTTGTTTTGTTTTTTATTTTATTTTTTTGTTAGTTTTGTTTGGAAGAACATTATTTTTTGGCACTTTTCAAGAAAACATGTGAGCTTGCAGCCCCTTTAGGGCTCAAATATGCTAATGCACCACCTTGTCCTGAGGGGCGGAGTCTGTGTCAGTCGAGGCAAACTTTTTTTTAAAGCAACATTTTTTGTTTTGTTTTTTATTTTATTTTTTTGTTAGTTTTGTTAGGAAGAACATTATTTTTTGGCACTTTTCAAGAAAAACATGTGAGCTTGCAGCCCCTTTAGGGCTCAAATATGCTAATGCACCACCTTGTCCTGGGGGGGCGGAGTCTGTGTCAGTCGACGCAAACTTGTTTTAAAGCATCTTTTTTGTTTTGTTTTTTATTTAATTTTTTTGGTTGGTTTTGTTAGGAAGAACATTATTTTTTGGCACTTTTCAAGAAACCATGTTAGCTTGCAGCCCCTTTAGGGCTCAAATATGCTAATGCACCACCTTGTCCTGGGGGGGGGGGGGGGTCTGTGTCAGTCGAGGCAAACTTTTTTTAAAGCAACCTTTTTTGTTTTTTTTTTGTTTTGTTTTTTTGTTTGGAAGAACATTATTTTTTGGCACTTTTCAAGAAAAACATGTGAGCTTGCAGCCCCTTTAGGGCTCAAATGTGCTAATGCACCACCTTGTCCTGAGGGGCGGAGTCTGTGTCAGTTGAGGCAAACTTGTTTTAAAGCAACCTTTTTTGTTTTGTTTTTTATTTATTTATTTATTCTTAGTTTTGTTAGGAAGAACATTATTTTTTGGCACTTTTCAAGAAAACATGTTAGCTTGCAGCCCCTTTAGGGCTCAAATATGCTAATGCACCACCTTGTCCTGGGGGGGCGGAGTCTGTGTCAGTCGAGGCAAACTTTTTAAAGCAACCTTTTTTGTTTTATTTTTTATTTAATTTTTTTGGTTGGTTTTGTTAGGAAGAACATTATTTTTTGGCACTTTTCAAGAAAACATGTTAGCTTGCAGCCCCTTTAGGGCTCAAATATGCTAATGCACCACCTTGTTTTGGGGGGGGCGGAGTCTGTGTCAGTCGAGGCAAACTTTTTTTTAAAGCAACCTTTTTTGTTTTGTTTTTTATTTTATTTTTTTGTTAGTTTTGTTAGGAAGAACATTTTTTAGCACTTTTCAAGAAAAACATGTGAGCTTGCAGCCCCTTTAGGGCTCAAATATGCTAATGCACCACCTTGTCCTGGAGGGGCGGAGTCTGTGTCAGTCGAGGCAAACTTTTTTTTAAAGCAACCTTTTTTGTTTTGTTTTTTATTTTATTTTTTTGTTAGGAAGAACATTATTTTTTGGCACCTTTCAAATAAAACATGTGAGCTTGCAGCCCCTTTAGAGCTCAAATATGCTAATACACCACCTTGTCCTGGGGGGCGGAGTCTGTGTCAGTGGGAGGCAAACTTTTTTTTAAAGCAAACTTTTTTGTTTTGTTTTTTATTTTATTTTTTGTTAGTTTTGTTAGGAAGAACATTATTTTTTGCCACTTTTCAAGAAAAACATGTGAGCTTGCAGCCCCTTTAGGGCTCAAATATGCTAATGCACCACCTTGTCCTGAGGGGCGGAGTCTGTGTCAGTTGAGGCAAACTTGTTTTAAAGCAACCTTTTTTGTTTTGTTTTTTATTTATTTATTTATTCTTAGTTTTGTTAGGAAGAACATTATTTTTTGGCACTTTTCAAGAAAACATGTTAGCTTGCAGCCCCTTTAGGGCTCAAATATGCTAATGCACCACCTTGTCCTGGGGGGGCGGAGTCTGTGTCAGTCGAGGCAAACTTTTTAAAGCAACCTTTTTTGTTTTATTTTTTATTTAATTTTTTTGGTTGGTTTTGTTAGGAAGAACATTATTTTTTGGCACTTTTCAAGAAAACATGTTAGCTTGCAGCCCCTTTAGGGCTCAAATATGCTAATGCACCACCTTGTTTTGGGGGGGCGGAGTCTGTGTCAGTCGAGGCAAACTTTTTTTTAAAGCAACCTTTTTTGTTTTGTTTTTTATTTTATTTTTTTGTTAGTTTTGTTAGGAAGAACATTTTTTAGCACTTTTCAAGAAAAACATGTGAGCTTGCAGCCCCTTTAGGGCTCAAATATGCTAATGCACCACCTTGTCCTGGAGGGGCGGAGTCTGTGTCAGTCGAGGCAAACTTTTTTTTAAAGCAACCTTTTTTGTTTTGTTTTTTATTTTATTTTTTTGTTAGGAAGAACATTATTTTTTGGCACCTTTCAAATAAAACATGTGAGCTTGCAGCCCCTTTAGAGCTCAAATATGCTAATACACCACCTTGTCCTGGGGGGCGGAGTCTGTGTCAGTGGGAGGCAAACTTTTTTTTAAAGCAAACTTTTTTGTTTTGTTTTTTATTTTATTTTTTGTTAGTTTTGTTAGGAAGAACATTATTTTTTGCCACTTTTCAAGAAAAACATGTGAGCTTGCAGCCCCTTTAGGGCTCAAATATGCTAATGCACCACCTTGTCCTGAGGGGCGGAGTCTGTGTCAGTCGAGGCAAACTTTTTTTTAAAGCAACATTTTTTGTTTTGTTTTTTATTTTATTTTTTTGTTAGTTTTGTTAGGAAGAACATTATTTTTTGGCACTATTCAAGAAAAACATGTGAGCTTGCAGCCCCTTTAGGGCTCAAATATGCTAATGCACCACCTTGTTTTGGGGGGGCAGAGTCTGTGTCAGTCGAGGCAAACTTTTTTTTAAAGCAACATTTTTTGTTTTGTTTTTTATTTTATTTTTTTGTTAGTTTTGTTAGGAAGAACATTATTTTTTGGCACTTTTCAAGAAAACATGTTAGCTTGCAGCCCCTTCAGGGCTCAAATATGCTAATGCACCACCTTGTTTTGGGGGGGCAGAGTCTGTGTCAGTCGAGGCAAACTTTAGGGCTCAAATATGCTAATGCACCATCTTGTCCTGGGGGGCGGAGTCTGTGTCAGTCGAGGCAAACTTTTTTAAAGCAACCTTTTTTGTTTTGTTTTTTATTTTATTTTTTTGTTAGTTTTGTTTGGAAGAACATTATTTTTTGGCACTTTTCAAGAAAACATGTGAGCTTGCAGCCCCTTTAGGGCTCAAATATGCTAATGCACCACCTTGTCCTGAGGGGCGGAGTCTGTGTCAGTTGAGGCAAACTTGTTTTAAAGCAACCTTTTTTGTTTTGTTTTTTATTTATTTATTTATTCTTAGTTTTGTTAGGAAGAACATTATTTTTTGGCACTTTTCAAGAAAACATGTTAGCTTGCAGCCCCTTTAGGGCTCAAATATGCTAATGCACCACCTTGTTTTGGGGGGGCGGAGTCTGTGTCAGTCGAGGCAAACTTTTTTTTAAAGCAACCTTTTTTGTTTTGTTTTTTATTTTATTTTTTTGTTAGTTTTGTTAGGAAGAACATTTTTTAGCACTTTTCAAGAAAAACATGTGAGCTTGCAGCCCCTTTAGGGCTCAAATATGCTAATGCACCACCTTGTCCTGGAGGGGCGGAGTCTGTGTCAGTCGAGGCAAACTTTTTTTTAAAGCAACCTTTTTTGTTTTGTTTTTTATTTTATTTTTTTGTTAGGAAGAACATTATTTTTTGGCACCTTTCAAATAAAACATGTGAGCTTGCAGCCCCTTTAGAGCTCAAATATGCTAATACACCACCTTGTCCTGGAGGGGCGGAGTCTGTGTCAGTGGGAGGCAAACTTTTTTTTAAAGCAAACTTTTTTGTTTTGTTTTTTATTTTATTTTTTGTTAGTTTTGTTAGGAAGAACATTATTTTTTGGCACTATTCAAGAAAAACATGTGAGCTTGCAGTCCCTTTAGGGCTCAAATATGCTAATGCGCCACCTTGTCCTGGGGGGGCGGAGTCTGTGTCAGTCGACGCAAAGTTTTTTTAAAGCATCTTTTTTGTTTTGTTTTTTATTTAATTTTTTTGGTTGGTTTTGTTAGGAAGAACATTATTTTTTGGCACTTTTCAAGAAACCATGTTAGCTTGCAGCTCCTTTAGGGCTCAAATATGCTAATGCACCACCTTGTCCTGGGGGGGGGGGGGGGGTCTGTGTCAGTCGAGGCAAACTTTTTTTAAAGCAACCTTTTTTGTTTTTTTATTTTTTTTATTTTTTTGTTAGGAAGAACATTATTTTTTGGCACTTTTCAAGAAAAACATGTGAGCTTGCAGCCCCTTTAGGGCTCAAATGTGCTAATGCACCACCTTGTCCTGGAGGGGCGGAGTCTGTGTCAGTCGAGGCAAACTTTTTTTTAAAGCAACCTTTTTTGTTTTATTTTTTATTTAATTTTTTTGGTTGGTTTTGTTAGGAAGAACATTATTTTTTGGCACTTTTCAAGAAAACATGTTAGCTTGCAGCCCCTTTAGGGCTCAAATATGCTAATGCACCACCTTGTTTTGGGGGGGCGGAGTCTGTGTCAGTCGAGGCAAACTTTTTTTTAAAGCAACCTTTTTTGTTTTGTTTTTTATTTTATTTTTTTGTTAGTTTTGTTAGGAAGAACATTTTTTAGCACTTTTCAAGAAAAACATGTGAGCTAGCAACCCCTTTAGGGCTCAAATATGCTAATGCAGCACCTTGTCCTGGAGGGGCGGAGTCTGTGTCAGTCGAGGCAAACTTTTTTTTAAAGCAACCTTTTTTGTTTTGTTTTTTATTTTATTTTTTTGTTAGGAAGAACATTATTTTTTGGCACCTTTCAAATAAAACATGTGAGCTTGCAGCCCCTTTAGAGCTCAAATATGCTAATGCACCACCTTGTCCTGGGGGGCGGAGTCTTTGTCAGTGGGAGGCAAACTTTTTTTTAAAGCAAACTTTTTTGTTTTGTTTTTTATTTTATTTTTTGTTAGTTTTGTTAGGAAGAACATTATTTTTTGCCACTTTTCAAGAAAAACATGTGAGCTTGCAGCCCCTTTAGGGCTCAAATACGCTAATGCACCACCTTGTCCTGGAGGGCGGAGTCTGTGTCAGTTGAGGCAAACTTTTTTTAAAGCAACCTTTTTTGTTTTGTTTTTTATTTTATTTTTTTGTTAGGAAGAACATTATTTTTTGGCACTTTTCAAGAAAAACATGTTAGCTTGCAGCCCCTTTAGGGCTCAAATATGCTAATACACCACCTTGTCCTGGAGGGCGGAGTCTGTGTCAGTTGAGGCAAACTTTTTTTAAAGCAACCTTTTTTGTTTTGTTTTTTATTTTATTTTTTTGTTCGGAAGAACATTATTTTTTGGCACTTTTCAAGAAAAACATGTGAGCTTGCAGCCCCTTTAGGGCTCAAATATGCTAATGCACCATCTTGTCCTGGGGGGCGGAGTCTGTGTCAGTCGAGGCAAACTTGTTTTAAAGCAACCTTTTTTGTTTTGTTTTTTATTTTATTTTTTTGTTAGTTTTGTTTGGAAGAACATTATTTTTTGGCACTTTTCAAGAAAACATGTGAGCTTGCAGCCCCTTTAGGGCTCAAATGTGCTAATGCACCACCTTGTCCTGGAGGGGCGGAGTCTGTGTCAGTCGAGGCAAACTTTTTTTTAAAGCAACCTTTTTTGTTTTATTTTTTATTTAATTTTTTTGGTTGGTTTTGTTAGGAAGAACATTATTTTTTGGCACTTTTCAAGAAAACATGTTAGCTTGCAGCCCCTTTAGGGCTCAAATATGCTAATGCACCACCTTGTTTTGGGGGGGCGGAGTCTGTGTCAGTCGAGGCAAACTTTTTTTTAAAGCAACCTTTTTTGTTTTGTTTTTTATTTTATTTTTTTGTTAGTTTTGTTAGGAAGAACATTTTTTAGCACTTTTCAAGAAAAACATGTGAGCTAGCAACCCCTTTAGGGCTCAAATATGCTAATGCAGCACCTTGTCCTGGAGGGGCGGAGTCTGTGTCAGTCGAGGCAAACTTTTTTTTAAAGCAACCTTTTTTGTTTTGTTTTTTATTTTATTTTTTTGTTAGGAAGAACATTATTTTTTGGCACCTTTCAAATAAAACATGTGAGCTTGCAGCCCCTTTAGAGCTCAAATATGCTAATGCACCACCTTGTCCTGGGGGGCGGAGTCTGTGTCAGTGGGAGGCAAACTTTTTTTTAAAGCAAACTTTTTTGTTTTGTTTTTTATTTTATTTTTTGTTAGTTTTGTTAGGAAGAACATTATTTTTTAGCACTTTTCAAGAAAAACATGTGAGCTAGCAACCCCTTTAGGGCTCAAATACGCTAATGCACCACCTTGTCCTGGAGGGCGGAGTCTGTGTCAGTTGAGGCAAACTTTTTTTAAAGCAACCTTTTTTGTTTTGTTTTTTATTTTATTTTTTTGTTCGGAAGAACATTATTTTTTGGCACTTTTCAAGAAAAACATGTGAGCTTGCAGCCCCTTTAGGGCTCAAATATGCTAATGCACCATCTTGTCCTGGGGGGCGGAGTCTGTGTCAGTCGAGGCAAACTTGTTTTAAAGCAACCTTTTTTGTTTTGTTTTTTATTTTATTTTTTTGTTAGTTTTGTTTGGAAGAACATTATTTTTTGGCACTTTTCAAGAAAACATGTGAGCTTGCAGCCCCTTTAGGGCTCAAATATGCTAATGCACCACCTTGTCCTGAGGGGCGGAGTCTGTGTCAGTTGAGGCAAACTTGTTTTAAAGCAACCTTTTTTGTTTTGTTTTTTATTTATTTATTTATTCTTAGTTTTGTTAGGAAGAACATTATTTTTTGGCACTTTTCAAGAAAACATGTTAGCTTGCAGCCACTTTAGGGCTCAAATATGCTAATGCACCACCTTGTCCTGGGGGGGCGGAGTCTGTGTCAGTCGAGGCAAACTTTTTAAAGCAACCTTTTTTGTTTTATTTTTTATTTAATTTTTTTGGTTGGTTTTGTTAGGAAGAACATTATTTTTTGGCACTTTTCAAGAAAACATGTTAGCTTGCAGCCCCTTTAGGGCTCAAATATGCTAATGCACCACCTTGTTTTGGGGGGGCGGAGTCTGTGTCAGTCGAGGCAAACTTTTTTTTAAAGCAACCTTTTTTGTTTTGTTTTTTATTTTATTTTTTTGTTAGTTTTGTTAGGAAGAACATTTTTTAGCACTTTTCAAGAAAAACATGTGAGCTTGCAGCCCCTTTAGGGCTCAAATATGCTAATGCACCACCTTGTCCTGGAGGGGCGGAGTCTGTGTCAGTCGAGGCAAACTTTTTTTTAAAGCAACCTTTTTTGTTTTGTTTTTTATTTTATTTTTTTGTTAGGAAGAACATTATTTTTTGGCACCTTTCAAATAAAACATGTGAGCTTGCAGCCCCTTTAGAGCTCAAATATGCTAATGCACCACCTTGTCCTGGGGGGCGGAGTCTGTGTCAGTGGGAGGCAAACTTTTTTTTAAAGCAAACTTTTTTGTTTTGTTTTTTATTTTATTTTTTGTTAGTTTTGTTAGGAAGAACATTATTTTTTGCCACTTTTCAAGAAAAACATGTGAGCTTGCAGCCCCCTTAGGGCTCAAATACGCTAATGCACCACCTTGTCCTGGAGGGCGGAGTCTGTGTCAGTTGAGGCAAACTTTTTTTAAAGCAACATTTTTTGTTTTGTTTTTTATTTTATTTTTTTGTTAGGAAGAACATTATTTTTTGGCACTTTTCAAGAAAAACATGTGAGCTTGCAGCCCCTTTAGGGCTCAAATATGCTAATGCACCACCTTGTCCTGGGGGGGGGGGCGGAGTCTGTGTCAGTCGAGGCAAACTTTTTTTAAAGCAACCTTTTTTGTTTTGTTTTTTATTTTATTTTTTTGTTCGGAAGAACATTATTTTTTGGCACTTTTCAAGAAAAACATGTGAGCTTGCAGCCCCTTTAGGGCTCAAATATGCTAATGCACCATCTTGTCCTGGGGGGCGGAGTCTGTGTCAGTCGAGGCAAACTTGTTTTAAAGCAACCTTTTTTGTTTTGTTTTTTATTTTGTTAGTTTTGTTTGGAAGAACATTATTTTTTGGCACTTTTCAAGAAAACATGTGAGCTTGCAGCCCCTTTAGGGCTCAAATATGCTAATGCGCCACCTTGTCCTGAGGGGCGGAGTCTGTGTCAGTTGAGGCAAACTTGTTTTAAAGCAACCTTTTTTGTTTTGTTTTTTATTTATTTATTTTTTCTTAGTTTTGTTAGGAAGAACATTATTTTTTGGCACTTTTCAAGAAAACATGTTAGCTTGCAGCCCCTTTAGGGCTCAAATATGCTAATGCACCACCTTGTCCTGGGGGGGCGGAGTCTGTGTCAGTCGAGGCAAACTTTTTTTTAAAGCAACCTTTTTTGTTTTTGTTTTTTGTTAGTTTTGTTAGGAAGAACATTATTTTTTGGCACTTTTCAAGAAAACATGTGAGCTTGCAGCCCCTTTAGGGCTCAAATATGCTAATGCACCACCTTGTCCTGAGGGGTGGAGTCTGTGTCAGTTGAGGCAAACTTGTTTTAAAGCAACCTTTTTTGTTTTGTTTTTTATTTATTTATTTTTTCTTAGTTTTGTTAGGAAGAACATTATTTTTTGGCACTTTTCAAGAAAACATGTTAGCTTGCAGCCACTTTAGGGCTCAAATATGCTAATGCACCACCTTGTCCTGGGGGGGCGGAGTCTGTGTCAGTCGAGGCAAACTTTTTTTTAAAGCAACCTTTTTTGTTTTGTTTTTTGTTAGTTTTGTTAGGAAGAACATTATTTTTTGGCACTTTTCAAGAAAACATGTTCGCTTGCAGCCCCTTTAGGGCTCAAAAATGCTAATGCACCACCTTGTCCTGGGGGGCGGAGTCTGTGTCAGTCGAGGCAAACTTTTTTTTTAAAGCAACCTTTTTTGTTTTGTTTTTTATTTTATTTTTTTGTTAGTTTTGTTAGGAAGAACATTTTTTGGCACTTTTCAAGAAAAACATGTGAGCTTGCAGCCCCTTTAGGGCTAAAATATGCTAATGCACCACCTTGTCCTGGTGGGCAGAGTCTGTGTCGTTCAAAGAAAACTTGTTTTAAGGCAAACTTTTTTGTTTTGTTTTTAATTTTGTTAGTTTTGTTAGTAAGAACATTATTTTTTGGCAATTTTCAAGAAAACATGTTAGCTTGCAGCCCCTTTAGGGCTAAAATATGCTAATGCACCATTTTGTCCTGGGGGGCGGAGTCTGTGTCAGTCGAGGCAAACTTGTTTTAAAGCAACCTTTTTTGTTTTGTTTTTTATTTTATTTTTTTGTTAGTTTTGTTTGGAAGAACATTATTCTTTGGCACTTTTCAAGAAAACATGTGAGCTTGCAGCCCCTTTAGGGCTCAAATATGCTAATGCACCACCTTGTCCTGAGGGGCGGAGTCTGTGTCAGTTGAGGCAAACTTGTTTTAAAGCAACCTTTTTTGTTTTGTTTTTTATTTATTTATTTTTTCTTAGTTTTGTTAGGAAGAACATTATTTTTTGGCACTTTTCAAGAAAACATGTTAGCTTGCAGCCCCTTTAGGGCTCAAATATGCTAATGCACCACCTTGTCCTGGGGGGGCGGAGTCTGTGTCAGTCGAGGCAAACTTTTTTTTAAAGCAACCTTTTTTGTTTTGTTTTTTGTTTTTGTTTTTTGTTAGTTTTGTTAGGAAGAACATTATTTTTTGGCACTTTTCAAGAAAACATGTTCGCTTGCAGCCCCTTTAGGGCTCAAAAATGCTAATGCACCACCTTGTCCTGGGGGGCGGAGTCTGTGTCAGTCGAGGCAAACTTTTTTTTTAAAGCAAACTTTTTTGTTTTGTTTTTTATTTTATTTTTTTGTTAGTTTTGTTAGGAAGAACATTTTTTGGCACTTTTCAAGAAAAACATGTGAGCTTGCAGCCCCTTTAGGGCTAAAATATGCTAATGCACCACCTTGTCCTGGTGGGCGGAGTCTGTGTCGTTCAAAGAAAACTTGTTTTAAGGCAAACTTTTTTGTTTTGTTTTTAATTTTATTTTTTTGTTAGTTTTGTTAGTAAGAACATTATTTTTTGGCATTTTTCAAGAAAACATGTTAGCTTACAGCCCCTTTTGGGTTAAGATATGCTAATGCAACATGTTGTCCTGGGGGGTTAGGGTTAGGGTTAGGGTTAGTCTGTCGTTCAAAGAAAACTTGTTTTAAGGCAAAGTTTTTTTTTTCTTTTTTACGTATTTCTTTCTTTATTATTGTTAGTTTCTTTAAGGCATATTTTTTGTTGCACCTTTCAAGGAAATATGTCAGCTTGCAGCATCTTTATGGCTGTATATGCTGGTTTAATGTGTTGTCCTTGGGGTCCTCGTCTCGGTCATCCAAGGGAAACTTTAAATGTTTTTGTTTTGTTTTTTATTTGTTTTGTTGTAAGTTTTTTTTAAGGCAAACATTTTCAAAAAAAAATTTTTTGGCACTTTTCAAGAAAACATGTTAGCTTGCACCCTCTTTAGGGTTAAGATATGCTAATGCAACATGAAAGAATAATGTTTTTAAGGCAAAGTTTTTTGTTTTCTTCTTTCTTTTTTACATATTTATTTATTTATGTATTATTGTTAGTTTCTTTAAGACCTTTTTTTTGCACCTTTCAAGAAAATATGTCAGCTTGCAGCATCTTTAGTGCTGCATATGCTGGTTTGATGTGTTGTCCTTGGGGTCCCAGTCTCTGTCATCCAAGGCAAACTTTAAATGTTTTTCTTTTTTTTATTTGTTTTGTTGTGTTACTTTTTTAAGGAAAACATTAGTATTTATTTATATTATTTTATTTTTTTGCACTTTTCAAGAAATCATGGTAGCTTGCAGCATCTTTAGGGCTATAGTATGCGGAGTCAACAAATTAACACATGGTTGAATACATTTTTTTCGAAAAGGTTACCTTCTCGGTCACTCTATTTCAGTAGGTGGCAGTATTGCACACCGCAAGGTTGCTTGCCAACCGCCATTAAAAAAGAAGAAGAAGGCAGTCTTGGCGTCTCAAACTATCTTTCACACACAACAGCGCCGACTTTCAAAACTCACTCAACATTCTCCTGCTCGCTAAAAGAAGGAACTCCCAATTGTGTTTACTGTTGATTCACTGTTTCAGCTTGAATTTCCTTGTTAAAATGTAGTGTTTTACTGCCTGACAAAAGTCTATCATTATCCTGTATTTGTTGCAGAGCTGTGTAGCATGTATTTGCCTCTTCTCTTGGCCAATTCACACTTGAAAAAGAGACTCAGTACGTGTGTGGGTGTGGGGGTGTGTGTGTGGGTGTGCGTGTGTTCTTGTATTTCTACCCTTCTTGAGACATCAACAAGGAAAAGTATCTCCAAAATGAGGACCGGTGAACAAGTTAGGACCAAAATCATGGTCCCAATAAGGAAAACCATTGCATCTAATAGAGAGACAAATCCTAGAGTCCGTGAACATTGCTCCAAAGTCAGGATTTTTTGTTGATGTAATGTGCATACAAAAGTAAACATTGACAGGTGCAAAGGCAGCAATATATGATAAAACAAGACGGCAG
>NC_084550.2:16442500-16455000 GCF_033978685.3 Nerophis lumbriciformis | reverse complement strand
TTTATATTAATGTTGTATAGTTTTTATTGTATTAGCATGTTATAGTTTTTATGTTAATGTTGTATAGTTTTTATGTTATTAAAGTTTTATAATTTGTATGTTAATGTTGTATACTTTTTATGTTATTAACCTTTTATAGTTATGTTATAAACCTTTTATAGTTTTTATGTTAACGTTTTATAGTTTTTATATTAATGTTGTATACTTTTTATGCTATTAAACTTTTATAGTTTTTAAGTTAATGTTGTATACTTTTATGTTATTAACCTTTTATAGTTTTATGTTATTAACCTTTTATAGTTTTTATGTTATTAACTTTTTATAGTTTTTATGTTAACGTTTTGTAGTTTTTATGTTATTAACTTTTTATAGTTTTTATGTTAACGTTTTGTAGTTTTTATGTTAATGTTGTATAGTTTGTATGCTATTAAACCTTTATAGTTTTTAAGTTAATGTTGTATACTTTTTATGTTATTAACCTTTTATAGTTTTATGTTATTATCCTTTTATAGTTTTTGTTATTAACCTTTTATAGTTTTTATGTTAACGTTTTATAGCTTTTATGTTAATGTTTTATAGTTTTTATGCTATTAAACTTTTATAGTTTTTAAGTTAATGTTGTATACTTTTTATGTTATTACCCTTTTATAGTTTTTATGTTATTAACCTTTTATAGTTTTTATGTTATTAACCTTTTATAGTTTTTATGTTATCAACCTTTTATAGTTTTTAAGTTAATGTTGTATAGTTTTTATGTTATCAAAGTTTTATAGTTTTCATGTTGTTCACGTTTTATAGTTTTTGTGTTAACGTTTGATAGTTTTTATGTTAGTAACTATTATTGGTTGAGCTTACCCACCTGGAAGCAATTTAATCTATCATGTACCAAATTAAATTGCTTCCAGGTGGGTAAGATCAACCAAATGCATTCCTTACATTAGGCGCACCGGGTAATAAGGTGTACTGTTGAATTTTAAGAAAATAAAAAGGATTTTAAGTGCGCCTTAAGTCCGGAAAGTAGGGTATGTTAGTGTTTTCATAGCTACCTATTGTTCTATTTAACTCATTTCACTTGATCAAACCAATTTTAGCATTCCACATGACTAAATCATCCAACGATTAGATTGATATCGGATTCGGCTGATACTGAAGGCTCCAGTATCAATATCGGAAGATGATTAATTTTACCAAAGTCGTACTAAAAAATTTTGCTCGATTTTTGAGCGCCGCGTGTAATGTTCTATATTTTCAATGGAACATCTAAAATGTCGGTGTTTACTTGAGTCATATTGCCATCATAGTGCAGCCTACACTTATCTTTTATGTTTGACTGCCATCTACTGGTCACACTTATCATTACACCATGCACCAAATAAAATAGCTTCGAGGTCGGTAAGCTCAACCAAACGTATTCCTTACATTAGGTGCACCGGGTTATAAGGCGCACTGTCGAGTTTTGAGAGGAAAAAAATAATTTCAAGTGCGCCTTATAGTCCGGAAAATAAGGTACATATATTGACCTATATTGTATTGGTCTTGGTACTTAACGCAGTGTTTTTCAACCTTTTTTGAGCCAAGGCACATTTTTTTCCTAAAATAAATACGGAGGCACACCACCAGCAGAAAAGGTTAAAAAATGAAACTCCACCAGGTTGTCTTTTTTTGGAGTTTGTTGTTGTTTTCCTGTGTGTGGTGCTTTAGTTCCTGTCTTGCGCTGTTATTTTGGTGACTCTACCTGCTTTGTTGGTGTTCTCCTGTAGCAGCTTCACGCCTTCCTTTGAGTGCTATTCCCCTGTTTTCGCAGTTGTGTGTACGCTATCCTTCTTTGTGGGGACATTGTTGATTGTCATGTCATGTACGGATGTACTTTGTGGACTCCGTCCCTGCTCCACACGCTGTAAGTTTTTGCCGTCGTCCAGCATTCTGTTTTTGTTTTACTTTGTAGCCAGTTCAATTTGACTTTTGTTTTGCATAGCCATCCCTGTGCTTCGGTGCCTTTTCCTAGCCTTTTGTTCATTTTTGGTTTAAGCGTTACATACATACTTGCCAACCTTGAGACTTCCGAATTCGGGAGATTGGGGGGGGGATTTAGGGGGTAGGAGTATATTTATAGCTAGAATTCACTAAAATTCAAGTATTTCTTATACAAACCCAGTTTCTGTATGAGTTGGTAAATTGTGCTAGATGTAAATATAAACGGAATACAATGATTTGCAAATCATTTTCAACCCATATTCAGTTGAATATGCTACAAAGATATGACATATTTGATGTTCAAACTGATAAACTTTTTTTATTTTTTTGCAAATAATCATTACCTTTAGAATTTGATGCCA
The DNA here is from genome assembly GCF_033978685.3 of Nerophis lumbriciformis. Lineage (NCBI taxonomy): Eukaryota > Metazoa > Chordata > Actinopteri > Syngnathiformes > Syngnathidae > Nerophis > Nerophis lumbriciformis. The sequence continues at coordinate 16,452,664 of NC_084550.2, read as the reverse complement.
GCAACACGTGACAAAGAAGTTGGGAAAGATGGCAATAAATACTGATAAAGTTGAGGAATCAAACACTTGTTTGGAACATCCCACAGGTGTGCAGGCTAATTGGGAACAGGTGGGTGCCATGATTGGGTATAAAAACAGCTTCCCAAAAAATGCTCAGTCTTTCACAAGAAAGGATGGGGCGAGGTACACCCCTTTATCCACAACTGCGTGAGAAAATAGTCAAACAGTTTAAGAACAACGTTTCTCAAAGTGCAATTGCAAGAAATTTAGGGATTTCAACATCTACGGTCCGTAATATCATCAAAAAGTTCAGTTCGATCTGGAGAAATCACTGCACGTAAGCAGCATGGCCGGAAACCAATATTGAATGACCATGACCTTCGATCCCTCAGACGGCACTGTATCAAAAACCGACATCAATCTCTAAAGGATATCACCACATGGGCTCAGGAACACTTCAGAAAACCACTGTCACTAAATACAGTTGGTCGCTACATCTGTAAGTGCAAGTTAAAGCTCTACTATGCAAAGCGAAAGCCATTTATCAACAACATCCAGAAACCCCGCCGGCTTCTCTGGGCCCGAGCTCATCTAAGATGGACTGATGCAAAGTGGAAAAGTGTTCTGTGGTCTGACGAGTCCACATTTCAAATTTTTTTGGGAAATATTCGACATTGTGTCAACCCATAGGGGAAGAGAACCATCCAGACTGTTATCGACGCAAAGTTCAAAAGCCAGCATCTGTGATGGTATGGGGGTGCATTAGTGCCCAAGACATGGGTAACTTACACATCTGTGAAGGCACCATTAATGCTGAAAGGTACATACAGGTTTTGGAACAACATATGCTGCCATCTAAGTGCCGTCTTTTTCATGGACGCCCCTGCTTATTTCAGCAAGACAATGCCAAGCCACATTCAGCACATGTTACAACAGTGTGGCTTCGTAAAAAAAGAGTGCGGGTACTTTCCTGGTCCGCCTGCAGTCCAGACCTGTCCCCCATCTAAAATGTGTGGCGCATTATGAAGCGTAAAATACGACAGCGGCGACCCCGGACTGTTAAACGACTAAAGCTCTACATAAAACAAGAATGGGAAAGAATTCTACTTTCAAAGCTTCAACAATTAGTTTCCTCAGTTCCCGATCGTTTATTGAGAGTTGTTAAAAGAAAAGGTGATGTAGCACAGTGGTGAACATGCCCTTTCCCAACTACTTTGGCACGTGTTGCAGCCATGAAATTCTAAGTTAATTATTATTTGCACAAAAAAAATTAAGTTTGAGTTTGAACATCAAATATCTTGTATTTGTCGTGCATTCAATTGAATATGGGTTGAAAAGGATTTGCAAATCATTGTATTCCGTTTATATTTACATCTAACACAATTTCCCAACTCATGGAAACGGGGTTTGTATATAAATAAAAGAAATACTAGACTTTCAGTGAATTCTAGTTCTATATATATATTTTTTTTAATTTTATTTTATTTATATATATAAAAGAAATACTTGAATTCCAGTGTTCATTTATTTACACATATACATACACATAACACTCCTCTACTCATTGTTGTATTTGTCATGTCTTTGTGATCATGTTTTGTTTAGTTGCGTCCTGTTGGTTTAAGACTCTTTTTAGTTCCTGTTTACGCTCCATTGTTTGGTTACCATGTCAACCCTTTAGTTTTCACCTGTTTCGTGTTTTGGACTCACGCACCGGTTGTTAATCATGTGACATTATTATTTAAGCCTGTCGTTGCCAGGGAATCGGCCTGGCGACATTACCTCTGATACCTCTACTACGCATGCCTGTTCCTAATTTCACGCTGATGTTAATTCCATGCTCCGCTCATGCCCACAGTAAGTGTTGTTTGTTTTATGTTCATAGTTTTGCCTTTGTGCCAGTTTATTGTTTTCATAGCCAAGTTTGTTCTCCACCTTGTGCGCGCCTTTTGTTTGCACTTTTCATAGATAAATTAAAACATGTATTTACCTTCACGCATTGTCCAGTCAAGTCGTCTTGCATCTTGGGAAAGCAATCCCAGAGCGAGCCGCGAAAGCCTCGCCGCAAGCTGCTCCATAGTCCACGTCATGACAGTATTTGGAAGTGCAATGCTTTGCAGCCAGTAGCACAGCCTTTGAAGGAGCATAGGTATGGGCAGCATCTGTGAAATTTAATTTGCAGGAGAGGAGTGAGTTTAGGGTTGAATTGTCCATCCTCGTTCTATTCTCTGTCACTCGTCGTCGCCATGATTCTCTCTTATTCGTTTTGCTTAGTCTCCTTCTTGTTGTGTGCGCAGTTGTGCACTCTCCAAAAGCCGTAGATGTTATGACGTGACTGGGCCGGCACGTTGTTTATATGGAGGAAAAGCGACAGGCTGTCCTCACTCAGGTCCGCATGGACCTGGACGGGGCGTGCCTGTTGTCCGGCTGGAAATCGGGAGAAATTCGGGAGAAAGGTTGTCCCGGGTGATATTCGGGAGAGGCACTGAAATCCGTGAGTCTCCCGGAATATTCGGGAGGGTTGGCAAGTATGGTTACATACCTTTTTACCTGCACACTGCCTCCCGCTGTGCTCTGCGGATCGGGGTCCCGACAAACCATCCTCAAGCTTTATTCATGCGGCCCTCGCTGGACAAAGTTTGGACACCCCTGCATCAGAGCGAGGAGCAGTCAAGTGTCTGCAGGGGGAATTGCTGTGCTTCGTAATGAATAATGCATTTGTCTTTGATAGAAATAAGCACACTTATTTGTGTTGTTTGCATGTAAGTGGCGGCGATGACAGTTGCAGGACAAATAAATTACAGTGGGGGCCTTTTTATTGATTAGAGAGAGAGAGGAAAAAAAGCGCCCGGGTGAGACTTTGTGATGTTTCCCATCTCAAAGTGCAAAACTTCAATACAAGAAATTAGAATTGGATTATTCGGAGAGTGTGCAGGCGTCCATCTTCAGAGAACTCCTTTTATTTCCCGAAGTGTGTGTTTTGATGAAGTAAAAGGTTAACGAGCGCTCTCGCTCTGGAGTCTCGTCTTTGTATATGTGTCGCCAAATGAGTGTCACTTTTACAAATTAGTTTAAGTCTGCAAACGCGACGCCCGGACTTCATATACCCTGGCATGTTTTTTTCGAAGGCCTTTGTCCCCAAAGTGAGACACCATCAATGAAAAACCTTTCACATCCTCTCACACCTTGATTGGCTGCACGCCGCCTGAGGTCACATGACCCCCTCTCCCTCCCAGACCACATCCTGCATGCTCACTTTTAGATTTTTAAGCCGTTTTGGATGCTTTTTAAATGGATTTTCATCTAAAATGTTAACACAACACTAAAATACGAACAAAAAAAGACATGAACCCTTATGTTATTAACCTTTTATAGTTTGTATGTTATTAACCTTTTATAGTTTTTATGTTATTAACCTTTTATAGTTTTTTATCTTATTAACCTTTTATAGTTTTTATGTTATTAACCTTTTATAGTTTTGTTATTAACCTTTTATAGTTTTTATGTTAACCTTTTATAGTTCTTATGTTGTTAACATGTATAGTTTTTACGTTTTTAACGTTTTATAGTTTTTATGTTGTTAACATGTATAGTTTTTATGTTATTAACCTTTTATAGTTTTTATGTTTATTTTATTAACCTTTTATAGTTTTTATGTTAACCTTTTATAGTTTTTATGTAAACCTTTTATAGTTTTTATGTTATTAAAGTTTTATAGTTTGTATGTTAATGTTGTATACTTTTTATGTTATTAACCTTTTATAGTTTTTATGTTAACCTTTTATAGTTTGTTATTAACCTTTTATAGATTTTGTTGTTAACATGTATAGTTTTTAGGTTTTTAACGTTTTATAGTTTTTATGTTGTTAACATGTATAGTTTTTATGTTATTAACCATTTATAGTTTTTATGTTAACCTTTTATAGTTTTTATGTTAACCTTTTATAGTTTTTATGTTATTAAAGTTTTATAGTTTGTATGTTAATGTTGTATACTTTTTATGTTATTAACCTTTTATAGTTTTTATGTTAACCTTTTATAGTTTGTTATTAACCTTTTATAGATTTTGTTGTTAACATGTATAGTTTTTAGGTTTTTAACGTTTTATAGTTTTTATGTTGTTAACATGTATAGTTTTTATGTTATTAACCATTTATAGTTTTTATGTTAACCTTTTATAGTTTTTATGTTAACCTTTTATAGTTTTTATGTTATTAAAGTTTTATAATTTGTATGTTAATGTTGTATACTTTTTATGTTATTAACCTTTTATAGTTTTTATGTTAACCTTTTATAGTTTATGTTATTAACCTTTTATAGATTTTGTTGTTAACATGTATAGTTTTTACGTTTTTAACGTTTTATAGTTTTTATGTTGTTAACATGTATAGTTTTTATGTTATTAACCATTTATAGTTTTTATGTTAACCTTTTATAGTTTTTATGTTAACCTTTTATAATTTTTATGTTATTAAAGTTTTATAGTTTGTATGTTAATGTTGTATAATTTTTATGTTATTAACCTTTTATAGTTTTTATGTTAACCTTTTATAGTTTATTAACCTTTTATAGTTTTTATGTTGTTAACATGTATAGTTAAGTTTTTAACGTTTTATAGTTTTTATGTTAACATGTATAGTTTTTATGTTGTTAACATGTATAGTTTTATGTTAACGTTTTATAATTTTTATGTTGTTAACATGTATAGTTTTTACGTTTTTAACGTTTTATAGATTTTATGTTGTTAACCTTTTATAGTTTTTATGTTGTTAACATGTATAGTTTTTGTTTTTAACCTTTTATAGTTTTTATGTTGTTAACCTTTTATAATTTTATGTTAATGTTGTATAGTTTCTATGTTAACTTTTTATAGTTATGTTAATGTTGTATAGTTGTTATGATATTAACATGTATAGTTTTCGAGTTATTAAAGTTTTATAGTGTATATGTTAACCTTTTATAGTTTTATGTTAATGTTGTATAGTTTTTATGTTATTAACATGTATAGTTTTCGAGTTTTTAAAGTTGTATAGTTTTTGTGTTACTAACGTTTTATAGTGTTTGTGTAATTTACGTTTTATAGTGTTTATGTTAGTAACTAATACAATTTTTATGTTATTAACCTTTTATAGTTTGTTTGGTAATGTTGTATAGTTTTTATGTTTTTAATATGTACAGTTTTCGAGTTATTAAAGTGTTATAGTCTTTGTGTTATTAACGTTTTATAGTGTTTAGGTTATTTACGTTTTATAGTTTTTATGTTACTAACCTCTTTTAGTTTTTATGTTAATGTTGTATAGTTTTTATGTTACTAACCTTTTATAGTTTTGATGGTAATGTTGTATAGTTGTTATGTTATTAACATGTATAGTTTTTGAGTTATTAAAGTTTTATAGTGTATATGTTAACGTTTTATAGTTTTATGTTAATGTTGTATAGTTTTTATGTTATTAACATGTATAGTTTTCGAGTTTTTAAAGTTGTATAGTTTTTGTGTTACTAACGTTTTATAGTGTTTGTGTTATTTACGTTTTATAGTGTTTATGTAAGTAACTAATACAATTTTTATGTTATTAACCTTTTATAGTTTGTTTGGTAATGTTGTATAGTTGTTATGTTTTTAATATGTACAGTTTTCGAGTTATTAAAGTGTTATAGTCTTTGTGTTATTAACGTTTTATAGTGTTTAGGTTATTTACGTTTTATAGTTTTTATGTTACTAACCTCTTTTAGTTTTTATGTTAATGTTGTATAGTTTTTATGGTAATGTTGTACAGTTTTTATGTTATTAATATATATATAGTTTTCGAGATATTAAAGTTTTATAATTATTGTGTTAACGTTTTAAAGTGTTATTTGCGTTTTATAGTTTTTATGTTAGTGACTATTATAGTGTTTATGTTATTAAACTTTTATAGTTTTTATGTTAATGTTGTATAGTTTTTTTTATGGTAATGTTGTACAGTTTTTATGTTGTTAAAGTTTTATAGTTTTCATGTTCAAGTTTATAGTTTTTGTGTTAACGTTTGATAGTTTTTATGTTATTAATGTCAAAACTTGGACTTTGGCGTGGTTTGTTTTCCCATGGTGCAAAAGAATTGGACCGGACATGGCGTGAAGTTAAATACATGATTTAATAATAGATTTAAAAAAAAGGAACAAACAAAAGGCGCTCACAGCGGAGGTACAAAACAGTGGCTTGAATAAACAAAAAAAACTTACGTGGCAAGAAAAGAGCAGCATGAACTATGACCTGGACAGAGTAAGCAGCGTGTCAAGAGTGCAGAGCAGGAATGTGATGTCGCCACGCCGACCAACAAAAAATGACAGGCTTAAATAGTCATGTGGTGATTGAAAACAGGTGCGTGAGTTCAAATTAATCAGGTGCGTGAGTCGTGAGGACAGGTGAACTGATTGGTAGTCATGGAAACAAAACAGGGAGTGAAAAAACAGTAACTGACAGAGTGCAAAAACCAAACAGAACATAGCCAAACTAAACATGATCACCAAGACATGCCAATTAACCTTTTATAATTATGTTATCAACCTTTTATAGTTTGTATGTTCATGTTTTTTAGTTTTTATGTTATTAACTTTTTATAGTTTTCATGTTATTAACGTTTTATAGTTTGTATGTTAACTTGTATATAGTTTTCATGTTAACGTTTTACAGTTTTTATGTTATTAACCTTTTATAGTTGTTGTGTTATTTACGTTTTATGTTAGTAACTATTGTAGTTTTCATGTTATTGACGTTTTATAGTTTTTGTTATTCACTTTTTATAGTTTTCATGTTAACGTTTTATAGTTTTTATATTATTAACGTTTTATAGTTTTTATATCTTAATGTTTCATAGTTATGTTAACTTTTAATAGTTTTCATGTTATTAATCTTTTATAGTTTTTCTTTTATTAACCTTTTATAGTGTGTATGTTAACGTTGGATAGTTCTTATGTTATTAACTTTTTAGAGTTTTTATGTTATTAACCTATTATAGTTTTAATGCTATTAATCTTTTAGAGTTTTTATGTTAGGTTGTATAGTTCGTATGTTATTTACGTTTTATAGTTATGTTATTAACATGTTATAGTGTTAGTTTTTATGTTATAAACCTTGTATTATTCATAACCTTGTCCAAAGCTCCTCCAACGTGTCCCAATCGTGCTGATTATTTTTTTGTCCAACTGTTATAAGTTTTGTGTTATTAACATATTATTATTCATAAACAGCCTCCCCACCATTTGTTTGTACTGCAAATTTTTGGGTGTAACTATTATAGTTTTTATACTATTATCGCTTCATAGTTTTCATGTTGTTAATGTTTTGTCAATCATAACCATCCTCCTCAAACTTGTCCTAAACGTTTGTGCTGCAATTTTTGTTTTTGTCTGTTATAATTGTTATTAACTGATATATATTTAAAAAAAATCTTATCAACGTTATATTAATTAATTTACAACCAGTCCCCTCCTTACCCCCACCTTGTCAAAATGTCCCCATTTGTTCGTCCTGCAAAAATGTTTTGTCTAACTATTATCGTTTTCATGTTATAGTTCTGGTTATGACTAATAGCATATTTATTAAAAAAAACAAAAAAAACTATAAAACTTTAATGCCATAAAAACCATAATAGTTTTACAAAAGAAAAATTGCAGCACAAACGAGTGGAACAAGAGTGGGGAGATTGTTACTGACTATTAAAACTATAAAACTTTAATAGAAAATATTTTTACAGTACAAACAAAGGACCGGCTGTGTTATTTTAATATTTACAATAATAGGGGGGCCATCTTCACACAAGCGTATGTCAGCATCGGTGCGATAAGTGCAATACTTTTTCAAAACATGGTCTCTACTGCCTAGTTTCTCTTGTTATATTCTTATTTTACTGTTATATTTTTATTCTCATTGTTGCTTTTTATTTTTGTTCTTATTGTAATATTTTTCTATTTTGTTTCCGTTTATTCCCCCATTATTTACTTTTTACTTTTAAATTCGATCTCAATTCTGTACACTGCTGCTGGAATTATAATTTTCCTGAGGGAACTCTCCTGAAGGAATCAATAAAGTACTATCTATCTATCTATAAAGCAGTGTTTTTCAACCTTTTTTGAGCCAAGGCACATTTTTTGCATTGAAAAAAATCCAGAGGCACACCACCAGCAGAAATCATTAAAAAACAAAACTCAGTTGACAGTAAAAAGTTGTTGTCGCAATTGTTGGATATGACTTCAAACCATCACCAAGCATGCATCACTATAGCTCTTGTCTCAAAGTAGGTGTTAATCACCACCTGTCACATCACACCCTGACTTATTTGGACTTTTTTGCTGTTTTCCTGTGTGTAGGTCTTGTCTTGCCCTCCTATTTTGGTGGCTTTTTCCCTTTTTTTGGTGTTTTCCTGTAGCAGTTTCATGTCTTCCTTTGAGCGATATTCCCCGCATCTACTTTGTTTTAGCAATCAAGAATATTTCAGTTGTTTTTATCCTTCTTTTTTGTGATCATGTCTAGTTCAGTTTGGTTAAAACTCCATGAGTTCCTGTTTTTTACGCATCCTTGTTTGTTTTGTTACCATGACGACCATTAATTTCACCCGTCTCACGTGTTGGACTCAGGCACCTGTTTTAAATCATCACAGGACTATTTAATCCTGTAGTTGCCAGGTAGTCGGCCTGGCGTCATCACTCTGATTATGCTCATTCCATGCCATAGTTCCATGCTTTTCCAAGTAATTATTTGGTTTATTCATGTCACGTTTAGCGAGTCTTTTGTTTCTTGCCCATAGTCTACGTTAAGTGTAGTTTTTGTTCTTTAGCCAGTTTTGTGTCACCGCCTTTTGTTTAACACTTTTGAGAGAAATCATTAAATCATGTATTTACCTTCACGTCATGTCCGGTCCAATTGTTATGCATCTCGGGAAAACAATCCACGCAGGAAACTGCACCATAGTCCAAGTCGTGACAGGGACAATGTTGATTGTCATGTCACGTTCGGATGTACTTTGTGGACGCCGTCTCTGCACCACAGTAAGTCTTTGCTGTCGTCCAGCATTCTGTTTTTGTTTACTTTGCAGCCAGTTCAGTTTTAGTTTTGTTCTACATAGTCATTGTCATTTTCAAACACTGATGACATATTTTAAACAAGACAAGAGGCAAATAATTAAACAGAGACTTGGACTCAATATTGAGGAGAGTCGTCTGTACACTGTACCCTTACACAGTATCTCAGCACGCTCTCCCAAAAGATTGCACGCCTCCTCCTTTTATTTTGGACCCTCCCTGACCACATGGCCACCGCTGTTTCCAAAGGACAAAGGTCGCAAAAAGTTCACAGAAAAGGTCGTAAACAATTCACAGAAAAGGTCAGTTCGAAAAGAGTTCGTAAAATAGTTCCAAAAGAGGTCCATAAAATAGTTCAAAAAGGAGGTTCAAAAAGAGGTCGTCTGGAAATTGGGCAGATCCTGTCTTCTCTCCGCTTTGAAGTCCTTGGGTTAGAACAATATCTTTCTGTTGATTACTATACACGAAAGAACACCTTAATCTTGCTTTCCCCTCCTACACAGTGGAGTTTTACGAGCCTTACTCTTGGTAGGTTTCAAAGACAGCTTTTGTCTTCTCACCAGACCCTCAATGTAACATAAAGTTTTTGTGATCATTTAGAAACAATGATTCTAACAGCCATCCCTAAGCTTCAATGCCTTTTCTTAGGGGTACTCACCTTTGGTTTATTTTTGCTTTTAGCATTAGACACCTTTTAACCTGCACCCTGCCTTCCGCTGTTTCCGACGGGACGGCGTGGCGCAGTGGAAGAGTGGCCGTGCGCAACCCGAGGGTCCCTGGTTCAATCCCCACCTAGTACCAACCTCGTCATGTCCGTTGTGTCCTGAGCAAGACACTTCACCCTTGCTCCTGATGGGTGCTGGTTAGCGCCTTGCATGGCAGCTCCCTCCATCAGTGTGTGAATGTGTGTGTGAATGGGTAAATGTGGAAGTAGTGTCAAAGCGCTTTGAGTACCTTGAAGGTAGAAAAGCGCTATACAAGTACAACCCATTTATCATTTATTTACAAAGTAGGCTGCCACCTACTGATATGGAAGAGTATTACACGGTTACTCTGCCGAGCTCTGGACAGCACCGACACACAACAACAACACATCATTTGCAG
>NC_084550.2:16417500-16437500 GCF_033978685.3 Nerophis lumbriciformis | reverse complement strand
TATATATATATATATATATATATATATGTTGTTGGGCTTCACGGTGGCAGAGGGGTTAGTGCATCTGCCTCACAATACGAAGGTCCTGAGTAGTCTTGGGTTCAATCCCGGGCTCGGGATCTTTCTGTGTGGAGTTTGCATGTCCTCCCCGTGACTGCGTGGGTTCCCTCCGGGTACTCCGGCTTCCTCCCACCTCCAAAGACATGCACCTGGGGATAAGTTGATTGGCAACACTAAATTGGCCCTAGTGTGTGAATGTGAGTGTGAATGTTGTCTGTCTATCTGTGTTGGCCCTGCGATGAGGTGGCGACTTGTCCGGGGTGTACCCCGCCTTCCGCCCGATTGTAGCTGAGATAGGCTCCAGCGCCCCCCGCGACCCCAAAGGGAATATGCGGTAGAAAATGGATGGATGGATATATGTTGTTACTTTATATGCGGACAGCCCCCGGCAAAAAGATTTTAGCCCAATGTGGCCCCCAAGTGAAAAAGTTTGGACACCCCTGATCCAGACCTGCTGTACATTTCTGTTAGAACATAATCAAAAATATTACAACTTTTAAGACAAATTCAAAGACAAAGGGAAATAAATAATACGATTGCAGAAGATATCGGTGGACTTGACTCGTTCGAAAAAAATATTTCCTTTTTTGGTAGTTTCTTTGTGCTGAGGCGGCGAGACAAGCGAAGTGTTAGACTCCAAGGTGGTTGTTAGCAGACAGAAGTTAAAAGTGCACCTGTCCTTCTTCCTTTAGCTTCCCTCAGGCGCCGACATCTTCTTCACGCCGTCCTAAAGCAGCCTCAAAGCTCTCGGGCTCTTGGAATGTGGAACACATTTCCATGCCGGGCGGCGAGAACTAATCCCTTTTGAGGGAGTCTGTGGGGGCGGGGGGGGGGGAATTGTTGGTGGTCTCACACGCGTGTGTGTGTGTGTGTGTGTGTGTGTGTGTGTGTGTGTGTGTGTGTGTGTGTGTGTGTGTGCTCGCTCTCCAGTCCCTCCGGTGATCCTGGTCTACCCAGAGACGCAGGCCCAGGAGCCCGGCGTGTCTGCCAGCCTGCACTGCCACGCCGACGGCATCCCGGACCCCAAACTGCAGTGGCTGAAGAACGGCGCCGACCTGCAGCCTCGCTCCTCCAAGCAGCTTTCCCTCCTCGGTACGACTGTTTCTTTTGGGGGGTGTTCTTCCTGCTGCTTTTCAGGGCCAAAATGGCCTGGGAGTCTTTGCAAAACCAAGGGACTTTTTATTGTATTTTTATTTGTATTTTTTTATTTTTTTATCGGCGTTCTACTCCCTTCACAAAAGCCACAAAAGAAACGGAATCAAATTAAACGTGCAAACGGAACGGCTCGCAGAGATAGTAGGTAAAAAAGAAAAAAGAAGCGAGCCCCGGTTGTTGGTTTTTTATGGCCAACTTCTCATTAAGGGGAAGTTTATTGGCTGTGTGGATCATTACCTGTGCTAATAGCCTGTTAGCACACGTCACACCAGACCAACATTTGCACCGGAGACTAAAAAACGGCAAAGCGTTGCCGTATAGAGGATTTTTGACAACAGTTTTTTCTCATCAATGGAGAGGTTTTTTTTGTGCTAACGAACACTTAAGTGGAGTAAAAAAAAAAAGTAAATACTTGTGAAAGAAGTGTGAATGACAGATGGGGCCTTCATGAACGAATCGATTCTTTTGTGTGTCCGACCTCAGACCGGGAGGTTGTGAGTTCAAACCGAGTCATACCAAAGACTACAAAAAATGGGACCCATTACTTCCCTGCTTGGCACTCAGCATCAAGGGCTGGAATTGGGGGTTAAATCACCAAATGGATTTCTGAGCGCGGCACACGCTGCTGCTCACTGCTCCCCTCATCTCCCAGCGGGTGAGGGTGATGGGTCAAATGCAGAGGACAAATTTCACCACACCTCGTGTGTGTGTGACGATCATTGGAGCTTGAACTGAATTTTTTTTTAAACACTTTCTTCAAAGAAGTGGTGTAGAATGACAGATGGGGCATTCATGAACGAATCGATTCTTTTATGGTTAGAGTGTCGGACAAGTTCAAACCCCGGCCGAGTCATACCGAAGACTACAAAAAATGGGACCCGTTACTTCCCTGCTTGGCACTCAGCATCAAGGGCTGGAATTGGGGGTTAAAACACCAAATAGATTCCCAAGCGCGGCGCACGCCGCTGCTCACTGCTCCCCTCACCTCCCAGGGGGTGAGGATGTTGGGTCAAATGCAGAGGACAAATTTCACCACACCTAGTGTGTGTGTGTGTGTGTGTGTGTGTGTGTTACGATCATTGGAGAGTTAACTTAATTTTTTTTAAACACTCAGTCAAAGAAGTGGTGTGAATGACAGATGGGGCATTCATGAACAAATCGATTCTTTTGTGGTTAGAGTGTCGGCCAAGTTCAAACCCCGGCCGAGTCGTACCAAAGACTATAAAAATGGGACCCATTACCTCCCTGCTTGGCACTCAGCATCAAGGGCTGGAATTTGGGGTTAAATCACCAAATGGATTCCCGAGCGTGGCGCACGCTGCTGCTCACTGCTCCCCTCACCTCCCAGGGGGTGAGGGTGTTGGGTCAAATGCAGAGGACAAATTTCACCGCACCTAGTGTGTGTGTGTGTGTGTGTGACGATCATTGGAGCTTTAACTGAATTTTTTTTTTGAACACTTTATTCAAAGAAGTGGCGTGAATGACAGATGGGGCATTCATGAACGAATCGATTCTTTTGTGGTTAGTTCAAACCCTGCACGAGTCATACCAAAGACTACAAAAAATGGGACCCATTACCTCCCTGCTTGGCACTCAGCATCAAGGGCTGGAATTGGGGGTTAAATCACCAAATGGATTCCCGAGCGTGGCACACGCTGCTGCTCACTGCTCCCCTCACCTCCCAGGGGGTGAGGGTGATGATACAAATGCAGAGGACAAATTTCACCACCCCTCGTGTGTGTGTGTGACGATCATTGGAGAGTTCACTTTTTTTTTTTTTTAAACACTCAGTCAAAGAAGTGGTGTGAATGACAGATGGGGCATTCATGAACGAATCGATTCTTTTGTGGTTAGAGTGTCGGCCAAGTTCAAACCCCGGGCGAAAAAATGGGACCCATTACCTCCCTGCTTGGCACTCAGCATCAAGGGCTGGAATTGGGGGTTAAAGCACCAAATGGATTCCTGAGCGCGGCGCACGCTGCTGCTCACTGCACCCTTCACCTCTATATACGGTATATATATATACATATATATATATATATATATATATATATATATAGTCAAGGTTTCTGTGGTTTATCCGTTATACAGTGCTTAATACCGGGGTAGAGCGGAATATACGTTAGGTCAGGAAAAAACACAGAGGCTATTTCATCCCTACAAGCCTGTTTCGCAGGTTTCTTTGCTCTTCAGGGGATTTCCTGAATCCCCCCGAATAGCAGAGAAACCTGCGAAACATACTATTTTATCCCTACAAGCCACTTTTGCAGGTTTCTCTGCTCTTCAGGGGATTTCCTGAAATACCCTGAAGAGCAGAGAAACCTGCGAAACAGGCTTGTAGGGGGTGAAATAGCCTATGTGTTTTTTCCTGAAATACCCTGAAGAGCAGAGAAACCTGCGAAACAGGCTTGTAGGGATGAAATAGCCTCTGTTTTTTCCTGACCTAACGTATATTCCGCTCTACCCCGGTATTGAGCACTTTACAACGGATAAACCACAGAAACCTTGACTATATATATATATATATATATATATATATATATATATATATATCTGTTTGTATATACTGTATATATATATATATATATATATATATATATATATATATATATATATATATATATATATAACATTTAAAAGCAGCTAACACTACATATATATATATATATATATATGTATATATATATATGTAGTGTTAGCTGGTTTTAAATGTTTTATATATATATATATAAATATATATATGTATATATATACAGTATATACAAACAGATACATATACATATATATATATATATATATATATATATATATATATATATATATATATATATATATATATATATATATATATGTATATATAGTCAAGGTTTCTGTGGTTTATCCGTTATATAGTGCTCAAAACCGGGGTAGAGCGGAATATACGTTAGGTAAGGAAAAAACACAGAGGTTATTTCATCTTTACAAGCCTGTTTCGCAGGTGTCTCTGCTCTTCAGGGGATTTCCTGAATCCCCCGAATAGCAGAGAAACCTGCGAAACAGGCTTGTAGGGTTGAATAGCCTCTGTGTTTTTTCCTGAAATCCCCTGAAGAGCAGAGAAACCTGTGATACGGGCTTGTAGGGATGACATAGCCTCTGGTTTTTTTCCTGAAATCCCCTGAAGAGCAGAGAAACTTGCGAAACAGGCTTGTAGGGATGAAATAGCCTTTGTATTTTTTCTACAATCCCCTGAAGAGCAGAGAAACCTGTGAAGCAGGCTTGTCGGGATGAAATAGCCTCTGTTTTTTCCCCTGAAATCCCCTGAAGAGCAGAGAAACCTGCGAAACAGGCTTGTAGGGATGAAATAGCATAATATTTTTTATTTATATATGTTTTTTAATTATTTTTATGACACAAAGCACTATTACTGTCAGAATTGAATATAAATTTAACACATTTCATATATTTAATTTTTTTGCAGACAAAATAATTTGCCTGATTAATTCACTTGATTAGTGCAATATTTTTTGTGATTAATCGCACAAGTTAATGCACCAGTTTTAAAGACAGATTTTTTATATTTGTGCAGTGAGCAGAGAACTCCAGAAAATCATGTTTCGAAGGGAGTACATTTTTTCCATTAAGGAGCCCCAATAACGCTGGCGGAGGTCCCCCAGGGTCCATGCTCCACTCGCTCCCTTACCGAGTTCAAAGCTTAATTAGCAGCACTAATTGCTACTGGCTGGCAAATCAAAGACTAATTTAATGAGTGATTGTTCCAATATGTGCCAGAAGCGTAATTAAGGTATGACGGCAACGTGTGGATTCTTTTTTCCCCCCCCGATGCTGCGTTTAAATATTGCTCTTCAAAATGTCAACGCGTGTAATTATGTCACACGGGCGCCACAGACGCGCTAACTGCGTCAAATCACGTCTACTCCCTCATGGTTATAATAAATAAATAGCAGACTTGGTCTAGAACTACCTCGCTACTTTTAGTGTGTCCTCTTTTCTGGTCAAGTTAGCATGTTAGCTCTCCATGCTAACATTTTTTTTAATGTTTAACCAAATCTCAGGAGTATGTCAACTTCTTCTATTTTAGCAGTTTTTTCTGATTTTATTCGTTAAAACGCAAAAATCCAGGCTTTCAATATTTGGCGCCAAATTGTCGTCACGCTAACACTAGCGTGCTAATGATTTATCTTAAAATTTTAGCTAATTGTGTATGTTAAACCTAAAAAAATATGGATTTTGATACTTGGCATCATCTTTATGCCAAGTATAAGTATAAAGTATAAAGTATGTTTACTTATTGTAAATGTTAAAGTTAGCATTAGCATGCTAACATTTTTAGCTTACTTTTTTGCTAATTGTCTTCATTTAAACCTACAAATCATGGATTTTGATACATGGCGCCGTTTTGGAAGTACGCTCACTTTTCCTATGTTATCATGCTAACGTTTTATGCTAAAATTTTAGTTAATTAATTTTTTTAAACCTAAAAATTGTGGCTTTTGATACTAATTTTATTTTTTTAAACCTAAAAATTTTGGGTTTTGATATTTGGCGCCATCTTAGAAGTATGCTGACGTAATCATGCTAACGTTTGCATGCTAACTTTTTGTTAGCTTTTTAGCACTTTTTTTTTTTTAAATGTAAAAATCATGGCTTTTGATAGTTGGTGCCATCTTAGAAGTACGCTAACTTTTCCAATAACATCATGCTAATGTCTGCATGGTAACGTTTGCATGGTACGTCTTTTATGCAAAAATGTTAGCAATTTTTATTCGTTAAACCTAAAAAATCATGGATTTTGAGACAAGGCGCTATTTTGGAAGTATGCTCACTTTTTCTATGTTATCATGCTAACATTAGCATGCTAACGTTTGCCTGCTAGTGTTTTATGCTAAAATTTTAGGTAATTCATTTTTTAAAACCTAAAAATTGTGGCTTTTGATACTAATTAAATCGTTTTAAACCTAAAACTTATGGGTCTTAGAAGTATGCTGACATTATCATGCTAACGTTAGCATGCTAACTTTTTTGTTAGCTTTTTAGCTTCTTTTTTTTTTCCAAATGTAAAAATCATGGAATTTGGTAGTTGGTGCCATCTCACAAGTACGATAACTTTTTCTATGTTATGGTAACATTTGAAATTTAATGTTTTTCGTTAATATTTTTTGTAAATTTTTTTCGTTGGACCTAAAAATCAGCGCTTTTGGTACTATGACTTAGAAGAAAAAAAAGCTAGCATAAAACGTTATCATGCTAACGTTTTTTTGCTAGCATTTTTGCTAATTGTATTCGTTTAAATCTAAAAATCATGGCTTTCGATACTTGCGACATCTCAGAAGTATGCTAACGTTTCCTATGTTATCATGCTAACGTCTGCATGGTAACTTTTGCATGGTACGTCTTTTATGCAAACATTTTTGTAATTTTTATTCGTTAAACCTTAAAAATCATGGATTTTGATACTTGACATCATCTTAGAAGTATGTTAACTTATTCTAAATGTTAAAGTAAGCATTAGTATACTAACCTTTTTTTTGCTCACTTTTTTGCTAATTGTCTTCTTTTAAATCTAAAAATCATGGATTTTGATATGAGGCGCTATTTTGGAAGTATGCTCACTTTTCCTATGTTATCATGCTAACTTTTTTGCCTGCTTTTTTTGCTAATTACATTTTTTTCAATTCTAAAAATCATGGCTTTTGGTAGTTGGTGCCATCTCAGAAGTACAATAACTTTTCCTATGTTATGCTAACGTTTGCATGCTAACATTGTATGCTAATTTTTTTTGTAAATTGTATTCGTTAGACTCAAAACTCAGGGCTTTTGATACTACATCTTAGCATGATAACATTTTATGCTAACTTTTTTTTGTTCTAAGATGTAGTACCAAAAGCCCTGAGTTTTGAGTCTAACGAATACAATTTACAAAAAAAATTAGCATAAAATGTTAGCATGCAAACGTTAGCATAACATAGGAAAAGTTATTGTACTTCTGAGATGGCACAACTACCAAAAGCCATGATTTTCAGAATTGAAAAAAATGTAATTAGCAAAAAAGCTGGTAAAAAAGTTAACATGCTAATGTTAGCATGATAACATGAGGTTAGCATACTAATGCTTATTTTAGCATTTATAGTCAGTTAACATACTTCTTAGATGATGTCAAGTATCAAAATCCATGATTTTTTAGGTTTAACGAATAGAAATTGCAAAAAATTTTGCATAAAAGACGTACCATGCAAACGTTACCATGCAGACGTTAGCATGATAACATAGGAAAAGTTAGTGTACTTCTGAGATGGCACAAATATTGAAAGCCATTTAAACGAATACAATTTGGGGGGGGAAAAAAACGTTAGCATGATAACATTTTATGCTAACTTTTTTTTTGTTCTAACGTTTTTTGTTTTTTTTTCAAATTGTATTCGTTTAAATGGCTTTCAATATTTGTGCCATCTCAGAAGTACGCTAACTTTTCCTATGTTATCATGCTAACGTCCGCATGGTAACGTTTGCATGGTACGTCTTTCATGCAAAAATGTTTGCAATTTTTATTCGTTAAACCTAAAAAATCATGGATTTTGATACTTGACAGCATTTTAGAAGTATGTTAACTGATTATAAATGCTAAAGTAAGCATTAGTATGCTAACCTCATGTTATCATGCTAACATTAGCATGTTAACTTTTTTGCGAGCTTTTTTGCTAATAAATTTTTTTTCAAATCTAAAAATCATGGCTTTTGGTAGTTGGTGCCATCTCAGAAGTACAATAACTTTTCCTGTTATGCTAATGTTTGCATGCTAACATTTTATGCTATTTTTTTTTTTTTTTTTTATTCGTTCGACCCAAAACTCAGGGCTTTTGATACTACATCTTAGAAGAAGAAAAAAGTTAGCATAAAATTTTATCATGCTAACGTTTTTTGTTTTTTTTTCAAATTATATTCGTTTAAATGGCTTTCAATATTTGTGCCATCTCAGAAGCACGCTAACTTTTCCTATGTTATCATGCTAACATCTGCATGGTAACATTTGCATGGTAACGTCTTTTTACGCCAAAAGTTTTGCAATTTTTTGTTGTTATACCTAAAAATCAGGGCTTTTGATATTTGCGACATCTCAGAAGTACGCTAACTTTTTCCATGTTATCATGCTAACGTCTGCATGGTAACGTTTGCATGGTACGTCTTTTTATGCAAAAATTTTAGCAATTTTTATTCGTTAAACTTAAAAAATCATGGATTTTGATACTTGACATCATCTTAGAAGTATGTTAGCTGATTATAAATGCTAAAGTAAGCATTAGTATGGTAACCTCATGTTATCATGCTAACATTAGCATGTTAACTTCTGTGCTAGCTTTTTTGCTAATAAAATTTTTTACAAATCTAAAAATCATGGCTTTTGGTAGTTGGTGCTATCTCAGAAGTACAATAACTTTTCCTATGTTATGCTAACGTTTGCATGCTAACATTTTGTGCTATTTGTTTGACCCAAAACTCAGGGCTTTTGATACTACATCTTAGAAGAAGAAAAAAGTTAGAATAAAAATTTATCATGCTAACGTTTTTTTTTTTTTTTTTTGCAAATTGTTTTCGTTTAAATGGCTGTCAATATTTGTGCCTTTTCAGAAGTACGCTAACTTTTTTATGTTATCATGCTAACGTTTGCATGCTAGTGTTTTATGCTAGAATTTTAGCTAATTTTTTTTTTTAAACCTAAAAATTGTGGCTTTTCATACTAATTTAATTTTTTTTAAATCTAAAAATTGGGTTGCATGCTAACATTTTATGCTAATTTTTTTGTAAATTGTATTCGTCAGACCCAAAAGTCAGGGCTTTTGATGCTACATCTTAGAAGAAAAAAAACGTTTGCATGGTAACGTCATTTTACGCCAAATATTTAGCAATTTTTAGTTGTTATACCTAAAAATCATGGCTTTTGATATTTGCGACATCTCAGAAGTACGCTAACTTTTCCCATGTTATCATGCTAACGTCTGCATTGTAACGTTTGCATGGTACGTCTTTTATGCAAAAATTTTAGCAATTTGTATTCGTTAAACTTAAAAAATCATGGATTTTGATACGAGGCGCTATTTTGGAAGTGCGCTCACTTTTCTATGTATTCATGCTAACGTTTGCATGCTAGTGTTTTATGCTAGAATTTTAGCTACTTAATTTTTTTAAACCTAAAAATTGTGGCTTTTGATACTAATTTCATTTTTTTAAGCCTAAAAATTGTGGGTTTTGATACTTGGCGCCATCTTAGAAGTATGCTGACGTTATCATGCTAACATTAGCATGCTAACTTTTTGTTAGCATTTTAGCAAAAAATTTTAAACCTAATAATTGGGTTGCATGCTAGCATTTTAGGCAAAATTCTTTGTAAATTGTATTCGTTAAACCCAAAACTCAGGGCTTTGGATACTACATCTTAGAAGAAGAAAAAAGTTAGCATTAAACTTTAGCATGCTAAGGGTTTTTTTTTTAACATTTTTTTCGTTTAAATGGCTTTCAATATTTGTGCCATCTCAGAAGTACGCTAACTTTTCCTATGTTATCATGCTAACGTCTGCATGGTAACGTTTGCATGGTAACGTCTTTTGACGCCAAAAATTTAGCAATTTTTAGTTGTTATACCGAAAAATCAGGGCTTTTGATATTTGCGACATCTCAGAAGTACGCTAACTTTTCCCATGTTATCATGCTAACGTCTGCATGGTAACGTTTGCATGGTACGTTTTTTATGCAAAAATTTTAGCAATTTGTATTCGTTAAACTTACAAAATCATGGATTTTGATACGAGGCGCTATTTTGGAAGTGCGCTCACTTTTCCTATGTATTCATGCTAATGTTTGCATGCTAGTGTTTTATGCCAGAATTTTAGCTACTTAATTTTTTTAAACCTAAAAATTGTGGGTTTTGATACTCGGCGACATCTTAGAAGTATGCCGACGTTATCATGCTAACATTAGCATGCTAACTTTTTGTTAGCATTTTAGCAAATATTTTTAAACCTAATAATTGGGTTGAATGCTAACATTTTAGGCAACATTTTTTGTAAATTTTATTCGTTAGACCCAAAACTCAGAGCTTTTTATACTACATCTTAGAAGAAAAAAAAAGTTAGCATAAAACTTTAGTATGCTAAGGGGTTTTTTTGCACATTTTTTTCGTTTAAATGGCTTTCAATATTTGTACCATCTCAGAAGCACGCTAACTTTTCCTATGTTATCATGCTAACGTCTGCATGGTAATGTTTGCATGGTAACGTCTTTTTACGCCAAAAATGTTGCAATTTTTAGTTGTTATACCTACAAATCAAGGCTTTTGATATTTGCGACATCTCAGAAGTACGCTAACTTTTCCCATGTTATCATGCTAACGTCTGCATGGTAACGTTTGCATGGTATGTCTTTTATGCAAAAAATTTTAACAATTTTTATTCTTTAAACCTAAAAAATCATGGATTTTGATACTTGACATCATCTTAGAAGTATGTTAACTGATTATAAATGCTAAAATAAGCATTAGTATGCTAACCTCATGTTATCATGCTAACATTAGCATGTTAACTTTTTTTGCTAGCCTTTTTGCTAATACATTTTTTTTCAAATCTAATAATCATGGCTTTTGGTAGTTGGTGCCATCTCAGAAGTACAATAACTTTTCCTATCTTATGCTAATGTTTGCATGCTAACATGTTATGCTATTTTTTTTGTAAATTGTATTCGTTAGACTCAAAACTCAGGGCTTTTGATACTACATCTTAGAAGAAAAAAAAGTTAGCATAAAATTTTATCATGCTAACGTTTTTTGTTTTTTTTTCAAATTGTATTCGTTTCAATATTTGTGCCATCTGACAAGTATGCTAATTTTTCCTATGTTATCATGCTAACGTCTGCATGTTAACGTCTTTTATGGCAAAAATTTTGCAATTTTTAGTTGTTATACCTAAAAATCAAGACTTTTGATATTTGGTGCCATCTTAGAGGAACGTTAACTTTTTCTATGTCTTAATGCTAATGTTAGCATGCTAACGTTTTATGCTAGCTTTTTGGGGCGGAGGGGCTCGGAAATTTAAAGGGTTCCTGGTTCAATTCCGACTTCTGCCTTCCGAGTCACGGCCAGTGTGCCGGTAATTTATTTCATTTAGCTTCAATGGATTCTCGGGCCAGAGGGTCACAGCACAGATAGCAGGCCCATGGAAGGTTCCGGGGTAATGTTCTAATTAAATGACTGATTCCTCCATAATGTGGACAATGTAATTAGGTATGATCGCAAAGCTTTAAAACGTCAACATGTGTGATTATGTCACACAGACGCGCGAACCAATCATGCCGGAGCGTACGCGCCCTCGCGGTTTTCATCAAGAAGTGCTTTGATGCTCCTAAGAGCGTCTATGGATGTTTCTAGAAAGGTGTCAAAGGGCTGCAGCTGCCTTTCATGTTCCTCCGCCACACCATCAGCAAAGTGGTCCCTCCAGGATGGCCGTCACTAACCCGCCACAACACTCCCGCCTCCACCCCTCCAAAGTTCAGAGAGCATCTGCACCACCGCCTCAGGTCTCGAACGTAAACAACTCAATATACAAAAAACAACACCAATGAGGTTGGCACGTTGTGTAAATTGTAAATAAAAACAAAATACAATGATTTGCTAATCCTTTTCAACCTATATTCAATTGAATAGACTGCAAATATTAGCTCGTTTGGAATTTGATGCCTGCAATGTGTTTCAAAAAAGCTGGCACAAGTGGCAAAAAAGACTGAGAAAGTTGAGGAATGCAAGCCAAACACTTGTTTGGAACATCCCACAGGTGAACAGGCTAATTGGGAACAGGTGGGTGCCCTGGTTGGGTATAAAAAGCAGCTCCCGTGAAATGCTCAGTCGTTCACAAACAAGGACGGGGCGAGGGACACCACTTTGTGAACAAATGCGGGAGGAAATTGTTTAAGAACAACATTTCCCCAACCAACTATTGCAAGGAATTTTAGGGATTTCACCATCTACGGTCCGTAATATCATCAAAAGGTTCAGAAAATCTGGAGAAATCACAGAGTAATCCTCAAGCCCGTGACTTTCGATCCCTCAGGCGGTACTGCATCAAAAACCGACATCAGTGTGTAAAGGATATCTCCACATGGGCTCAGGAACACTTCAGAAACCCACTGTCAGTAACTACAGTTGGTCGCTACCTCTGTAAGTGCAAGTTAAAACTCTACTATGCAACGCGAAAGCCATTTATCAAAAACACCCAGAAACGTCGCCGGCTTTGCTGGGCCCAAGCTCATCTAAGATGAACTGATGCAAAGTGGAAAAGTGTGAAGGCACCATTAATGCTGAAAAGTACATACAGGTTTTGGAGCAACATATGTTGCCATCCAAGCAACGTTATCACGGACGCCCCTGCTTATTTAACAGTGTGGCTTCATGGTAAAAGATTACACTTTATGTTCCTTCGTGATTGGCGTAATATTAATATTACATCTGGGCGTGTGTTTGTCCTGGCAGCAAACGGCAGCGAGCTGTTCATCGGCAGCGTGCGCTACGAGGACACGGGCGCCTACACCTGCATGGCCAAGAACGAGGTGGGCGTGGACGAGGACATCTCCTCCTTGTTTGTGGAGGACTCGGCCAAGAAGACGCGTGAGTTCCTCAGTAGCTGCCTCCCCACAAACGTGCTCAGAAATCCGAGCAGAGCATCTCACTGGTTTTCTTCTAAGAACACCTCTTTAATAGATGATCTTTGACTAGTGTTTCCTTGCAGTAGGTTCTTAAAAACACGCCAACATTTCTATTCTATATTCTCTATTTTTGCAATGATTTCTTAAAAACACAAGAGCACTTTTGTACTATAGATGATCTTTGATCTGGTTCTTAAAAACACACCATTTATTTTCTATAGATGATCTTTGACTACATTTTTTTGCAGTAAGTTTCAAAATACACAACACTCTTGTACTCTAAATGATCTTTATTATATTTTTTGCAATGAGTTCTTGAAAACACAAGAGCACTTTTGTACTATAGATGATCTTTGATCTGGTTCTTAAAAACACACCATCATTTATTTTGTACAGATGATCTTTGACTAAAAATTTTTGCAGTAAGTTTGAAAATACACAACACTCCTGTACTCTAAATTATCTTTATTATATTTTTTGCAATGACTTCTTAAAAACACAAGAACACTTTTGTACTATATATGATCTTTGATCTGGTTCTTAAAAACACGCCAACATTTGTTTTCTATAAATGATCTTTGACTACATTTTTTTTGCAGTAAGTTTGAATATACACAACACTCCTGTACTTTAAATTATCTTTATTATATTTTTTGCAATGAGTTTTAGAAAGACATGAGCACTTTTGTACTATATATGATCTTTGATCTGGTTTTTAAAAACACGCCAACATTTGTTTTCTATAAATGATCTTTGACTACATTTTTTTGCAGTACGTTTGAAAATACACAACACTTCTGTACTATAAATTATCTTTATTATATTTTTTGCAATGACTTCTTAAAAACACAAGAACACTTTTGTACTATATGTGATCTTTGACCTGGTTCTTAAAAACACGCCAACATTTGTTTTCTATAAATGATCTTTGACTACATTTTTTTGCAGTAAGTTTGAAAATACACAACACTCCTGTACTTTAAATTATCTTTATTATATTTTTTGCAATGAGTTTTAGAAAGACACGAGCACTTTTGTACTATATATGATCTTTGATCTGGTTCTTAAAAACACACCATTTATTTTCCATAGATGATCTTTGACTACATTGTTTTGCAGTAAGTTTGAAAATACACAACACTCCTGTACTCTAAATTATCTTTATTATGTTTTGCAATGAGTTCTTAAAAACACAAGAGCACTTTTGTAATATAGATGTTCTTTGATCTGGTTCTCAATAGCACCCATCCATCCATCCATTTTCTACCGCTTATTCCCTTCGGGGTCGCGGGGTGGCGCTGGAACCTATCTCAGCTACAATCGGGCGGAAGGCGGGGTACACCCTGGACAAGTCGCCACCTCATCGCAGGGCCAACACAGATAGACAGACAACATTCACACTCACATTCACACACTAGGCCCAATTTTAGTGTTGCCAATCACACCAACATTTATTTTCTATAGATGATCTTTGACTACATTTTTTTGCAGTAAGTTTGAAAATACACAACACTCCTGTACTCTAAATGATCTTTATTATATGTTTTGCAATGAGTTCTTGAAAACACAAGAGCACTTTTGTACCATAGATGATCTTTGGTCTGGTTCTTAAAAACACACCATCATTTATTTTGTATAGATGATCTTTGACTAAATTTTTTTGCAATAAGTTTGAAAATACACAACACTCCTGTACTCTAAATTATCTTTATTATATTTTTTGTAATGAGTTCTTAAAAACACAAGAACACTTTTGTAATATAGATGATCTTTGATCTGGTTCTTGATAGCACACCAACATTTGTTTTCTATAAATGATCTTTGACTACATTTTTTTGCAGTAAGTTTGAAAATACACAACACTCCTGTACTCTAAATTATCTTTATTATATTTTTTGCAAAGACTTCTTAAAAACACAAGAACACTTTTGTACTCTATATGATCTTTGATCTGGTTCTTAAAAACACGCCAACATTTGTTTTCTATAAATGATCTTTGACTACATTTTTTTGCAGTAAGTTTGAAAATACACAACACTCCTGTACTTTAAATTATCTTTATTATATTTTTGCAATGACTTCTTAAAAAGACAAGAGCACTTTTGTAATAGAGATGATTTTTGATCTGGTTCTTAAAAACACACCATTTATTTTCTATAGATGATCTTGAACACATTTCTTTTGCAGTAAGTTTGAAAATACACAACACTCCTGTACTTTGAATTATCTTTATTATATTTTTGCAATGACTTCTTAAAAACACAAGAACACTTTTGTACTCTATATGATCTTTGATCTGGTTCTTAAAAACACGCCAACATTTGTTTTCTATAAATGATCTTTGACTAAATTTTTTTGCAGTAAGTTTGAAAATACACAACACTCCTGTACTTTAAATTATCTTTATTACATGTTTTGCAATGAGTTCTTAAAAACACAAGAGCACTTTTGTACTATATATGATCTTTGATCTGGTTCTTAAAAACACGCCAACCTTTGTTTTCTATAAATGATCTTTGACTACATTTTTTGCTGTAAGTTTGAAAATACACAACACTCATGTACTTTAAATTATTTTTATTATATTTTTTGCAATGAGTTCTTACAAAGACAAGAGCACTTTTGTAATATTGATTATTTTCGATCTGGTTCTTAAAAACACACCGTTTATTTTGTATAAATTATCTTTTTGACTAAATTTTTTTGCAGTAAGTTTGAAAATACACAACTTTCCCGTACTCTAAATGATCTTTATTATATTTTTTGCAATGAGTTCTTAAAAACACATGAGCATTTTTGTACTGTAGATGATCTTTGATCTGGTTCTTAAAAACACACCAACATTCCTTTTTCTATAGATGATCTTTGACTACATTTTTTGCAGTGAATTTGAAAATACACAACACTCCTGTACTCTAAATTATCTTTATTATATTTTTTGCAATGAGTTCTTAAAAAGACAAGAGCATGTTTGTACTATAGATGATCTTTGATTTGGTTCTTAAAAACAGCAGACTGCTTCTGTTAAATAATGGATATTTTTCTTTTAGATGAACTTTGACTAGCTTGTTTTCAGTAGGTGCTAGAAAATACATCTGTTATATAGAGGATCTTTGATTTGGAAAATGATCATGATGAATAATGACCGTGTCTTCATCTTACATTTCAAGGAAAAATGTATCTTTTCTTCCTCTTTCATCTTTTTTTTCTTTTTTCTTTCTCACGTCCGATGCAGTTGCCAACATTCTGTGGAGGGAAGAAGGTAAATAATTGTACAATGTTCATACGTCTTTTACAATCATCATGCATCTCTTACAATATTCATACGTTTTACAATCATCATAATTTATTTACAATAAATATAATATTTTACAATAATATTACGTCTTTTACAATTATCATCATTATTTTACAACGATCATATTTTTTTACATTAATCATACATATTTTACTGTATTTCATGCATCTTTTGTGCAGCTGTGATGTAAATACATTCATTCTAGTAGCATGTAGTAACGTGTGTGTGTGTGTATATACTGTATATATATATATATATATATATATATATATATATATATATACACACACACACACACACACAACGTAAGTTACGCAGTAAAACGTTTATTATCCTATTATTTTATACTTTTTGTCTTGTTTGTAAATAAATAACCTCAAGTCCATCGACTGCAGTCTCCATGTTACTACATGATACTAATACATGCTACTACATGCTACTACATGATACATGCTACTACATGCTACTACATGTTTTTCTACGTCCTACTACATCCTACTACATAATAGTAATACATGTTGCTACATACTACTACATACTAATACATGCTACTACATACTACTACATACTAATACATGATACTACTACATACTAATACATGCTACTACATGGTACTACATTTTATTACATCCTGTTACATGTTACTACATGCTACTACATGTCACTACTTACTAATACATACTACTACATGTCAATACATACTACTACACGCTACTACATGGCACTACTTACTTATACATACTACTACATGTCAATACATATTACTACGTACTACTACATGTCACTAAATACTAATACATATTACTACATGCTACTACATCCTACTACATGTTACTAAATGCTACTACATGTTTTTCTATGTCCTACTACATGATACTACATACTAGTAATACATGCTACTGCATCCTACTACATGTTACTACTTTCTACTACATGGTACTACATGCTAGTACTGCATGTTATAACATGCTACTACATGTTACTACTTTCTACTACATGGTACTACATGCTAGTACTGCATGTTACAACATGCTACTACTTCTTACTCCTTTCTACTACATGTTACTACATGCTACTACATATTACTCCATGTTCCTACATCCTAGTCCAACATGTTACTAAATGTTACTACATAAATGATAAATGGGTTATACTTGTATAGCGCTTTTCTACCTTCAAGGTACTCAAAGCGCTTTGACAGTATTACCACATTCACCCATTCACACACACATTCACACACTGATGGCGGGAGCTGCCATGCAAGGCGCTAACCAGCAGCCATCAGGAGCAAGGGGTGAAGTGTCTTGCCCAAGGACACAACAGACGTGACTAGAATGGTAGAAGGTGGGGATTGAACGCCAGTAACCAGCAACACTCCGATTGCTGGCACGGCCACTCTACCAACTTCGCCACGCCTTTCTACTACATGGTACTACATGCTAATACTGCATGTTACAGCATGCAGTACTAGCATGTTACTACTTTCTACTACATGGTACTACATGCTAGTTCTGCATGTTACAACATGCTACTACATGCTACTACATATTACCCCATGTTCCTCCATCCTAGTCCGACATGTTACTAAATGCTACTACATGTTACTACTTTCTACTACATGGTACCACATCCTAGTACTGCATGTTATAACATGCTACTACATATTACTCCATGTTCCTGCATCCTAGTCCGACATGTTACTAAATGCTACTACATGTTACTACTTTCTACTACGTGGTACTACATGCTAGTACTGCATGTTACAACATGCTACTGCATGTTACTACTTTCTACTACATGGTACTGCATGTTACAACATGCTACTACATGCTACTACATATTACCCCATGTTCCTACATCCTAGTCCGACATGTTACTAAATGCTACAACATGTTACTACTTTCTACTACATGTTACTACTTTCTACTACATGGTACTACATGCTAGTACTGCATGTTATAACATGCTACTACATGTTACTCCATGTTCCTACATCCTAGTCCGACATGTTACTACTTTCTACTACATGGTACCACATCCTAGTACTGCATGTTACAACATGCTACTACATATTACTCCATGTTCCTACATCCAAGTCCGACATGTTACTAAATGCTACATGTTACTACTTTCTACTACGTAGTACTACATCCTATTACTGCATGTAGCAGCGTGCTACTACATATTACTACTTTTTACTATATGGTACTACATGCTAGTACTGCATGATACAACATGCTACTACATATTACTCCATGTTCCTACATCCTAGTCCGACATGTTACTAAATGCTACTACATGTTACTACTTTCTACTACATGGTACTACATTCTAGTACTGCATGTTACAGCATGCTACTACATGTTACTACTTTTTACTACATGGTACTACATGATACAACATGCTACTACATATTACTCCATGTTCCTCCATCCTAGTCCGACATGTTACTAAATGCTACTACATGTTACTACTTTCTACTGCATGGTACTACATTCTAGTACTGCATGTTACAGAATGCTACTACATGTTACTACTTTTTACTACATGGTACTACATGCTAGTACTGCATGATACAACATGCTACTACATGCTACTACATATTACTCCATGTTCCTACATCCTAGTCCGACATGTCACTAAATGCTACGACATGTTACTACTTTCTACTAGATTGTACCACATCCTAGTACTGCATGTTACAGCATGCTACTACATTTGACAACATTACTACATTGTACGACATGCAAAGTATATTAGCATTAGTAGTTTTGATTCTTTCTTGTCATGCTTCAGGTTTGAGCGTGGGAAACATGTTCTACGTGTTTTCCGACGAGGGCGTGACCATCCTGCAGCCCGGCCAGTGTGAGATCCACAGACAAATGAAAAGGACAGAGAGGATCGTGGCGACTTACGTAAGACCAGTTTTATCTACTCCCAACGTACTTCCTGACAGGATTAGCCGCTCTTCCCCGTCACCTCCCCGTGGTCACAACACGTCTTAAATGTAAAGGGATTACGAAATGTAATGGGATTACTCTCATCCGGCCAGGAAGCAGACGAAAAGTCTGCAAAAAGTTGCTTGTTCCGCAAAGAGGCGCGGTGTTTTACAGGCGCCGGTGATTCTATTTGAGATCAATACAAAGCCAATAAGCGGCGTGTTAGCCACTTCCTGCAGCAAAAAAAAAGCACTTTGTGCACTTTTCAAGGCGGGGAAACGCTGGCTCAGTCTTTCTCACTCATTGTTTTGTCACGGTAAACATGACAACATGGAACATAAAAGTCCCATTATTGCATAATAGAAAACCTTTTTTTCACTCATATTGACAATAAATGGGAATTCATTAATAATACCAAATAAAATACAGAATATTTACATAATTACTGCACAATAATATTGTTTGTACAGCAATGATATCATATGAAATGTTTGATTTACTCTTAATATTATAATTTATTTTACAAATATGATACAAATGTTCTGCTTGGACAAAATATGTATTTTTTATTATATCTGAAAGACTCGAATATAGCTTTCCGAATATCAATTAAAATATAAATATCATATATATATATATATATATATATAAATACAAATGTTCTGCTCAAAAATAGCTTTATAAATATCAATTAAAATATAAATATCATTTATTTATATATATATATATATATATATATACACTGTATGTATATATATATTTATATATATATATACACACATTATATATATACACACAGTATATATATATATATATCAATTATAAAATCTTAACAATTATATATATACAATGTTAATAAATCAATA
>NC_084550.2:16332500-16415000 GCF_033978685.3 Nerophis lumbriciformis | reverse complement strand
TCAACAAATGCGTGAGCAAATTGTTGAACAGTTTAAGAAAAACCTTTCTCAACCAACTATTGCAAGGAATTTAGGGATTTCACCATCTACGGTCCGTAATATCATCAAAGGGTTCAGATAATCTGGAGAAATCACTACACGTAAGCAGCTGAGCCCGTGACCTTCGATCCCTCAGGCTGTACTGCACCAACAAGCGACATCAGTGTGTAAAGGATATCACCACATGGGCTCAGGAACACTTCAGAAACCCACTGTCAGTAACTACAGTTGGTTGCTACATCTTTAAGTGCAAGTTAAAACTCTCCTATGCAAGGCGAAAACCGTTTATCAACAACACCCAGAAACGCCGTCGGCTTCGCTGGGCCTGAGCTCATCTAAGATGGACTGATGCAAAGTGGAAAAGTGTTCTGTGGTCTGACGAGTCCACATTTCAAATTGTTTTTGGAAACTGTGGACGTCATGTCTTCCGGAACAAAGAGGAAAAGAACCATCCGGATTGTTATAGGTGCAAAGTGGAAAAGCCAGCATCTGTGATGGTATGGGGGTGTATTAGTGCCCAAGACATGGGTAACTTACACATCTGTGAAGGCACCATTAATGCTGAAAGGTACATACAGGTTTTGGAGCAACATATGTTGCCATCCAAGCAACGTTACCATGGACGCCCCTGCTTATTTCAGCAAGACAATGCCAAGCCACGTGTTACATCAACGTGGCTTCATAGTAAAAGAGTGCGGGTACTAGACTGGCCTGCCCGTAGTCCAGACCTGTCTCCCATTGAAAATGTGTGGTACATTATGAAGCCTAAAATACCACAACGGAGACCCCCGGACTGTTGAACAACTTAAACTGTACATCAAGCAAGAATGGGAAATAATTCCACCTGAGAAGCTTAAAAAATGTGTCTCCTCAGTTCCCAAACGTTTACTGAGTGTTGTTAAAAGGAAAAGCCATGTAACACAGTGGTGAACATGCCCTTTCCCAACTACTTTGGCACGTGTTGCAGCCATGAAATTCTAAGTTAATTATTATTTGCAAAAAAAAATTAAGTTTATGAGTTTGAACATCAAATATCTTGTCTTTGTAGTGCATTCAACTGAATATGGGTTGAAAAGGATTTGCAAATCATTGTATTCCGTTTATATTTACATCTAACACAATTTCCCAACTCATATGGAAACGGGGTTTGTATATATATATATATATATATATATATATATATATATATATATATATATATATATATATATATATATATATATATATATATATATATACATATATATACATGTCTCAGGGAGAGCATGTCCCAAATTCCAAGCTGCTGTTTTGAGGCATGTTCAAAAAAAAATGCACTTTGTGACTTCAATAATAAATATGGCAGTGCCATGTTGGCATTTGTTTCCATAACTTGAGTTGATTTATTTTGGAAAACCTTGTTACATTGTTTAATGCATCCAGCGGGGCATCACAACAAAATCAGGCATAATAATGTGTTGATTCCACGACTGTATATATCGGTATCGGTTGATATCGGAATCGGTAATTAAGAGTTGGACAATATCGATTATCGGCAAAAAAGCCATTATTGGACATCTTTAATCAAAAGGTTCAGAGAATCTGGAGAAACCACTGCACCTAAGCGATGATATTACGGACCTTCGATACCTCAGGCGGCACTGCATCAAAAAGCGTCATCAGTGTGTATAGGATATCACCACGTGGGCTCAGGAACACTTCAGAAAACCACTGTCAGTAACTACAGTCGGTCGCTTACATCTGTCAATGCAAGTTAAAACTCTACTATGCTAAGCCAAAGCCATTTATCAACAACACCCAGAAAGGTTCTCAGTTCGAACATAAAATATTGTGTCTTTGCAGTGTATTCAATTGAATATAAGTTGAAAAGGATTTGCAAATCATTGTATTCTGTTTTTATTTACCATTTACACAACGTGCCAACTTCACTGGTTTTGGGTTTGTAGTCTAAAAGAATAAAAGTCATATCAGTACAGTATGGGTGTTGCCATCCATCACTGTCCACTGGACTGATTTGCACGTCCACGTTAGCACGAGAGAGCATCAATTCTTTCCAAATGTCAACAAAGATGATGTTCAGAAGGCTTTTTCTTGACCTTTCTTTGCGCTTGTTAAACCTGAGTTAGACAACAATACCTCCACCAAGGCTTCTTGCCAGCGTAGAATTACATGAAAGCTCAATAAAATCATGGACTTATATTTAAAATGTACCTCATCTTCTGTCATTTCAAGTTAAAAACAAACAATCATGGAAAGTTGCAATTTAAACACAAATAAAGTCTCTTACCAAGTATTAAAAAAGCACAAATTCCTAACAAAAGCAGTTTTTGTTCCCTCGGTGCAGGCAATAGCCACGGACGCCTTCCCTGTCAAGACGCTGTACGACAAGTCACATGACCAGGTGTGGCTGCTGGCGTGGGGGGACAAGGACAGGACCCGCCCCACCCTGCAGGTATGTGCACTTTCTCTCCTGTCAGGTCATTGCTGTTGTAGTTCATCCATTTGTCCACCAGGTGCGTCGTCTGGGCTCATTTGTTTACTCCTCTTCTTTGGATAGTGGAATACATTGTGGTGGTCTTCATGTTGAAAGAACCGCACATTCTCCAATAACAGCCGAGGCCTAATAACATTTGTCTAAGTGCAAAGAGGACATGTGATTGGAATACAGCGTTGTTTAGAGAAAGAGCGTTAATTGGAATAAAGCACTAATTGGATTCAAGCATTAATTGGAATCAGGTGTTATTTGGAATTTAGCGTCAACTGGAACCAGATGTTAATTGGAATCAAGTGTTAACTGGAATTATGTGTTAATTGGAATTATGTGTTAATTGGAATTAAGCGTTAATTAGAATCAAGCGTTAATTGGAATTATGTGTTAATTGGAATTATGTGTTAATTAGAATTAAGCGTTAATTGGAATCAAGCGTTAACTGGAATTATGTGTTAATTGGAATTAAGCGTTAATTAGAATCAAGCGTTAATTGGAATCAAGCGTTAACTGGAATTATGTGTTAATTGGAATTAAGCGTTAATTAGAATCAAGCGTTAATTGGAATTATGTGTTAATTGGAATTATGTGTTAATTAGAATTAAGCGTTAATTGGAATCAAGCGTTAACTGGAATTATGTGTTAATTAGAATTAAGCGTTAATTAGAATCAAGCGTGAATTGGAATTGTGTGTTAATTGGAATTAAGCGTTAATTGGAATCAAGCGTTAATTGAAATCAAGTGTTAATTTGAATTAAATAATTGGAATTAAGTGTTAATTGGAATCAAGTGTTAATTGGAATTAAGCATTATTTGGAATGAAGCGTTCATTGGATTCAAGCGTTCATTGGATTCAAGCGTTCATTGGAATCCAGCGTTAATTGGAATCAAGCGTTAACTGGAATTTTGTGTTAATTGGACTTCAGTGTTAATTGGAAAAAATTGTTAATTGGATTCAAGCATTAATTGGAATTAAGCGTTAACTGGTACCAAATGTTAATTGGAATCCAGCGTTCATTGGAATTAAGTGTTAATTGGACTTAAGTATTAATTGGACTTAAGCGTTATTTGGAATTGAGTATTAATTGGAATTAAGTGTTAATTGGACTTAAGCGTTATTTGGAATCAAGTGTTAATTGGATTAAGTGTTAATTGGAATTAAGCATTATTTGGAATCAAGTGTTAATTGGAATTCAGCGTTCATTGGAATTCAGCGTTAACTGGAATTAAGTGTTAATTGGAATCAAACGTTCATTGGAATCAAGTGTTAATTGGAATTCAGCGTTCATTGGAATTGTGTTAATTGAAATCAAGTGTTATTTGGAATCAAGTGTTAATTGGAATTCAGCGTTCATTGGAATTGTGTTAATTGAAATCAAGTGTTAATTGGAATCAAGTGTTAATTGGAATTAAGTGTTATTTGGAATTAAGTGTTAATTGGAATTCAGCGTTCATTGGAATTATGTGTTAATTGAAATCAAGTGTTAATTGGAATTAAGTATTAATTGGAATTAAGCGTTATTTTGAATCAAGTGTTAATTGGCAAAAAGCGTTAATTGGAATGAAGCGTTAATTGGATTCAAGCATTAATTGGAATCAGGTGTTATTTGGAATTTAGCGTCAACTGGAACCAGGTGTTAATTGGAATCAAGTGTTAACTGGAATCAAGTGTTATTTGGAATCAAGTGTTAATTGGAAAATGTATAATTGGAATTAAGCGTTAATTGGATTCAAGCATTAATTGGATATCAGTGTTAATTGGAATCAAGCGTGACCTGGAACCAAATGTGAATTGGAATCATTTGCATTTTCTTGAATGAAGTAGTTTTTCGTGGGGGAGATAAAAAAAAACAACAACATGGTTTTATTTATTGATAAACATTTGTGATATTGGTGTACCTAATGTTGCACAGGTGTGAAAATGTCACCTGGCGTCTGACGTCCCTTTGAACCAATATATAAGAGGGGTGCTACTGCTACTATTATTATTATTATTATTACTATTATTATTATTATTACTATTGTTGTTATTATTATTATCATTACTATTATATTGTTATTATTATTACTATCATATTATCATTATTGTTATTATTATTATTATTATCATACCTTTTATATTATTATTGTTATTATTACAATTATATTATTTTAATTACTATCATATTGTTATTATTATTATTATTATCATACCTTTTATATTATTATTATTGTTATTGTTACTGTTATTATTGCTATTATTATTTTGTTATTATTAGCATTACTATTATTATTATTACTATTATTGTTATCATCATTGCTATTATATTGTTATTATTATTATAAATACTATTATATTATTATTGTTGATATCATTACTATTATATTGTTATTATTTTTATTACTATTATCATTACTATTACATTATTATTATTATTATTATTATTGGTTATTATTGTTATTATTATCATTACTATTATATTGTTATTATTATTACTATCATATTAGTATTGTTTTTATTATTATTATTAACATACCTTTTATATTATTATTATTGTTATTATTATTACTATTATATTGTTATTATTATTGTTATTGTTACTATTATTGCTATTATTATTGTTATTAATATCATTACTATTATTATTATTATTACTATTATTATTATCATTGCTTTTATATTGTTATTCCATCCATCCATCCATTTCCTACCGCTTATTCCCTTTTGGGGTCGCAGTGGGCGCTGGAGCCTATCTCAGCTACAATCGGGCGGAAGGCGGGGTACACCCTGGACAAGTCGCCACCTCATCGCAGGGCCAACACAGATAGACAGACAACATTCACACACTAGGGCCAATTTAGTGTTGCCAATCAACCTATCCCCAGGTGCATGTCTTTGGAGGTGGGAGGAAGCCGGAGTACCCGGAGGGAACCCACGCAGTCACGGGGAGAACATGCAAACTCCACACAGAAAGATCCGGAGCCTGGGATTGAACCCCAGACTACTCAGCAACTTCGTATTGTGAGGCAGACGCACTAACCCCTCTGCCACCGTGCTGCCCTATATATATATATATATATATATATATATTGTTATTATTATTATATTATTATTATTATTGTTAATATCATTACTATTATATTGTTATTATTTTTATTACTATTATTATTATCATTACTATTATATTATTATTATTATCATTGTCATTATTATTATTATTATTATGAGTATAGTCACAAACATGTTTATGATGACATCACTCCCACTGGGACAAAGATGTAACATTAGCTGCCATGAGGTGTTTGTTATTGCTGAGGAGTGAGACTCCCTCTAAGTGATGAGGATCTTTGCTCCCAAAACAAAAAGTGCTAGTAGTCAAAAGTGTTGAATATGAATGTAGTTGAAGTTGTCACATGATGTTTCATCAACTCCTCCATGGAAAAGAAAGAACATTCACATTTTATCAAAGTTCTGACCTCAAACTTTTTTGGGAGGATGGATTTATTATTTTTTTAAGAAATCTCATAACATGATTAATATTCTTCTTCTTCTACTCTTTCTTCTTTTTATTGTTTGTGTTCTACTTTCTGTTCCTCTTTTCACTCCTCTTCCTCTTGTTCGTCTTCTACTACTACTCTTCTTCTTCCTCTTCTTCGTCTTCTTATTCCTCAACTTTTTACTCTTTTTCTGGTTTCTGTTCCTCCTCTTCTTATTCCACTTCTTCTCTCTCCTTGTCTTCTTGCTCTTCTTCTTACTCTTCTTCTTGTTCCTCTTCTTCCTCCTTCTTCCTTTTTTCTCCTCTACTCCTTCTTATTTTTCTTGGGGTTTTTTTTTTCACTTCTTGTTTCCCTTATCCTTTTTGTTCCTGTCGTTGTTATTTTTGTTGGTGTCCCTCCTCCTCTTCTTCTTCTTCTTCTTATTTTTCATCTTGTTTCTCTTCTTCTTCTTGTTAATATTATTTTTGTTTCTTTTCTTCTTCTTCTTTTTTCTCTTCTTCTTCTTTTTTATCTTCTTCTTCATCTTGTTTCTCTACTTCTTCTTCTTCTTCTTCTTGTTTCTCTTCTTCATCTTGTTTCTCTTCTTCTTTTTCTTCTTGTTTCTCTTCTTTTTCTTGTTTCTCTTCATATTATTCTTATTGTTTCTCTTATTTGCCATCTTGTTTTTCTTCTTCTTCCTCTTCTCTCACGTCATCTTGTTACTCATTGACTTCTTCATCTTCTCCCTCTTATTCTTATTGATTCTCTTATGTTTCTTCTCCCTCTTGTATCCTTTCTTGTTCCTCTTCTTTGTCTTCTTGTTCATCTTATTCTTGTTCCCCTTCTTATTCTTCTTGATCCTTGTCTTCTTGTTCTTCTTTTTACTCTTCTTCTTGTTCCTCTTCTTCCTCGTCGTCTTCCTTCTTTTTCCTCTACTCCTTCTTATTTTTCTTGGGGGTTTTTTTTCACTTCTTGTTTCCCTTATCCTTTTTGTTCCTGTCGTTGTTCTTCTTTTTGTTGGTCTCCCTCCTTCTCTTCTTCTTCTCATCTTCTTGTTCTTCTTCTTATTTTTCATCTTGTTTCTCTACTTCTTCTTCTTCTTCTTCTTCTCCTTCTTGTTTCTCTTCTTCATATTGTTTCTCCTTCTTTTTCTTCTTCTTCTTGTTTCTCTTCTTGTTTCTCTTCTTTGTTTCTCTTCTTCATCTTGTTTCTCTTCTTTTTCTTCTTATTTATCTTCTTCTTTTTCTTGTTGTTTCTCTTCTTCATATTATTATTCTTCTTGTTTCTCTTATTTGTCATCTTGTTTTTCTTCTTCTTCCTCTTCTCTCACGTCATCTTGTTACTCATTGACTTCATCTTCTTCCTCTTTTTCTTATTGATTCTCTTATGTTTCTTCTACTTCTTGTATCCTTTCTTGTTCCTCTTCTTTGTCTTCTTGTTCATCTTATTCTTGTTCCCCTTCTTCTTCTTCTTGATCCTCTTCTCCTTCCTTTACTCACACTTTTTATTCTTATTATTGTTTCTTTTCTTGTTGATTTTTCTTGTACTAAGTTGTTGCTAATCTTCTCGGTCTTATTCTTCTTTTTCTCCTTCCTTTTTCCTTTTCTTCTTTCGGTTCTTCTTGTTCATCCTTTTCTTCCTATTCTCCTTTTTGTCCTTTAACTTTCCTCTTTTTTCTTCTTCTTCTTCCTCCCGATGAGGCGAAACAAGAGCGAGAGACAGAATTCGACTGCATTTTTTATTATTTTTTTTGTTCTGAAACAAAGAAGAAGAAAAGAACAAACAAACTTTAAGTCGGAAAAAGTGGAAATGTGCTTTACTGTGGAAAAGAGAAGTAGAACCTATCAGTGGAATAAAGTAATTTCCCTTTGCTGATGATGATTATTGTGATAACCAAAGCCCTAGACACACCTTGTACTCTCTGCAGTTGAGTAGAAGGTCCCCCGGCCACTACTTAAGGAACTGGTGTCTGCCGTGTCAAGGTGGAGCAGCTTGTCTTTGGAATAAAAAGGCGCCGCCTCGGCATCAGAAGACGTGCAAGTACGGGCAAACATCAGCGAATAAGACGTCTTATCGGGGGAAGCGAGGCCAGGCTGGGGTCACCATTTCAGCCGCTGGCGTCTTGCACCTTTTCCGATGTTTATCGCACGGATGATATACGAGGACGCCGCCGCCGCCGCCGCACCTTATCTTCCTGGCCGCATGCTGAAAGGTTGCGTGTTCCCGCGGACGCCATGCAGCGCCCCCTTGTGGCCAAGAGAGTACATTTATTTGTGAATGAATATTATCTCATAAGGTTACTGTGGAAGTCGCTTCCGAGCAGTTCCACCGAAGACACGACACAAGAGCCACGCGTGCAGTTTTTAACAAAGGCTTTAATACTCAAATTGTCTCAACAAAGTTCCTCTCCCCCAGACACGTGACTTTTCAGTCACGTCCGCATCCTCTCTCCCTCTCTGCTCCCGGCCGCTCGCTGTTAAAGACAACAGATGATTAGGCAACTCGTACCACCTGGGAAATCTAATCACCTGCCTAGCAGTGTCTCGCCGTCAGCACTGCCACGCCCCTGTCTGATGGTGCTCTGTCTTCAGCACCGTGGACAGAGGCGGTGACCTTTGCTCCTGCACTCTCCCTCCACAGTTATGTTTAAAAACAAACATTTATTCAGCAATGACATCATCGCGTGTCCTTAATCGACCAATCAGATTACTCAGAAGTAACTTGGGGACTTATTTACACTTTTTCATGCATGTAATAATCACTCGTCGTCCAAAGTGCGGCCCAGGGACCGTTTTCCACCTGCAGTTCATGTTTTTACGGCCCCTTGGCAAATCAAATAAATGAATAATTCGATATCATATTCATTTGTTTTGTCAGGTATCACACGGAGTTAGTGCAGAATAACAAAAAAAGCGGACTAAACATATCAGGAACAACGTAAAATGTTCCAATTACATCAAAACCTGGACCATAAGATGTGTAGCTTTCACATTTTAACTGATACGGCACCGATTTTCCATATTTTTTTTGTGCTTATATGGTGATAAATATTAATTTGTTTAATAATAAAATATTATTTTTTATTTGAGCTGATAATAACTGTGCTGTATAGTTTGTTTTCTTACACTTCTGAGTGTCATTTGCATGTACACATTCATTCAGGTGTATTGCCATAGTCAGGAAGTAGTCTTTGCCATTAAGTTGTCTTTAGTTGAGTCCTACGAAGTGTTTCTACTTTAAGTATTGTATTTATTACGCACCAGCTGTGTGATGAAGTCTTCATTAACACATCTGGAGGTGTAGAAATCGCCATGTAAAATTGCTAATGCTAATCAGTAGCATGTCAATAATATATCCAATGTAAGTTAGTGCATTTTAAAAAGTGGCGTCTTACTTTTGAGTGCTTTCTTACAGGCATACTTTCTTTGTTGGCATGGAAAATTGCGACATAACATAAAGGCAGTCAGGAAGTAGTCTTTGCCATTGAGTTGTCTTTAGTTGAGTCCTACAAAGTGTTTCTACTGTAAGTATTGTACTTATTACGCCCCAGCTGTTTGATGTAGTCTTCATTAACACATCTGCAAATCGCCATGTAAAATTGCTCATGCTAATCGGTACCATGTCAATAATATATCCACTGTAAGTTAGGTCATTTTACTTTTGAGTGCTTTCTATCAGGCATACTTTCTTTGTTGGCATGGAAAAGTACGACACGACATAGAGGCAGTCAGGAAGTAGTCTTTGCCATTAAGTTGTCTTTAGTTGAGTCCTACGAAGTGTTTCTACTGTAAGTATTGTACTTATTACGCACCAGCTGTGTGATGTAGTCTTCATTAACACATCTGCAGGTGTAGAAATCGCCATGTAAAATCGCTAATGCTAATCGGTAGCATGTCATCAATATATCCAGTGTAAGTTAGTGCATTTTAAAAAGTTGAGTCTTAGTTTTGAGGGCTTTCTATCAGGCGTACTTTCTTTGTTGGCGTGGAAAAGTACGACACGACATGGAGGCAGTCAGGAAGTAGTCTTTGCCATTAAGTTGTCTTTAGTTGAGTCCTACGAAGTGTTTCTACTGTAAGTATTGTACTTATTACGCACCAGCTGTTTGATGTAGTCTTCATTAACACATCTGGAGTTGTAGAAATCGCCATGTAAAATCGTTAATGCTAATCGGTAGCACGTCAATAATATATCCACTGTAAGTTAAGGCATTTTAAAAAGTGGAGTCTTACTTTTGAGTGCTTTCTATCAGGCATACGTTCTTTGTTGGAATGGAAAATTACGACATGACATAAAGGCAGTCAGGAAGTAGTCTTTGCCATTGAGTTGTCTTTAGTTGAGTCCTACAAAGTGTTTCTACTGTAAGTATTGTACTTATTACGCACCAGCTGTTTGATGTAGTCTTCGTTAACACATCTGCA
This sequence comes from Nerophis lumbriciformis, assembly GCF_033978685.3. NCBI lineage: Eukaryota > Metazoa > Chordata > Actinopteri > Syngnathiformes > Syngnathidae > Nerophis > Nerophis lumbriciformis. The sequence goes on along the minus strand of NC_084550.2, from coordinate 16,404,596 downwards.
AATCGCCATGTAAAATCGCTAATGCTAATCGGTAGCATGTCAATAATATATCCACTGTAAGTTAGGTCATTTTACTTTTGAGTGCTTTCTATCAGGCATACTTTCTTTGTTGGCATGGAAAAGTACGACACGACATACAGGCAGTCAGGAAGTAGTCTTTGCCATTAAGTTGTCTCTAGTTGAGTCCTACGAAGTGTTTGTACTGTAAGTATTGTACTTATTACGCACCAGCTGTGTGATGTAGTCTTCATTAACACATCTGCAGCTGTAGAAATCGCCATGTAAAATCGCTAATGCTAATCGGTAGCATCTCATCAATATATCCAATGTAAGTTAGTGCATTTTAAAAAGTTGAGTCTTAGTTTTGAGGGCTTTCTATCAGGCGTACTTTCTTTGTTGGTGTGGAAAAGTACGACATGATATAGAGGCAGTCAGGAAGTATTCTTTGCCATTAAGTTGTCTTTAGTTGAGTCCTACGAAGTTTTTCTACTGTAAGTATTGTACTTATTACGCACCAGCTGTTTGATGTAGTCTTCATTAACACATCTGCAGGTGTAGAAATCGCCATGTAAAATCGCGAATGCTAATTGGTAGCATGTCAATAATATATCCACTGTAAGTTAGGGCATTTTACTTTTGAGTGCTTTCTATCAGGCATACTTTCTTTGTTGGCATGGACAATTACGACATGACATAGAAGCAGTTAGGAAGTAGTCTTTGCCATTAAGTTGTCTTTAGTTGAGTCCTACGAAGTGTTTCTACTGTAAGTATGCATTTTAAAAAGTTGAGTCTTAGTTTTGAGGGCTTTCTATCAGGCGTACTTTCTTTGTTGGCGTGGAAAAGTACGACACGATATAGAGGCAGTCAGGAAGTATTCTTTGCCATTGAGTTGTCTTTAGTTGAGTCCTACGAAGTTTTTCTACTGTAAGTATTGTACTTATTACGCACCAGCTGTTTGATGTAGTCGTCATCAACACATCTGCAGGTGTAGAAATCGCCATGTAAAATCGCTAATGCTAATCGGCAGCATCTCATCAATATATCCAATGTAAGTTAGTGCATTTTAAAAAGTTGAGTCTTAGTTTTGAGGGCTTTCTATCAGGCGTACTTTCTTTGTTGGCGTGGAAAAGTACGACACGATATAGAGGCAGTCAGGAAGTATTCTTTGCCATTGAGTTGTCTTTAGTTGAGTCCTACGAAGTGTTTCTACTGTAAGTATTGTACTTATTACGCACCAGCTGTTTGATGTAGTCTTCATTAACACATCTGCAGCTGTAAAAATCGCCATGTAAAATTGCTAATGCTAATCGGTAGCATGTCAATAATATATCCACTGTAAGTTAGGTCATTTTACTTTTGAGTGCTTTCTATCAGGCATGCTTTCTTTGTTGGCATGGAAAAGTACGACATGACATAGAGGCAGTCAGGAAGTAGTCTTTGCCATTGAGTTGTCTCTAGTTGAGTCCTACGAAGTGTTTCTACTGTAAGTATTGTACTTATTACGCACCAGCTGTTTGATGTAGTCGTCATCAACACATCTGGAAGTGTAGAAATTGCCATGTAAAATCGCTAATGCTAATCGGTAGCATGTCATCAATATATCCAATGTAAGTTAGTGCATTTTACTTTTGAGTGCTTTCTATTAGGCATACTTTCTTTGTTGGTGTGGAAAATTACGACATGACATAGAGGCAGTCAGGAAGTAGTCTTTGCCATTAAGCTGTCTCTAGTTGAGTCCTACTAAGTGTTTCTACTGTAAGTATTGTACTTATTACGCACGAGCTGTTTGATTTAGTCTTCATGAACACGACTGGAGGTGTAGAAATCGCCATGTAAAATCGCTAATGCTAATCGGTAGCAGGCCAATAATATATCCAATGTAAGTTAGTGCATTTTAAAAAGTGGAGTCTTACTTTTGAGGGCTTTCTATCAGACATACTTGCTTTGTTGGCATGGAAAATTACGACATGACATAGAGGCAGTCAGGAAGTAGTCTTTGCCATTAAGTTGTCTCTAGTTGAGTCCGATGAAGTGTTTGTACTGTAAGTATTGTACTTATTACGCACCAGCTGTTTGATTTAGTCTTCATGAACACGTCTGGAGGTGTAGAAATCGCCATCTAAAATTGCTAATGCTAATCAGTAGCATGTCAATAATATATCCACTGTAAGTTAGTGTATTTTAAAAAGTGGAGTCTTACTTTTGAGGGCTTTTCATCAGACATACTTGCTTTGTTGGCATGGAAAATTACGACATGGCTTTAAGGCAGTCAGGTATACAAATACGACTGTTTGCCCGCCAAGTGCTTGGTCCGGTGCCGAGTCTGCAACCGTAGGTGACGTCATTTGATTTTACGTGTATTGGTGGTTGGTAGTATCAACGCAATTTGCCCAGTACTTATAAAAGTACAGAATTCTGTAACCTTTTCGAGTTGGAACTACATTAGATATGAGCATCTTCAGGAAAATCAAGTCCAGGTGCTTTTTTAATTGACCTGTCATGTAAAGAAAAAGTGCAATTTAAAAAGGATCAAATGCATTAAATTATTGTAACTTCTGGTGAAGTTTAATTCCAATAGTCGGAACAGAGCATGACACACCTTTGAGTCACTTGTCATCCCTGATAGTCGTCACTGAGGGCAAAATTCGCCCATTGAACACAACGTGAGCTGCAGACGTGAGCTACGCACGACACGTTAAGCCGCCACTCGATGTCCTTCTCCTCCCGCTCAAGCTGAGCAAGCAAAAAGCACAGACAAGGACGTGTGGTGCATTCATGGACATCGGGTCATTTCAGCTTTTTCATCTGATTATTTTTTTTTTTTTTGCACAAAGAGCAAAAATGGGTCACGACCAAGCAGTGGAGAATCACCTTATTCAGGGATTCCTAAACTTTTTGACCTCGGAGCCTTAACTTTTCCACTACAGAGGGGCCCGGGGCCCCACTCAAATATTAACACTGAATTAGTATTCTTACACTTGGTTTTAATTATATTCAATAATTATTCATATTTACAGTTTACAACCTTGTCCAATGATATGAAAGCATGTTTGATCACAAAGATTATTATTTATTTGACACACAAACCTTAGGCTTAGGTCAGGCTGATTGCAAAAATAAATACTAAACAAATGTACTGCACAAGAAGGGACTCAAATAAGTAAAAAAAAATTTTTTTTAAAGTGCTTTGTTGCGCTTGACCAGTCTTCCTCTCAGGGAATAAAAGACACTAGTCGCTCCCAAGTACTTTTTCATGACATGTACGTTGAGTAAAAAGGACCACCGAGGCAGAATAGTACTTGGCCAAGTTTTACTAAAGCTTTAGGAGACCAGCCCTTTACGACGCAACAATAGCATCGGCAAACGAGGTCTAAATTCAAACAAAACGAGCCCCTCTTGCTCAGAAAGGAGCGCAGCTGCTTCTTCAAAACAGATAAGGAACTGGCCAAAACAGCTCTGTGAGCCGACAAACAGGGGCCCTTAAGGCAAAACAAAGAGTTTACTAGCGGACATAAGATAAAAGCAAGGAGGTCACAAGAAGACACATTACATGGGAAAATACTAGCTGTTTTAAACTTGAAAATATCTTATTCTCGCATCTTACAATTATGTTGTGCACGAATTAAATAAACTCATTTAATAATGAATATGTTTCTTTACTAAAGCATCCATCCATCCATCCATTTTCTACCGCTAAATCCCTTCGGGGTTGTGGGGGGCGCTGGAGCCTATCTCAGCTACAATCGGGCGGAAGGCGGGGTACACCCTGGACAAGTCGCCCCCTCATCGCAGGGCCAACACAGATAGACAGACAACATTCATACTCACATTCACACACTAGGGCCAATTTAGTGTTGCCAATCAACCTATCCCCTACTAAAGTATCAATAATGTTAAAGTGCAAATAAAAATACAGCTTCACCACTTTAGTCATAGTTTTTGTGCTTAAGAAACTTTCTTTATGACTTTATATCTCCAGACTTCTTCTGTTTGGTTGATATTGTCATTACTGCCACAAGTGTTGGAAAAGTGTATTACAACTGAGTACCCTTGCAGCCCATACGGACCACAGCTGAGAAACAAGATATTTTCTCTATGGCAGTGTTTTTTAACACACTCGTGTGCCGTGAGATACAGTCTGGTGTGCCGTTGGAGATAATGTAATTTCACCTCTTTGGTTAAAAATATGTTTTGCAAACCAGTAATTATAGTCTGCAAATGATGTGTTGTTGTTGAGTGTCGGTGCTGTCTAGACCTGGGCAGAGTAACCGTGTAATACTCTTCCATGTCAGTAGGTGGCAGCCGGTAGCTAATTGCTTTGTAGATGTCGGAAACAGCGGGAGGCAGAGTGCAGGTAAAAAGATGTCTAATGTTTAAACCAAAAATAAACAAAAGGTGAGTGCCCCTAAGAAAAGGCATTGAAGCTTAGGGAAGGCTATGCAGAACGAAACTAAAACTGAACTGGCTACTAAGTAAATAAAAACAGAATGCTGGACGACAGCAAAGACTTACTGTGGAGCAAAGTACATCTGAACATGACATGACAATCAACAATGTCCCCACAAAGAAGGATAAAAATAACTGAAATATTATTGATTGCTAAAACAAAGTAGATGCGGGAAATATCGCTCAAAGGAAGACACGAAACTGTTACAGGAAAATACCAAAAAAAGAGAAAAAGCCACCAAAATAGGAGCGCAAGACAAGAACTAAAACACTACACACAGGGAAACAGCAAAAAACTCCAAATAAGTCATGGGGTGATGTGACAGGTGGTGACAGTACACCTACTTTGAGACAAGAGCTATAGTGATGCATGCTTGGTTATGCTTTAAAGCAGGGGTGTCAAACTCAAATACAGAGTGGGCCAAAATTTAAAACTGAACAAAGCCGTGGGCCAAGGTTGAACAAATTAACCTTTTAATAGGCACCCAAACAAGTTTTGCATTGATTATTGAACAAGCAAGGCTTATTTAACTTTATAGTGACATGCAAAATTGAGTTTCAAATAATAATAATAATAATTAAAAAATATCAATGGCATATCAAATACAATTTAAATAAAAATTGAATGCCTCTTTTCTATTTGCAGCCTTCTGAGGTAAATATCAACATTAACTTTTTCCACAGGCTAATAAATTTGAAAATAAAATAACAATGAATAAACCAACCATTCAGGACTTTAAATTGCTCAGTTTGCAACACACTGACCTAATCTGATGTGCCCAAGCCAGATACCTAGCATCTTTTCTCGGATGCTAGTTCATTAATGTCGGGGCTCAGGCTTTGAGCTGAGGCAACCTTCATTATCGAACGAAGGTGTTCATCAGTTATTATATCTCATAGACCACCCGGACCACAGTCTAGGGGGCGTGCCTTAAAGGCACTGCCTTTAACGTCCTCTACAGGCTGTCGTCACGTCCGCTTTTCATCCATTCCAACAACGTGCCGGCCCAGTCACAAGATATGTGCGGCTTCTGTACGCACACATACGTGAATGCAACAGCGATACAGGTTACACTGAGGGTGGCCGTATAAAGAACTTTAACACTGTTAGAAATATACACCACACTGTGAATCCACACCAAACAAGAATGACAAACACATTTTGGGAGAACATCCGCACTGTAACACAACATAAACCCTCCCCCCCCCCCCCCCCCCACACACACACACACACACACACACACACACACACACACACACACACCTTGTAGCGTCCCAGAAGAGTTATTCCTGCAAAGGGTTCTGGGTATTTGTTCTGTTGTGTTTATGTTGTGTTACGGTGCGGATGTTCTCCCGAAATGTGTTTGTCATTCTTGTTTGGTGTGGGTTCACAGTGTGGCGTATATTTCTAACAGTGTTAAAGTTCTTTATACGGCCACCCTCAGTGTTACCTGTATCGCTGTTGATCAAGTATGCGTTGCATTCACTTGTGTGTGCGTGCAGAAGCCGCACATATTATGTGACTGGGCCAGCACTCGTTGGACTGGATGAAAAGCGGACGTGACGATTTTCGGGAGGGGCACTGAAATTTGGGAGTCTACCGGGAGGGTTGGCAAGTATGAGAATTAGCGGGGAATGTGGTGTTACCACGGCACCGCCACTGTATATAATCGGCGGGCCAGCTCTGGTGTTAATTTCATATTGCCTCAAGGGCCAAGTGAAATTACACGGCGGGCCAATTTTGGCCCGCGGGCCAGAGTTTGACACCCATGCTTTAAAGTCATATCCAACAATTGCGACAACGACTTTTTACTGTCAACTGAGTTTCGTTTTTTAATGATTTCAGCTGGTGGTGTGCCTCCGCATTTTTTCACCGCAAAAAATGTGCCTTCGCTCAAAAAAGGTTGAAAAACACTGCTCTAGGGGGCACTCTTGGTTAAGAAACCCATCCATCCAGCCATTTTCAACCGTATGTCCCTTTTGGGTTGGCGGGGGTTGCAGGAGCCTATCTCAGCTGCATTCGGGCGGTAGGCGGGGTACACCCTGGACAAGTGGCCACCTCATCGCAGATGGGGGACGGTGTGGCGCAGTTGGGAGAGTGGCCGTGCCAGCAACTTGAGGGTTCCTGGTTCCATCCCCACCTTCTACCAACCTAGTCACGTCCGTTGTGTCCTTGAGCAAGACACTTCACCCTTGCTCCTGATTGTGGTTAGGGCCTTGCATGGCATCAGTGTGTGAATGGGTGAATGTGGAAATAGTGTCAAAGCGCTTTGAGTACCTTGAAGGTAGAAAAGCGCTATACAAGTATAAGAAACACCGACCTAAATTATTCTAATCAAGCATTTAATTTGATGTTCGACCTGCAGGTGATTCCTCAAGCCAGCGTTGGAGAAGTCCATCATGCCATGCGAACCACCTTCCAGCGGGTCGACGACTTCTTCATCCCGCCGACCAACCTCATCATCACTCATGTGAGGTAAAGACCCGCCGCCGCCGCCGCCTCTGACCCCGTCTGAGCTGCCAAATGAGAATGCTAATGAGACGGTCGATACGTATTAACCAGACGGCGAAGGCTATTAACCTTCCCTTTTGAACTCTGCCCCCTGCAGGTTCGCCTTCATCTTCCTCAAAGACGAGCCCGCCGTCCACAAGGTGGACCTGGAGACCTTCCGCCGGGTGAAGACGATAAGCTTGAAGAACCACAGCTGTGTCCCGGCCGGCATGGCGTACACGCACCTGAGCGGTGTCTACTTCGTCCAGTGCCAGACCAGAGGACGCCCGCGGGCTCCGCCCCTGCTCCTCATCGACAGCGTGACGGACGCGGTCATCGGGCCCATCATCGGCGGCGGCCGCCGCGCCTTCGTGTCGCCGGACGGCCGCTACATCGTGACGTCCGACCCCGGCAGCGCCAAACTGAGAGTACAGACGGTGTCTTTCCAGGGAGAGATGAGTCTGAAACTGGAAGTGGACGACCCCGTCGCCGTATCGGACCTCATTTTCCAGCCGTCGTTCGCCGAGTCCAACAGATACGTGGCGGTGGCGTCCTCGGACTCCACCACAGACCTCCTGTTCGCCGATCTATCCTCGGGTCACACCGAGGTCCTCCGGGGCCTCAAGGAGCCCCTAGACCCTCAGACCTGGCCCTGGGGGGGTCCTCACAGGGTGGTGGTCTCCAGCGGCTTGTTCGGACAGTACCTCCTCACGCCGTCGGCCCAGTCCCTCTTCATCCTGAACGGCAAGCAAAGAACGCCGCACTGCGAGGTGTCGGACATCAAGAGAGGGAACACGGTGGTATGGGTGGGCGAGGTATGAGTCCACCAGCTAAAAAGAAAAAGAAAAAACATCCCCAGGTTTAGGGATGATGTTCAAAACCGGTTTTCCCGGTTGTTCGATAAGAAAAGAACCGATTCTATGGACTCGAATCCCTTTTTTGAGAACCGGTTCCCGTTATCGAGGCCGCTATAGTTGGTTCTTTATTCGAATCCCGTCCCACAAGAAATGCCCTGTGGGACATCACAGGAAATGACGTAGCTCAAATGTAATTTCCTGTGATGTCACTCAAGCAGCAAAAATAATGGACCGGAAAAAAACGCCTCAAGGTATAGCTATTCACCTATAGTGATCACGGAAACAGGTTGTTTTTGTGTTACTGTATATATTTGTTTTTCTGAAAAATCCCACTTAATATACTTTGGGTAACAACAGTCAATATTTATTTATTTTATTTTTTTAGGGGGGTAACAGTCAATATTTGTTATTTTTATTATTATTTTTTTTTCTTATAAAATAAAAGTGAGCTTTTGTTAAACCAAATATTGTGTTTTTTTCCCATATACAACAACCTATCTGGACTCGATAAGAGAATCGATAAGGAATCGGTTCGATAAGAGGATTCGATAATGGGCTCGAACTCGATAATTTCTTATCAAACATCATCCCTACCTAGGTTGGAGTATTTCCGGATTCCCGTGGTCGTGGACTCAAGCTGGGGGACCGGGCAAGGAGGGTAACTCATAAGTTGGAGTTTATGTTAAAAAAAACAAAAAAAAAACGAATAGAATAAGTTGTTGTGATATTCCTGCTGGAAGAAAGTGTCAATGGCGTCCAGTCCAGTAACTCCAGAATTGTACATTATTGCACTTCTTCCATCACAGCAAGTAGGTACCTGGTTACCAAACAGCAAACTATGCACAACGCTCACTTTTTTAGACGGAAGAAAGCTTTCCGATCCTTTTTGTTTGGTCGTCTTCACCAGTGCTGCGTGTAATAGCCACCGACTGTCCGTGCGTCCTCCCCCCTCCGGTAGTCTCCTCGTCTTTTCCAAAGAGCCCCCCCCCCTTTTGTTCGGTCACGGGAGTAAAACCAACCAGCAGCCGACGACAACATCTTGTCTTTAGTGTCCATCTTCACGTCATGACCAAAATGCTTTGGAGGCGGGGTCTCTTCGATGAAGGCTGTGAGCATTTGGACAACGAGTAACCACAGGGCTGGAAACGCAATGCATCATGGGTAGGGTGTCCGATAATATCGGCCGATAAATGCTTTAAAAATGTAATATTGGAAATGATCAATATCGTTTTTTTTATTATCGGTATCGTTTTTTTTTTTTTTGTTTTTTTAAATTAAATCAACATAAAAAAACACAAGATACACTTACAATTAGTGCACCAACCCAAAAAAACTCCCTCCCCCATTCACACTCATTCACACAAAAGGGTTGTTTCTTTCTGTTATTAAAGGGGAACATTATCACCAGACCTATGTAAGCGTCAATATATACCTTGATGTTGCAGAAAAAAGACCATATATTTTTTTAACCAATTTCCGAACTCTAAATGGGTGAATTTCGGCGAATTAAACGCCTTTCTAATATTCGCTCTCGGAGCGATGACGTCACAACGTGGCGTCACATCGGGAAGCAATCCGCCATTTTCTCAAACACCGAGTCAAATCAGCTCTGTTATTTTCCGTTTTTTCGACTGTTTTCCGTACCTTGGAGACGTCATGCCTCGTCGGTGTGTTGTCGGAGGGTGTAACAACACGAACAGGGACGGATTCAAGTTGCACCAGTGGCCCAAAGATGCGAAAGTGGCAAGAAAATTGGACGTTTGTTCCGCACACTTTACCGACGAAAGCTATGCTACGACAGAGATGGCAAGAATGTGTGGATATCCTGCGACACTCAAAGCAGATGCATTTCCAACGATAAAGTCAAAGAAATCTGCCGCCAGACCCCCATTGAATCTGCCGGAGTGTGTGAGCAATTCAGGGACAAAGGACCTCGGTAGCACGGCAAGCAATGGCGGCAGTTTGTTCCCGCAGACCCTAGCTTCCCTGGCCTGCTGACATCAACTCCAGAACTGGACAGATCAGCTTTCAGGAAAAGAGCGCGGATGAGGGTATGTCTACAGAATATATTAATTGATGAAAACTGGGCTGTCTGCACTCTCAAAGTGCATGTTGTTGCCGAATGTATTTCATATGCTGTAAACCTAGTTCATAGTTGTTAGTTTCCTTTAATGCCAAACAAACACATACCAATCGTTGGTTAGAAGGCGATCGCCGAATTCGTCCTCGCTTTCTCCCGTGTCGCTGGATGTCGTGTCGATTTCGTCGGTTTCGCTTGCATACGGTTCAAACCGATATGGCTCAATCTTCAGTTTCTTCTTCAATTTCATTTTCGCTACCTGCCTCCACACTACAACCATCCGTTTCAATACATGCCTAATCTGTTGAATCGCTTAAGCCGCTGAAATCCGAGTCTGAATCCGAGCTAATGTCGCTATAGCTTGCTGTTCTTTCTGCCATGTTTGTTTGTGTTGGCTTCACTATGTGACGTCACAGGAAAATGGACGGGTGTGTGTATATAACGATGGTTAGAATCAGGCACTTTGAAGCTTTTTTTAGGGATATTGCGTGATGGGTAAAATTTTGAAAAAAACTTTGAAAAATATAATAAGCCACTGGGAACTGATTTTTAATGGTTTTAACAATTCTGAAATTGTGATAATGTTCCCCTTTAATATTCTGGTTCCTACATTATATATCAATATATATCAATACAGTCTGCAGGAATACAGTCCGTAAGCACACATGATTGTGCGTGCTGCTGGTCCACTAATAGTACTAACCTTTAACAGTTAATTTTACTCATTTTCATTAATTACTAGTTTGTATGTTTCTATATTGTTTTACTTTCTTTTTTATTCAAAAAAATGTTTTTAATTTATTTATCTTATTTTATTTTATTAATTTTTTTAAAAAAGGACCTTATCTTCACCATACCTGGTTGTCCAAATTAGGCATAATAATGTGTTAATTCCATGACTGTATATATCGGTATCGGTAATTAAGAGTTGGACAATATCGAAATATCGGCAAAAAGCCATTATCGGACATCCCTAATCATGGGTCTTACTAGCATCTTTACATCGGGTCGAATGCAAGACTCTGTCCTAAAGTTGTCTTCTGTTTTCTTAAACAAGTTCCGAAAATGGCGTGAATATGCGAGATTTGCTGGGAATCTGCCTTGTGGTTAGAGTGTCCGCCCTGAGATCGGTAGGTCGTGAGTTCGAACCCCCGACGAGTCATACCAAAGGACTATAAAAATGGGACCCATTATCTCTGTGTTTGTCGATGGAGAGGGGGTGTTGTCAATATTCAGGGTTTTATCGTTCATTGTTAATATTGTAAATCCCACATTCTTTATTTTCAGGTACTTTCTGGGTGTCTTTCAGTAAAAAAAATTCAAATTCCATTTTGTTTTTTTAGGCGGTCTGTCATAACGAGTCAAAAATAATTGCCCAGCCCTGCTATAGATGATCAGATCTCCTTCCAAACTGATATGAGGCTTTAAGGTTGGGGTCTGATCATAACTAGACGTTGATATTTGCTCAGTGGCCTTGTGGTTAGAGTGTTTGCCCTGAGACTGGAAGGTTGCGAGTTCAAACCCCGACCGAGTCATACCAAAGACTATAAAAATGGGACCCGTTACCTCCCTGCTTGGCACTCAGCATCAAGGGTTGGAATTGGGGGTTAAATCACCAAAGATTATTCCCGAGCGCGGCAACTGCTGATGCTCACTGCTCCCCTCACCTCCCAGGGTGTGGAACTAGGGGATGGGTCAAATGCAGTGGGTAATTTCCCCACACATAGTGTGACTATCTGTGGTACAAAGCCAAGGAAGTCGGGTCATTGAACGAATTAAGAGACGATGAATATAGCAGCCGTAAGACGATCAAACATGACTTTTAACGCCATCACCTGGTCACGGCGTTTTCACACTGGTAAGTTTTAAACGTTTTATTAATTGATAAGTTTTATTATGCTGTGTTCGTAGCTCAAGCTTCTAAGCCAGGGAAGGGCAATTATTTTGCCTCGTTGGCCAAATTTAGAGGAAAAAAAATGTCTATCTATTTTTAAGAACACTAATACAAAACCTCACAATAATGTCTGATTGAATACTAAAAACGTTATGACAAAAAAAAAAAGGAGTGACATTTTTTAATTTTTTTACTCAATGAGACACCCAGAATGTACATAAAATATTGTGTGATTTACAATATTAACTATGAACGATAAAACACTGAATATTGACAACATATGAACGTCACACCCCCTCCCGATGGACATATTTTACAATCGAGCGAAACGCAACAAAAATGCAACAAACAGCGAAATATAAACGCGAAGGGTAAAAAAATAAATCATATCTGATACATCACAAAGCTTCGGAGCCCCGAAAGGGACATGGGGGGAAAAAAATGTATGATTTTTTTTTTTTTAGACATGTATCTCGTGCGCACGAGAAACTTTCTTGTGCACACGAGAAACTTTTTATAAAGTTATAAAAAAAAAAATTTTAATTATAATTTTTTTTAGACATGTATCTCGTGCGCACGAGATACATGTCTAAAAAAAAATATGTAAAAATAAAACTTTTTTTTTCTCGTGCGCACGAGAAACTTTTTATAAAGTTATAAAAAATAAAAAAAATAATAATATATATTTTTTTTTCGTGGCACGAGAAACTTTCTCGTGCGCACGAGATACATGTCTTAAAAAAAAATTATATATATATTTTTTTTATAACTTAATAAAAAGTTTCTCGTGCGTACGAGATACATGTCTTAAAAATAAAAAATAAAAATAAAAATAATTTTAAAAAAATGTTTCCTCCATGTCCCTTTAGGGGCTCCTACTAAGCTTTAGAACTTTGTTGTAAAAATCTCCTTCCGCATCTGTCCCTGACACCCGCATTTCAGGCTGGCCGCTCTGGAAACACTCTGTGGAAACGCTCCCCACCCACACTGTTTGGTGCCTGGTCTGAGCTGCTGTGACTTCGATTACCATAGTAACTAATTAAATTACCATAGTAACTAAGTAGATGACCATATTAACTAGTATATCATGCAAAAGCGCAGATCCCAACCATTGAAATACTTTGTATAGTTCAAGACTTACAGTCATTTGAAAACATCATAATGGCAGCTACAGTTTCCATCTTAAAGATCTAAAAAAAATTTTGGGGAATGTCCGGCGGGCCAGATTGAAAAGCTTAATTTGCCCAAGTCTGTGCTAAATTAAGGTAGCTACGGGTTACGGACAATGTACTGTTTTTGAGGCAAATTAGCAATACCCCTATTCATGGATCAATCACTGAGAAGACATTATAAGCATTGTATTTCAGGTTTGAAATATATTTAGTTTGCGATGAGGTGGCGACTTGTCCAGGGGGTAGACCGCCTTCCGCCCGAATGCAGCTGAGATAGGCTCCAGTACCCCCCGCAACCCCCAATGGGACAAGTGGTAGAAAATGGATGGGATGGATAGTTTGACACAATTTTCTCCAGAAGGCGCCACACAGTGACTAGTCACACACGGGTGTGTCAACAGGACTTCTCTTTCTAAAGTAAAATCTCGAAATCTCGCACTCGCCCAATGTTAGTTTGTCCGCGAGCTTTTACAAACTTGGCATTCCGAATTGACCAAGATACAAGACACGTGCTTATATAGATCGAACGCACCAATTCTACTTATTTTTAAGGTGGCGAGTCTTTGAAACAAGGTACAGTTTTTTTTTATTAAGTCCCTCGATTTTTTTTCTTTTGTACGATCCATTTTAATCCAGTTTATTCATCTCTTAGACGTAAACAATAACTTTGTCCAACAACAGTGGCTACCCATGCCCCACAATGCATTGCGAAACCCTGTGCCCTTACAAGCCCTATATGGTCTCAAAACAGTGCCAAAATCTGCGCTCATAAAAAAAAAACATTGTGTCCGCGCCGACTGTGTGGACACGCAAATAGAGAGTAACAGGTTCTCTCGGATTAGTCCGAAAACTGAAGACTTCAATTCAATGCAGATTTTGGCACTATATATGTAATCCACACAGACTTCATGAAATCATTAATACGTATACGATGTATAAACAACTGTTTAAAAACTGCCTGTTAGCGACGTAGCTAAAAACAAAAATAAACACTAGTACAACACAAGTGAAAAATGAGTAAAGCAAGACAGTTGTGTTACTTTTATCAACAGCAAAACCATTAACATGGAGCTCATGCTAATGCTAATGCTAATGCTGAGACGCTAGCAGTGTTTTGATTGAGACTTGTATTAGTAGATTGCACAGTACAGTACATATTCCGTACAACTGACCACTAAATGGTAACACCCGAATAAGTAGTTCAACTTGTTTAAGTCGGGGTCCACGTTAATCAATTCATGGTAGTGTAGAGATGTGATGTCATTCGTAAATGTATCGTAAAATACCATGGATTAGACAGGTTAGCGAAAACATCGGATCGGTCCGATTATAAGACGAACATAAACTCGAACATCTTGTATTTAGAAGAAAGCAAAACGGAACCCTTTAAAGCACTTTTCCGAACAGACGCCGTCTCTCCACGAGCCTCGTTTATAGGTTAATGCGCACCAAAAAGTGAAACGTACGTACGTAATTTCCTTATCTTTCCCTCGTATAGGAAAATTCTATGCGGAATAGGCTACCTATTTCTACGCACCCCTTAAAGTACGCGTAGCGCTCACGCTAAGTTTTTCAGATTCAGGAATCGGGGACTCCTAAGGCTCACACTCGCATAAAACATCACATCACAATAAAACACAGTAGTACCTCAACCTATGAGCCTGATGGGTTCTGCGAGAAAGTTCGTAACACTGAAATGTCGTATCCCATTGAAATGAATTCGATCAATCAATCAATGTTTACTTATATAGCCCTAAATCACGAGTGTCTCAAAGGGCTGCACAAGCCACAACGATATCCTCGGCTCATATCCCACATCAGGGCAAGAAAAAAACTCTACCCAATGGGATGACAATGAGTTGAAATGAATTTAATCGGACATCCCGAAATTAGGGACAAGCAGTAGAAAACGGATGCCTTTTAAAAATCCTTAAACTATTGACCGTATTCATAAGCTACTAAGCATTGCCCATATATGGAATATTACGGGAGAGTAGTGAGAGGAAGTCGTCTACGCACGTTTCACTGCAGATGGGAATTCTAAAGAGAGAGTGCGGGCAACAAGTGTGTGCAGCTAGCATTTATAGTTCTGAATATTTGTTGGCGTTCGAAGAATCCAAATAAGGTCACAGGTGTGTGTGAAGGACTAAGAGGATGTTTGGCGCCACCTACTGATTTCTATGTGTAAGACTTTTTCTAGGGCCAAAAATGCCGTCTTAAAGTCGGATCGTTGCGGTAAAGTGTATTTGGGTTCTTGAATTGACGTTCTTGATGTCGTAAAATTCTGTTTTTTTGTGAGACTCAAATTATTGTAGCAGCCAAACCTTTAACAACGTACAAAAGCAATCATTGCCTGATTGGGTTCGGTTTTCAGGATTGGATGTTTCCTAGGACAAGAAAGTCGAAGCAAGAACGAGGCGACACAGAAAATGGTTGTGTACTAATTATGTTTGGATGGTTACATACAGATCATCGAACAATAACAATGTGTATGCTCGCAATGTGTTCGGGTTGTTTCCGTTTTCTTAAGTCCTTAGAAAGCTAATGCTCCAAACAATGTTAACAACAAAGCAACCCGTAAAGTCGTTTTTTGATCCGTGACAAAAACGTAAAAAGTTTCGACAATGACATCGCTTCCGGAACCAACCAACGCCGGAAATCCATCCGATTGTAGTATGATCAGTCAGGTATGGCTAATCGGTCCTCGTTCGCCTCGTTCTCTGACGACTCACGATGTCCGACCAAACTTGGTATTCCTGTGATTTTAAAGTTAGCCCGACAATGTAAGGAGATGTTCATGTGTAAGTGACCGGAAAACCTTAAATGTTGGCATGAAGATAGACATGGAGTCTCTCATCCAGGATAAAGCTATCACTTTTGCATTCCGAAGTCTGAATTTATTGCCTCTTCTCGTGAGAGAGTTAACCCAGTCCGACTAAGGCTCCTTAATTTATTATGGGCTCAGCCATTATTTACTTAAACCTGGTGGATTGCTTTCTCCAACAACAAAGCAACCTGTCAAGTCATTTTTTGATCCGTGACAAAAACGTAAAAAGTTTCGACAATGCAACATCGCTCCCGGAACCAACCAACGCCAGAAATCCATCCGAATGTAGTATGATCAGTCAGGTATGGCTAATCGGTCCTCGTTCGCCTCGTTCTCTGACGACTAACGATGTCCGACTAAACTTGGTATTCCCGTGATTTAAAAAAAGTTTGTCCTTTGGACTTGGATGTTGAACTAATTTGACACCAGACAAGCGACTGTGACCACAGACTAACTGAAATAGTCTGGATGGTCTTTGGCACTAGCAGCTTGTTAGACCCCGACTGTCTACCATAAAGCATCACAATTAACGTACTCTCGTAACGCGTTCTCTAAAATAAGTATTTGATCATTTGACTTGTACTTGTTACAAATACTCACAGCCATCAGGATCTTGTAGTTTTTGCCTTTTGAGGGTAGGCGTGTTGACAAGATGAAGAACCAAACAGTGTCCGAACAAGACTTACTGTCCATGGTCTGGGATTTAGCCGTTTTTAGCTACGGAACATTTTCATGGTACAATCTGAAGGATCGTTTTCTTTAGACTGCTGTTGACGAGAGCTAGCATCTATCACTTCACCAAGTCAGTCGGCCTCCCACTTGAACATCCAGAAACATCCTTTGGACGTGCATGTGACCCCCCCAGTATGTTCATAGTCACTCACAGTTAATCGTGTATTGTCTCGTTTGTCGGTTTTAACTCGTCAGCGGTGTTCACCACGCAGTCAGCTAGCCTGCTAGCCGACATGTCCCACGAGGTCGGGGGCGAGAACCAATGTTGTAGGTAACATTGTTCATGTTATAGGTCACATGACTGTACAGTTTTATGTATGCATTTTGTGTGTTCTGGTTTACAAGGAAATTGTTTTCGTAAGAAAAAAATACCAATAAAAGATGTAAAAAAACAAAAAGGAGTCCCTTCTGTACAAGTTGTAAACAATGTCCTAAGAGTTTGTGTCACACCTGCGTGAAGTCTTGCCAGGGTTTTGTCTGGTTTCAGGTTGTCTTGTCACTTCCTGTTTTATTTTGAAAAGCTAACTCTCCTTCTCGTTTCAGATCACTTGTGTGTCATCGTTTGTCCTGATTCATTTCACCTGTTCCCCCCATGCTTAAATGCTTTGCCACGGTCTTGTCCACAGCCATAGCCACGTTTCCGTGTTACCTTGTGGATCCTCGGGAGAGTTTTGGTTTGTAACTTTTTCAGGTAAGGTTAGCTTCATGGTATCGCCTGTTGTATTTGGTAGTTTTATTTCTTAGGACCTTTCTTCCCTCCGTCGCTGGAGCGTTTTGAGTTTGTTAGTAGTTTGGTAAATTTAGTGGTCAGGTTAGATCTGTTTTAATATCCTGTTTGGTTTCTGCCGTTTTTGGATCCCTTTCCTTCTCCTGATAAAGAACTGCTTCTGAAATCCTGCGTCTGTGTTCAGAGTCCAATTCTGGTCGGGACAGTTTGAAACCTAAAAATGAGACATCCCAACAGGCAAAAGACATTAAAACAACGGTGAGAACTTGTTGAATGGACGTTGTTGACGTTGAGCAACTCAAACATAACGTTGAAACAACGACGGCGTTTAATCAATGTTGGGTTCTGACGTTGATTTGACCATTGAAATTTGGTAATTTTCCAACCAACAACGTGGATCCAACGTTAGACATCAACGTTGTCTCAATTTACAAACTATTGATGTGTATTTCCGGTCTTGTCATCCTCGTCCGGACAGAAGGGCGACACGGCAGTGCGGCTGGATAAAAAGAGACGTCGGAGACGCTTTACTGAACCAAAGGTTGCTTTATTACAAGTGAGTGTCATTATACAGGACTGCAGTACCTGGAGGAGGTCAGGTCAAGGAAATGAGCCACTCCTAACTTGGAGGAGCTGAGCCACAGTCTTATATTCCTTCTTTCTCTGTCTGGGTGTGTGCTAATTCAGGATAGTATAACCTGACAATGTAAGGAGATGTCCATGTGTAAGTGACCGGAAAACCTTAAATGTTGGCGTGAAGATAGACATGGTGTCTCTCATCCAGGATAAAGCTATCACTTTTGCATTCCGAAGTCTGAATTTATTGCCTCTTCTCGTGAGAGAGTTAACCCAGTCCGACTTAGGCTCCTTAATTTATTATGGGCTCAGCCATTATTTACTATCAAAGTCTCTTGCCTGCAGGGATGAAGGTGTTAGCAAGAGCTTCTGAGGAGTGAGCAGAATGTTCTAAAAAACAAGCAAAGAGCTCATCTCTATGAGCTGTTTTTTTAGCCGAGGCAAATTGTTTTGACAAGCTCCTCGTCAGCTTGCCCTTTTCTCTGATTCTTACTTTTCAAACACAATGTATTCCACTGAGCACCTCTTTGACCTTATAAATCCTGAATCTTAATTAATACGCAAAGCTTTGTTTATATTTTAGTTTTTTGTTTTCTCGACCTTTGACTTCCACTTCTAACTCTTAAGTTTTAGGATGCTCCATGAATCGCTAGCTTATCGAGGTGGAGGAGTTTCTTTGCCCCTGGTAAGGTTTCCCAGGTGACGGACCAGACCACATGTTGCCTGAGCGTAGGACGCTGGGGCCCCACCCTGGAGCCAGGCCCGGGGGAGAGCCTGGTGATTGTGCTTTTACCCAATGGTGTCTTGCCGTACTCAGTCCAAAATAGTCACACGGTATCTACCCCCCATGGACCCACAACCTGCAGGGGTAAGGATGAGAGTCTAGTTGGCGCATTGAATGAATGAATGCTTTATTTCAAACATGCAAATTGTGATTTAAACTGGATAATCAAACCCTTTTATATGTTGGAATGTTTGGTTGCGTTGGCGACCTGGTCTTTGTCGGACAAATCTGGTTCTCTCCCCTCTGATTTGGAAAGAGCCTGAGCTCTTGTGAGAGGTTGAAAAGTGCACCTCAACCAAACGTTCTGGCTCTGGGACCAAACCCCTTGAGAGGGGCGGGACCTTGCTCTGTAGAAGAGAGGCAGTGAGCTATAGGGATTATTAATTCCCCCGACTGTTGGCGGTGGTACCTCAGGCCTTCTTACTGGAAAGCATGCCCACTGGTAACTCCTTAGTGGTGTGATTGGGAGGAGCATCCCTGATCTGAACCCTTATGATGTTTGTTCTTGGACTTCTGCAATAACCACAGTTTAT
The DNA here is from genome assembly GCF_033978685.3 of Nerophis lumbriciformis. Lineage (NCBI taxonomy): Eukaryota > Metazoa > Chordata > Actinopteri > Syngnathiformes > Syngnathidae > Nerophis > Nerophis lumbriciformis. The sequence goes on along the minus strand of NC_084550.2, from coordinate 16,385,477 downwards.
CCATAAACAACACCATGTGCGAACATAAAGATGACACCACAACACCCTAGAACGCAGGTCCATGAGTGACTTTAGGCTGAGCCCTCAACTGCTTGATGGGGCAGAGGATGTCAGATAGACATGGCAGAGCCCAAGCTTATAGTAAGGGTGTTGTGCTAGGATGAGTTTCTCATCCATCTAGTTATAAACTCATACCTCCTGCAGAGGTTTGCCTGAGTCCTGAGGGAGGAAGAGGATACAGAGCCCGAATGGGCCGTATTTTGCGCTTTAATTACCTAAAAGCCAATCGAAGCTGTGGTCGCAATGTAGTCGGTGCCAGTCGTGGCGGCAACCCACAGACCCAGTGATGGATACCAGAGGGTAGAGTATCTGTCAAGCTAAAGGGGTCTTACAGAGTATGTATGGCTTGTGGGAGTCCTGAAGCAGCTGATAGGTACGGGCGCGGAGGTTAGGCGGTAAAACTGGTATGAGCGGAGTTCAGCGAGGTCATGGAGAGAAATGTTTCGGTCCACTTCGAAAAAGCTCTGGCAAAACCATCCAAGACCTCAGTTGGGGGAAGCAGCGCCCAGTCCAAACCATTAACAGTGGGGCCAGAGACCTGCTGGCCTCAACCGAGGGTATAATCAGTCAGTGGAAAGAGTACTTCAAGCCCACTGACTGTAGAAGAAGCGAAGTTCAAGGAGACAAACACGGACATGTCCATCTGAAGTTTCTGACATTGTTTAAAAACTCCTTAGTGGCAAAGCTTCAGGGCGGGCATATTTTGCCGTGAACTTCGTAAGGTTTTGGATTTTGAGGGACTGCATTGTTTGACACAACACTTTTAGCATTATGTGAAAGTCAGGAACAGCATCTCTGGATTGGAAGAACATAGTGGTGGTCCTCCTTTTGGAAAAAGTGTGTCTTTCCTGGGAAGGTCTAGTCCAGAATGTCGGAGAGAAGAGAGCGACTGTTAGTCAAACCACGGCTACAGGAAGTGCATTGTCACGGTCTAGCTCCATCCTATCTTGCCAATTGTATTGTACCATATGTCCCGGCAAGAAATTTGCGTTCAAAGAACTCCGGCTTATTAGTGTTTCCCAGAGCCCCAAAAAAGTCTGCAGGCTATAGAGCGTTTTCTATTCGGGCTCCAGTACTATGGAATGCCCTCCCGGTAACAGTTAGAGATGCTACCTCCGTAGAAGCATTTAAGTCCCATCTTAAAACTCATTTGTTTACTCTAGCCTTTAAATAGACCCCCTTTTTACACCAGTTGATCTGCCGTTTCTTTTCTTTTCTGCTCTTCCCCCCTCTCCCTTGTGGAAGGGGGGGGGGGCCATGAAGGAAGTGCTGGCTGTCCAGAGTTGGGACCCGGGGTGGACCGCTCGCCTGTGCATCAGTTGGGGACATCTCCGCGCTGCTGATCCATCTCCGCTCGGGATGGTCTCCTGCTGGCCCCACTATGGACTGGACTCTCACTATTATGTTAGATCCACTATGGACTGGACTTTCACGATATTATGCTAGACCCACTCGACGTCCATTGCATCCGGTCTCCCCTAGAGGGGGGGGGGGGGGGGGGGGTCATCCACATCTGCGGTCCTCCAAGGTTTCTCATAGTCATTCTCATTGACATTCCACTGGGTTGTGAGTTTTTCCTTGCCCTTATATGGGATCTGAACCGATGATGTCGTTGTGGCTTGTGCAGCCCTTGGAGACACTTGTGATTTAGGGCTATATAAATAAACATTGATTGATTGATTGATTGATTGTGGTCCAGCTTGATTGTGGGGTGCATGGGAGTCCGCTCACATGTCCACCTGTACTTTGTGGACCATGGAAAAGGTATTTGTTCATGTACCTCTCTCTGTCTTGTGGAGGTTACTCCATACCATTCTGCCCTGGAGTTGGGTCCTGTTCCCTGTGAACATGGGCCACTGACAACGACCAGACTCTTACCTATAACCCGGCAGCCAAGACTTTAAAAGTGTCCACTTACATCAAGCTGTGACACTCAGCGTTTACTGGGGCCGTTTCTGGGATGAGACTTCGCACCTAAAACAATCAATGTTCTTCATGTGTTCTATGCAGAACTGTAAAGTCTTATCTTTTAAGACCGACTTGACAGAGAGGACATTAAAAACCAAAATGGTTCATGTTTGTGGTTGGTTGGCTGTAAACGTGACAAAAATACTTGTCATCAGACTTGTGTGCCAATACGACCGTCACCTGTTTTATTTTAGCGTTTAGCACGTTTGTCTGTGACAGCGCCAGATGTGACACACCTGCCGAGCCTCTTTAGCACGACAAGCGGAGGCGCTAGCAGGAACCCAGGACACTGGAGGTGAGAACGTCGGGTTAAAAATAGAGACAGAGGTGAAATAAGTATGAGATGAACCAGGAATTATGACTAAGGCCAGGGAATACACTGCAATGTGCCTGACAGACCACTAGTTGGCGCTGTCAATCTGGACATAAATACTCTTAAGTGTGTTCTTGTCCAGTGTAATAAATGTCGTACCTCACATTAAAAATAAACATTAAGGAGTGCAACAAAAGGACACAAACACTAGCATAGCTTTGTTAGCTTCGTGTTAACAATACATTTTAGCATCATGCTAGGTTAGCGCAACTAGTATAGCTATGTGAGCTACATGCAAACATTACATTTTAACATCATTTTAGGTTAGCAACACCAGCATAGCTTTGTTAGCTACATGCTAACAATACATTTTAGCATCATGCTAGGTTAGCACAACTAGCATAGCTATGTGAGCGACATGCAAACATTACATTTTAACATCATTATAGGTTAGCAACACCAGCATAGCTTTTTTAGCTACAAGCTAACAATGCATTTTGACATCATACTAGGTTAGCACAACTAGCATAGCTATGTGAGCGACATGCAAAAATTACATTTTAACGTCATTATAGGTTAGCAACACTAGCATAGCTTTGTTAGCTTTGTGTTAACATTCCATTTTAACTTCATGCTAGGTTAGCACAACTAGCATGGCTATGTGAGCGACATGCAAACATTACATTTCAACGTCATTATAGGTTAGCAACACTAGAATAGCTTTGTTAGCTTTGTGTTAATATTCCATTTTAACTTCATGCTAGGTTAGCACAACTAACATAGCTATGTGAGCGACATGCAAACATTACATTTTAACATCATTATAGGTTAGCAACACCAGCATAGCTTTGGTAGCTACATGCTAACAATACATTTTGACATCACGCTAGGTTAGCACAACTAGCATAGCTATGTGAGCGACATGCAAAATTTAAATTTTAACGTCATTATAGGTTAGCAACACTAGCATAGCTTTGTTAGCTTTATGTTAACATTCCATTTTAACATCATGCTAGGTTAGCACAACTAGCATAGCTATATGAGCGACATGCTGTGACGAAGTGGACTCAACCCGTCACCCGGACGAAACTGAGGCAGTTTCTGGGGTTTTCAAGATTCTATCGCCGATTCATCCAGAATTTCAGCAAAGTAGCCGTCCCCCTCCATGACCTTATCTCGACGCTCCACCCTTTTAAGTGGACCAAGGAGGCCAGTGTGACTTTCAACGCCCTGAAGGAGAGCTTCGTCTCAGCCCCCGTCCTCATCCACCCCGACCCTGAGAGTCCATTCATCGTGGAGGTGGATGCATCGGATTCAGGTATCTGGGGGATGCTCTCTCATCATACTAAAACTGACAAACTATGTGTTTTTTTCCAGACGACTCTCACCTGCAGAACGCAACTATGATGCTGGAAACCGAGAGCTGCTTGCTACTCACTGGCTGAGTGGAGGCACAAGGTTGAGGGGGCCAAGCATCCATTTCTGGTCTGGACAGACCATCGCAATCTGACCCACCTCCGTGCAGCCAGGAGACTAAATGACCGTCAGGCGCGCTGGTCGCAGTTCTTCAGTCGCTTCGACTACACCCTCTCATACAGGCCAGGTTCCCGCAACACCAAGGCTGATGCCCTCTCCCGGCAGTTCACAGGGAAGCCCACCAGTACCCCCATGGCGGAGCCCATCCTTCCTCCTGCACGTGTTGTGGGTGTAGTCACTTGGGGTATCAAGGCCTTGGTGAGAACGGCCCAGCGTTCACACCCGGGACCCGGTTGGGGGCCGCCCAACAGGCTGTTTGTTCCCTGGAAGCTTCGACCCAAGGTGCTGGACTGGGGACACTCAAGTATCTTCTCCTGTCATCCAGGCATCCATTGTACCCTATCCTTCATCCGGCGGCGGTTTTGGTGGCCATCCATGGAGGCCGACACCCGGGAATTTGTCGCCGCCTGTACCACATGTTCCCGAAACAAGGCATCCCACAGCCCTCCGGCGGGTCTTTTATGTCCCCTGCCTGTACCTGGTCCCACATCGCCATGGACTTCGTGACGGGGTTTGCCCCATCCCAAGGTAACACAACTATACTTGCATCATTGACAGATTTTCCAAGGCCGTGCATTTTGTTCCTCTTCCCAAACTCCCCTCCTCTTCCGAGGCAGCTGATCTCCTCATCCAGCATGTGGTCAAGCTGCATGGTATTCCCCTAGATATCATCTCTGACCGTGGCCCCTAGTTTGCTTCTCGAGTGTGGCAGGCTTTCTGCAAGGGGATTGGGGCTACAGTCAGCCTCTCGTCTGGTTATCATCCCCAAAGCAATGGTCAAGCTGAGAGAGCGAGTCAGTGTTTGGAGTCAATGTTGCGCTGTGTTGCCGCCCGCCAGCTCGCTTCCTGGAGCAAATACTTACCCTGGGTGGGGTATGCCTACAACTCCATGACGAGTTCAGCTACCGGGATGTCTCCTTTTGAGTGTTCTTTGGTCTATCAACCCTCCATGTTCTCCCAACAAAAAGGCGAGGTAGCGGTGACATCGACCCGATCCCAACTCAAGCGCTGTCGCGGCATTTGGAGGACCGCCCAGGCCTCGCTTCTGAAGGCCTCCGAGAGGATGTTCCGCAACGCCAACCGGCACCGTATTCTGGCACCCGTCTACCAGCCAGGGCAACAGACCATGTTGCGCGCAAAGGACCGCCATCTCCAGGTAGCCTCCCATTAGTTGGCACCTCGCTACGTCAGTCCTTTCCCAGTGGAGCGGTCATCAACCCAGCAGCGGTACGTCTATCTCTACCTCCTTCTATGAAGAGTCGTCCCGTCTTTCATGTTTCGCACCTGAAGCCAGTGGCGGATAGTCCTTTGTCGCCCTCTGTCCTTGCACCACCCCCTCCTAGGGTCCTCGAAAGTGGGGATCCAGTTTGGACGGTGAAGGAGGTACTGAAGGTGCGCCGGCAGGGGGTTTCGCTACCCGGTCGACTGGGAGGGTTATGGACCCAAGGACCGGTCCTGGGTGCCTGCCTCCTACTTTGCTGACCCCACTCTGTTGGAGGACTTCTACCGAGCTAACCCTGATGCGCCCAGATGCTCGTCAGGAGTCTCGCATCAGGAAAGGGGTACTGTGACGGCACGGGCCCATTATTCTGCGCGCTTCAGCGTGTTTCCAGGCGCATTCCTCTCCGCAGCACGCGTCCCTCCTCAAAATGCTCGCCACGGCGCGCCTCTTCTTGCTGTGGACGCGCTCCAGAACAGCGGTTCCAAATCAACAATCAACGCACCTGAAGCTGATGACACGGCACACTATTTAGACCAGCACAACCTGCGTTCCAATGCCAGAACGTAACCATCTGTATGGTACAGTGTTATACGTCTCTAGCTCTCTCTCCGTGTATCTCTGCCCTTGTGCTCACCTATCCATGTCATTTTCCTTGTCCCCTCAGAATACCCTCTGTTGCCTTGGAAGTAAGATGTGCGCCCCACTTCCCTGGACCCCCTCCGGATTCTGACTGCCTCCCTCAATCCTCGACCTTTGCTCTGGACACGGACCTCAGGACACCTCTCTCCAGCCTTTATGGAGCCCCCCACTGATTTTCCATAAGCCACTTTTTACAGTACCACAGCAAGGTAATTATGCAAACAATGTTTATCCAAAGTATACAAAAATACACTTAATTACAACAACAAAAAACACTTTTTTGTTGGCTTGTAGTGGCCGCTCAGCCATCACATGATCAATGTGTGGCCTTTGGAGAGGAAATGTCAAATCAGCACACGCGATAAGGTCGACACAAAGAGCATCCGTAAAAAGAAAGCTACTAAGCTTGCTGCCCTTTGCCAGTTATTTAATCTCATATCGATCGTTAGGGTTGGATCCAAGTCGGGAGATAACCACGTGTTACTAAAGATGCTCAAGGAGGCTTCTTTATCATCAACTCAGCCTGACTATATCTCAAAGAAATATTCTTTTTTTTTTCATCTTTTCTAAATTAAGGAGAATTTAGTCAGAAACAGTTTGAAAAAAGTTAGTATGTAGGACAACAAACTGAGTTTGGTAATTTAAGATTAAATAGTGTCCTATGACCATATAAGGAGTGTTTACATAAAGCTTAGTATTGAGTAGCTTATTTTCTGGACTATAGAGCACACCGGTATATAAGCAACATCCACAAAATTTTTGAAGAAAACATTTTTTTTACATATTAGCCACACTGGACTATAAGCTGCAGATATATACGTTGTGAAATGACTTATTTACACCGTAAGATTCTGTAAATGTTTATTTACTTACCTTAATTGTTTTTCAAACGGTGCCTGTAACAGGGCAGTAAAACGGTTGATCAAACAAAACAGAAGTCATCGTCATGAACACACTAGCTGAGGAAGCCAGCTCTTTAATCCGCTAAACAGACCACGGTGACCTCTCGGTGAATTCACTGAGGAATTTGTGGAACTGAAGCAACACAAAAGGAGAGCCATTGTAAGTTAATAATACTAACACAGACCCTCGTAAAAAGTGTTAGCATATTAGCTCATGCTAACGACGCTAGCATGTGCAAATTGAAAACACTCCCACAGCACATCACACATGGGACGGTTTGAAAAGTGAAGCATGTTTTCGTTACATTGTAAAAACGTACAAACGTTGCTTGGAGTGATGAATAAAGAATCCATATGAGTAAAAACACTATGGACGGACTAAAGACTGAACGACACTACGGTTGAAAAAAAAAAAAAGGACTGCCGGCGAAGAAAAATCCCTGAAATAACCGCTCAGTTTTATAAAAGTGTAGGAAAAAAGTAGCGATTTATATTCCGGAATTTGATCCTAGCACAATTGTCCTATATGATATAAATGGGTTGGTGTTCGAATTTTTGGAATTGGCTGAAAAATGTTGAATTGAGAATGGGTATTTCGGAAAAAAATCGGGAATAAAACGTAAAGAAAAATTGGGATTTCGTTGCCCCAATTAAGAAGAATGTTTTGAAGATGAAAAGGCCAAAAACGGTTGACAAATGCATGCAGAACGACCCTGGGCTTATGAACACAACTCCACTACACCCAAAGACAATGGGCATATACACAAACCCACTCCTCACCCCCACCCCACGCCTTCACCACCGCTTAATTCCCCTTCGGGGTGATGGACGGCTGAGTAGCGCTTTTATAGCAGCAGGCCGGCCTGTTTGAAAAAAGGTGACTGTTTTTACACAACTTTTGTTTTGATGGGGGAATTACAACATTCCTGTTGATTTTTTTCTGGGAGTTGTCAGTGTATGAAATATAGGTCTAAGTGAGACCTACATAGATGTCTCTATGACATTCCTACAGGGAGTTACAGGCAGTTTTGTCTGTGTTTTCTTCCTAGGGGGAGCTAGAGCACAATTTAGAGTTTTTGGGTTTGGTTTTTTGATTAGATAGCAATTTTCGCCAGTTCTGATGTGTGTGTCCAATTTGGTGAGTTTTGAAGCATGTTAAAGGGGTCAAATTACAGCTCAAAGAGGCGGTGGAATAATAATAATAATAAAACGCACAAAATACAATAGGGTCCACTGTCCCAAAGGGACTAATTAAAGCTGCAAGCAGCGATGGACGGGACCGACTTTGAAAGCTCATAAAATCCAAACCGGAGCAGTAATTAAAACTCTTTCATCAACTTTTAATCAGAAGGGTTCAATCTCTTTCCTGTTCTAATTTGAAGCCGACACGACAAACGCGCTCAGAGGAGATAATGTTTGAAAAAAGGTGACTGTTTTTACACAACTTTTGTTTTGATGGGGGAATTGCAACATTCCTGTAGATTTTTTTCTGGGAGTTGTCAGTGTATGAAATATACGTCTAAGTGAGATCTACATAGATGTCTCTATGACATTCTTACTGGGAGTTACAGGCAGTTTTGTCTGTGTTTTCTTCCTAGGGGGCGCTAGAGCGCGATTTTGAGTTATGGGGTTTGGTTTTTTGATTAGATAGCAATGTTCTACAGTTCTGATGTGTGTGATTTGGTGAGTTTTGAAGCATGTTAAGGGAGTCAAATTACAGCACAAAGTGGCGGCGGTATAATAATAAAACGCTAGAAATACAAAGGGACTCGGTCGCTAACTATAAGGCGCTTGTGGGGAGGCGTGGCCTGCGGGCCTGCGGAGAAGCGGGGCGTGTCAGGACCGGCCTCAAGATTAGCGGCAGTTGCGTAGATGACACAGCTGTGAGTGTTTGTCTGATCACCCGTCGCTCTGTTAAAGGCAGCAGTCGGGAAGTCATAAAGGAACCAAACTTCATGAATGTTTTTTTGTGACCAACAATCACTCTATCACAAAAAAATAAGAGTTGTTAGAAATTACTGGAAACTCAAGACAGCCATGACATTATGTTCTTTACAAGTGTATGTAAACTGTATATTTCTAATTCCTTACCAAGCTCTTTGTAAATAAATGGGTCCTAATGCTCTGTGCCAGAATGATCATATTTTCAGTCACGTGTTGCTGATTGTGCCAATAAGGAGGAGGATCCACAATCAGTGTAGTTCATAACAACGTATGTTTTATAAATATATTTCTTGTCCATGAAAGCAAGCACAGCAGCAACACCAATTTGCTGTCCTCTCTCTGCTCCAAGCCCTCATAGATCACAAAGCAATCATTCTTAATGGCTGCCTTTGTTGTGGGGGGGGGGGGGGGACCTGCCCTCGGTCCATCTTTTCTGCGACTCCTTTGCTTTGGACTTTCAAAGCCACCGAAATGACCCGGAGAAGTCTCGCGCTTTCTCTTCAATTATGCTTTTTTGTCTCTGCGCCGGCGAAGGAAAAAAAGGCCTGCTGGGTAGACTTTCAACATTCTCACCAGCGTCCTGCAGAGGCATGAAGGAGTCAACATGATGGAGGCCAGAGACCCAAGGACATGCTTTGGTCCTTTCCTGGAACATTCCATGAACATGATGATTATTATCTATGCTAATAATTTCGAGCTAATTTGGAAGCAGGTGATAACGGGTGAGAAGCTGTTACTAGATTGTAGTATTGTAGTACTAAATTGTAGCTGAGGATTGTTTTGGTGAGGGCGGGCAAACACATTCCAATGGTTTGTCTTCTTCAGTTGTGCGTTCTGGCTCTCAATTTGATCATAATTTCGCTTTGCAGAGCGGAAAGCTTCTCCGAGATGTTGTCCAATTTGCGATTAATTTCAAAAATCTCCCAAAGTCACGACTCTCCACTTCTCCCAAGAGTAGTTAGTAATCATCTAATTACGGTAGAAATTGCGTCATGGAACAGAATCAACATCCCAGGTGTCTTTGTGGTCTCACTGACGTGTTTACAATGCAGAAGGGAGACAAATTGTAGCTGAGGATTGTTTTGGTGAGGGCGGGCAAAAAAAATTCCGACTGTTTGTCTTCTCCAGTTGTGCGTTCTGGCTCTCAAGTTGATCATAATTTCGCTTTGCAGAGCGGAAAGCTTCTCCAAGATGTTGTCCAATTTGCGATTCATTTCAAAAATCTCCCAAAGTCACGACTCTCCACTTCTCCCAAGAGTAGTTAGTAATCATCTAATTTTGGTAGAAATTGCGCCATGGAACATAGTCAACATCCCAGGTGTCTTTGTGGTCTCACAGACGTGTTTACAATGCAGAGGGAGACAAATTGTAACTAAGGATTGTTTTGGTGAGGGCGGGCAAACCCATTCCGACGGTTAGTCTTCTCCAGTTGTCCGTTCTGGCTCTCAATTTGATCATACGTTCGCCTTGCAGAGCGGAAAGCTTCTCCGAGATGTTGTCCAATTTGCGATTAATTTCAAAAATCGCCAAAGTCGCGACTCTCCACTTCTCCCAAGAGTAGTTAGTAATCATCTAATTTCGGTGGGAATAGGATAGAATCTGCGTCATGGAACAGAGTCAACATCCCAGGTGTCTTTGTGGTCTCACTGACGTGTTTACAATGCAGAGGGAGCCAAATTGGAGCTAAGGATTGTTTTGGTAAGGGCGGGCAAACACATTCCAATGGTTTGTCTTCTTCAGTTGTCCGTTCAGGCTCTCAATTTAATCATAATTTCGCCTTGCGGAGCGGAAAGCTTCTCCGAGATGTTGTCCAATTTGCGATTAATTTCAAAAATCGCCCAAAGTCACGACTCTCCACTTCTCCCAAGAGTAGTTAGTAATCTTCTAATTTCGGTAGAAATTGCGTCATGGAACATAGTCAGCATCCCAGGTGTCTTAAGGTCTCACTGACGTGTTTACAATGCAGAGGGAGCCAAATTGTAGCTAAGGATTGTTTTGGTGAGGGCGGGCAAACACATTCCAACGGTTTGTCTTCTCCAGTTGTCCGTTCTGGCTCTCAATTTGATCGTAATTTCGCCTTGCAGAGCGGAAAGCTTCTCCGAGATGTTGTACAACTAGCGATTCATTTCAAAAATCGTCAAAGTCACGACTCTCCACTTCTTCCAAGAGTAGTTAGTAATCATCGAAATTCGGTAGAAATTGCGTCATGGAACAGAGTCAACATCGCAGGTGTCTCTGTGATCTCATTGACGTGTTTACAATGCAGAGGGAGACAAATTGTAGCTAAGGATTGTTTTGGTGAGGGCGGGCAAACACATTCCAACGGTTGGTCTTCTCCAAATGTCCGTTCTGGCTCTCAATGTGATCATAATTTCGCCTTGCAGAGCGGAAAGCTTCTCTGAGATGTTGTCCAACTTGCGATTCATTTCAAAAATCGCCAAAGTCACGACTCTCCACTTTTCCAAGAGTAGTTAGTAATCATCTAATTTCGGTGGGAATAGGATAGAATCTGCGTCATGGAACAGAGTCAACATCCCAGGTGTCTCTGTGATCTCATTGACGTGTTTACAATGCAGAGGGAGACAAATTGAAGCTAAGGATTGTTTTGGTGAGGGCGGGCAAACACATTCCAATGGTTTGTCTTCTTCAGTTGTCCGTTCTGGCTCTCAATTTGATCATAATTATGCCTTGCAGAGCGGAAAGCTTCTCCGAGATGTTGTCCAATTTGCGATTAATTTCAAAAATCGCCAAAGTCGCGACTCTCCACTTCTCCCAAGAGTAGTTAGTAATCATCTAATTTCGGTGGGAATAGGATAGAATCTGCATCATGGAACAGAGTCAACATCCCAGGTGTCTTTGTGGTCTCACTGACGTGTTTACAAAGCAGAGGGAGCCAAATTGTAGCTAAGGATTGTTTTGGTAAGGGCGGGCAAACACATTCCAATGGTTTGTCTTCTTCAGTTGTCCGTTCAGGCTCTCAATTTAATCATAATTTCGCCTTGCGGAGCGGAAAGCTTCTCCGAGATGTTGTCCAATTTGCGATTAATTTCAAAAATCGCCCAAAGTCACGACTCTCCACTTCTCCCAAGAGTAGTTAGTAATCTTCTAATTTCGGTAGAAATTGCGTCATGGAACATAGTCAGCATCCCAGGTGTCTTAAGGTCTCACTGACGTGTTTACAATGCAGAGGGAGCCAAATTGTAGCTAAGGATTGTTTTGGTGAGGGCGGGCAAACACATTCCAACGGTTTGTCTTCTCCAGTTGTCCGTTCTGGCTCTCAATTTGATCATAATTTCGCCTTGCAGAGCGGAAAGCTTCTCCGAGCTGTTGTCCAATTTGCGATTCATTTCAAAAATCGCCCAAAGTCACGACTCTCCACTTCTCCCAAAAGTAGTTAGTAATCTTCTAATTTCGGTAGAAATTGCGTCATGGAACGTAGTCAGCATCCCAGGTGTCTTAAGGTCTCACTGACGTGTTTACAATGCAGAGGGAGCCAAATTGTAGCTAAGGATTGTTTTGGTGAGGGCGGGCAAACACATTCCAACGGTTTGTCTTCTCCAGTTGTCCATTCTGGCTCTGAAGTTGATCATTATTTCGCCTTGCAGAGCGGAAAGCTTCTCCGAGATGTTGTCCAATTTGCGATTCATTTCAAAAATCGCCCAAAGTCACGACTCTCCACTTCTCCCAAGGGTAGTTAGTAATCATCTAATTTCGGTGGGAATAGGATAGAATCTGCGTCATGGAACATAGTCAACATCCCAGGTGTCTTTGTGGTCTCACTGACGTGTTTACAATGCAGAGGGAGCAACATTGTAGATAATGATTGTTTTGGTGAGGGCGGGCAAACACATTCTAACGGTTTGTCTTCTCTAGATTTCCGTTCTGGCTCTCAAGTTGATCATAACTTCGCCTTGCAGAGCGGAAAGCTTCTCCGAGATGTTGTCCAATTTGCGATTCATTTAAAAAATCGCCAAAGTCACGACTCTCCACTTCTCCCAAGAGTAGTTAGTAATCATCTAAATTCGGTAGAAATTGCGTCATGGAACAGAGTCAACATCCCAGGTGTCTCTGTGATCTCACTGACGTGTTTACAATGCAGAGGGAGCCAAATTGTAGATAAGGATTGTTTTGGTGAGGGCGGGCAAACACATTCCAACGGTTGGTCTTCTCCAATTGTCCGTTCTGGCTCTCAATTTGATCATAATTTCGCCTTGCAGAGCGGAAAGCTTCTCTGAGATGTTGTCCAATTTGCGATTCATTTCAAAAATCGCCAAAGTCACGACTCTCCAATTCTCCCGAGAGTCCCTCCCAAGAGTAGTAATCATCTAATTTCGGTAGGAATAGGATAGAAATTGCGTCATGGAACAGAGTCAACATCCCAGGTGTCTTTGTGATCTCACTGATGTGTTTGCAATGCAGAGGGAGCCAAATTGTAGATAAGGATTATTTTGGTGAGGGCGGGCAAACACATTCCAACGGTTTGTCTTCTCCAGTTATCCGTTCTGGCTCTCAATTTGATCATAATTTCGCCTTGCAGAGCGGAAAGCTTCTCTGAGATGTTGTCCAATTTGCGATTCATTTCAAAAATTGCCCAGAGTCACGACTCTCCACTTCTCCCAAGAGTATTTAGTAATCATCTAATTTCGGTAGAAATTGCGTCATGGAACAGAGTCAACATCCCAGGTGTCTTTGTGGTCTCACTGACGTGTTTACAATGCAGAGGGAGCCAAATTGTAGCTAAGGATTGTTTTGGTGAGGGCGGGCAAACACATTCCAACGGTTTGTCTTCTCCAGTTGTCCGTTCTGGCTCTCAATTAGATCGTAATTTCGCCTTGCAGAGCGGAAAGCTTCTTCGAGATGTTGTCCAATTTGCGATTCAATTCAAAAATCGCAATTGTCTGCTCTTCCCAACCCATCCATACCGACGTCAGCCTCTTGGATCCCTTCAACGACTGCCATCGTCTTCCGAATTTGTCGATTGACCAGAGCAACGTTCAATCCTGTTGTCACAGTTCCAAACAGATGGATATCTTTAATGTCTTCGACGGAAGGAACTGCCATGCACACGACTCTCCACTTCTCCCAAAAGTCCCTCCCAAGAGAAATAATCAGCTAATTTTTAAATGTTGCACATTAAATAACTGGAATTTGCAATTCCGGTTGTCCGTTCTTGCTCTCAATTTGATCAGAATTTCTTGTCGTGTTGGTGTTTTTAATCGACGGGATGGATTTGATGAGTACATAGGACAGGACCAATGTATATATATATATATATATATATATATATATATATATATATATATATATATATATATATATATATATATATATATATATATATATATATATATATATATATATATGTATATGTTTGCTCCATCAGCGCCTTCTAATGGTCAAATGCAATTTATTGTCTGCTTTTGGGATTTCCGATATTGCCCCTGGGAGCAGATGACTTGGACTTAAAGTCCCCAAAGCAGACCTGACGACCATTTGCCACAAATGACCGAGCAAAGCATTCTGGGAAGAGGCCATTGTGTTGATGCACGCCGCCTTAAATGTCAACAATTGCTCTGTCGCAGTTAGCAAAATAGCCGTTTAGCGTCCGTCAAAGCGCCTCACGTTCTAAATAAACATGACTGCCGAGTCTGCAGAACAACAACAAGGCAGAAATACTTCCAATAGAAGGAAGAATGGAATCCTCTCAAATCCTGCCGTGACTCTTTAAGGACCACAACGTTTCAAACTCAAATTCTGCATCATAAAAAAAATCTTAATTCAGCAGCCAGTAATTATTGTTCGAGTAAACAACGAGCTTGTTTATGCACACAAACCCTTTTCAGCGGCAAAGTTGACGTACCCACATTTCTGCAGGCTGTGGATTTAAAGTCAACAATGTAAACAAAAACAAAAGCAAAGACACAAAATTCACTTTTTACCAATGCATTGAATGTTTCATATTCAAATTCATATTTGTGAGGACGTCTAATAATTTATGTCGGCGATAATTTTCCCACATGGTCCCTGTCACACCTGCGAGACCAAGGAGGATGTCGGGTATACGGCTGCTACGGCAAGAAATTCTCCTGTGTTGTAATAATAAATTCAGTAATTCAGTTGGCGTGTGGTTGTCTGTCGCGGTTTTTCGGTCGCTCTGATTTGATCGAGTGGTGCTGGTCGCAAGTAAAGTCAGTTGTGGTATTCCTTTACGACAGTGTTTCTCAACCACTGTGCCGCGGCACACTAGTGTGCCGTGAGATACAGTCTGGTGTGCCGTGGTATTATCTAATTTCACCTATTTGGGTAAAAAATATTTTTTGCAAACCAGTAATTATAATCTGAAAATGATGTGTTGTTGTTGATTGTCGGTGCTGTCTAGAGCTCGGCAGAGTAACCGTGTAATACTCTTCCATATCAGTAGGTGGCAGCAGGTAGCTAATTGCTTTGTAGATGTCTGGAACAGCGGGAGGCACTGTGCAGCTAAAAAGGTGTCTAATGCTTAAACCAAAAATAAAGAAAAGGTGAGTGCCCCTAAGAAAAGGCATTGAAGCTTAGGGAAGGCTATGCAGACCGAAACTAAAACTGAACTGGATACAAAGTAAACAAAACCAGAATGCTGGACGACAGCAAAGACTTACTGTGGAGCAAAAACAACGTCCACAAAGTACATCTGAACATGATATGACAATCAACAATGTCCCCACAAAGAAGGATAAAAACAACTGAAATGTTCTTGATTGCTAAAACAAAGTACGAATATCACTCAAAGGAAAACATGAAACTGCTACAGGAAAATACCAAAAAAAGAGAAAAAGCCACCAAAATAGGAGGGCAAGACAAGAACTAAAACACTACACACAGGAAAACAGCAAAAAAGTCCAAATAAGTCAAATCGTGATGTGACAGATGGTGACAGTACACCTACTTTGAGACAAGAGCTATATTGATGCATGCTTGGTTATGGTTTAAAGTCATACCCAACAACTGCGACAACGACTTTTTACTGTCAACTGAGTTTAGTTTTTTAATGATTTCTACTGGTGGTGTGCCTTTTTTCAACGCAAAAAATGTGCCTTGGCTCAAAAAACACTGCTTTACACATTTAGAGGTGCTGAAATCGCCATGTAGAATCGCTAATGCTATTCAGTAGCATGTGTATGACACATCCAATAAGCATCAAGCTAGCACATTTTTTAAGTACTTTTGATTGCTTTCTATAAGGCTTCCTTAGTTGGCATGGAAAATTGCGACAATACTTCGAGGCAGTTTGGGCGAGTCCGCTTGTGTCCCGGTAGTGCCGTCTCCTTCGCTGTAATAAAGGTCTGCTCTGGCGTATTTTGGGTTTCATCAAAATTAAAAACTTGCTATCCTCCTTTGCTGATAAGTTAAAGTTAAGTTAAAGTACCAATGATTGTCACACACACACTATGTGTGGTGAAATTTGTCCTCTGCATTTGACCCATCCCCTTGTTCACCTCCTAGGAGGTGAGGGGAGCAGCGAGCAGCAGCGGTGGCCACGCCCGGGAATCATTTTGGTGATTTAACCCCCAATTCCAACCCTCCAAATCCTCAAACTGAAGATGCTGCAATTCGGATCCTAACTATACAGCTAAAACGCTAGCTCAAAGGAGGATTACCTCTAAATTCTTCAGGACAACCTAAAATCATCAGCCCGGCGGTTGGGTCTCGGGCGCAGTTGGGTGTTCCAACAGGACAATGACCCCAAACTCACATCAAACGTGGTTGTCATGATCCGTGGCCAGATCATGTTTTGTTTAGTTATGTTCTGTTAGTTTTGGACTCCCTTAGTTCCTGTTTTGTGCACCTCTGGGTTTGTTTTGGTTTCCATGGGGATTCATTGGGTTCACCTGCCTCTGGTTAGTGGTAGGCACGCTCACCTGCAGTCGATCACTAATCAGAGAGCTATTTATTCATGTTGCTCGCCACACTCGGTCTGGTTTCATTGTTTGCTGAAGGCAACATATTCCTGTTTTCTGGCTCTTGATTCCTGTTCCAAGTGGTTACCGTTGCTTCCCGTGCGATCGGCACGTTTTCCTTTTGTTTTTGTTTTTTACTGCTTGTATCTACGGTGTATGATTTATGAGAAATAAATCATCTCCTACCTCACACTTTCGTCCGGAGTTGTCCGTTTGCATCCTGGGAGAACGACCCCGCATAAAGATGCGACCCCAACATGACAGTGGTAAAGGAATGGCTGAATCAGGCTACAATGAAGGTTTTAGAATGGCCTTCCCAAAGTCCTGACTTAAACGTGTAGACAATGCTGAAGAAACAAGTCCATGTCAGAAAACCAACACATGTAGCTGAACTGCACCAATTTTGTCAAGAGGAGTGGTCAAAAATTCAACCAGAAGCTTGTGGATGGCTACCAAAATCGCCTTATTGCAGTGACAAAATATCAACATTACTGTATGTATACTTTTGACCCAGCAGATTTGGTCACATTTTCAGTAGACCCATAATAAATTCATAAAAGAACCAAACTTCATGAATGTTTTTTTTGTGACCAACAAGTATGTGCTCTGTTAGAATAATTATGTGTAAGTTATCACAAAAGTTTCCGTTTTCGGAAACTTCCGGCGAGCAGACAGAGGCTGTCTTTGTTGCAGCGAGTCAAAGGCTTGGAAAATTCCGCTGTGTACGATGGTAAGAGACGGGAGGGGTTATCTATTGTGATCCAAGACTTGCCCAAGCTCGATCCAGGACCAGCCCGAGCCATACTTGCCAACCCTCCCGATTTTTCCGGGAAACTCCCGAATTTCAGTGTACCTCCCGAAAATCTCCCGGGGCAACCATTCTCTCGAATTCCTACCGATTTTCACCCGGATAATAATATTGAAGGTGTGCCGTGATGGCACTGCCTTTAGCGTCCTCTACAACCTGTCGTCGCCTCCGCTTTTCCTCCATACACACAGCGTGCCGGCACAGTCACATGTTGTATGCGTCTTCTACAGACACACGTAAGTGACTGCAAGACATACTTGATCAACAGCCTGAGGGTGGCAGTAAAACAACTTTAACACTGTTACAAATATGCGCCACACTGTGAACCCACACCAAACAAGAATGACAACACATTTCGGAAGAACATCGGCACCGTAACACAACATAAACACAACAGAACAAATACCCAGAATCCCTTGCAGCCCTAAATCTTCCGGGCTACAATATACACCCCCGTTACCACCAAACCCCGCCCCCCACACCTCAACCCTACCCCCCAGCTCCCGAATTCGGAGGTCTCAAGGTTGGCAAGTATGGCCCGAGCCCGAGGCATCTTTTTCTTTTGTGTTAATGGGACCGAAAACAATGGCTGTTTACACCCCCCGCCCCGCTCCCCATTCCTTTAGAAACAGCCATTGTTATGTAAACATGGAATATCCAAATAAAAGAGGAGACGTGGACCTTTTTTCGCGAGAGCGTGGGTGACACTGTAAGAGGTTACAGGTCGACACGTTTCTCCTCAAATTGAGCAAAATTGAATCCTGTCTCCGTTTATTTCCTTGCTTCTTGTCTGTTTTAATAGATGTCATCGATGTTTGAACCTGACATGCTCCAATCGCAAAAAAATAAGAGTTGTAGAAATGATTGGAAACTCAAGACAGCCTTGACATTATGTGTTAGAATAATTGTTTGTAAGTAAACCATATTTTGTGTCTGTCAAGAATGTCTGCTCGTTTCTTTCTTTCCTATTCTGAATCATTGAAGCATCCCTTTGTGGTCGACCTGCACACACCTTGCCTGCTTGGTAATGACCTGCTTTACAAACTGTGCCCTGACATTCAATACCGCACAGAAGGAACCTTCCCGATGTTGCCTGACAGCACCTACTGGGTACGCCTCCCGGGAACGGATGGAGGACGGGGACTGCTCCAACTGTCCTATCGGTGAAAGCCCTGGCTGATCTCTCTCGGCGTCGTCTTCTGGGCTGTGAGACTATGTGTTTATGAGTTACTACAGACTCGCTCTTCTATGACCTGGGGGGAGAGGTTACCAGCACGTCACCCCCTTCAGTGGCTAAAAATGAGTCTTCTGCCTACTCCCGTTCTTCTTCTGATGCCGCAGGCTCAAAAGGCGCTGCTAGGGGGTCGAGTGGGGCAGATGATGTGGCATGTGCGCGCTGGCCGCTATGGGGAAGGCTGAGGTAGAGTTGGAGCTGTTGGGGCTTTGTCCAGGCCCTCGGCTTGCTTCAAGGCCTCCTCGCCGCTTCGGCACTCCCGACACCTCCTTCCACAGCTGCTGGAGGTCCGACGGACACATCGTGGCTGGCAACCTTAGTCGTTCTCGTCATTGCTGGCAAGGTGTTTTCTCTCCTCTGAGGTTCCTCCCAGTCAGGTATCGAGTGTTGGTCTGGCATCCGACTTTGACCCTGCCCCTCTCGGCGGGTGGAAGGGAATAATTTTGGTCTCATGGTGTTTCCGCCTTCCAAGGAAGCTGCTGGTCCTGGGAAGGGCTGATCTTGTGACTGAGGATGATAAGCTGCTTTCTTAAAGGCCTACTGAAACCCACTACTACCGACCACGCAGTCTGATAGTTTATATATCAATGATGAAATCTTAACATTGCAACACATGCCAATACGGCCGGGTTAGCTTACTAAAGTGCAATTTTAAATTTTGCGCGAAACATCCTGCTGAAAACGTCTCGGTATGATGACACCTGCACGTGACGTCACGGATTGTAGAGTGGCCAGCTATTAAGTCGTCTGTTTTCATCGCAAAATTCCACAGTATTCTGGACATCTGTGTTGGTGAATCTTTTGCAATTTGTTCAATGAACAATGGAGACAGCAAAGAAGAAAGCTGTAGGTGGGAAGCGGTGTATTGCGGCAGGTGTTGTGCCGGATAGCGCACCCCCACCGTAGAATGCACCCCTTGACTCTTGTGCGAGATAACACAGCCGGTGTTTCATTGTTTACATTCCCGGAAGATGACAGTCAAGCTTTACCATTGGCCTGTGGAGAACTGGGACAACAGAGACTCTTACCAGGAGGACTTTGAGTTGGATGCACAGACGCGGTACCGTGAGTACGCATGCAGCTGCGGCTTCCAAACATTTGATCGCTTGCCCGTAAGTGCGTGCCACTATGTACATGTCACGTACGTAACTTTGGGGACTTTGGGGAAATATATGTGCTGTATGAACTTTGGGGAGATGAACGGTGTTTGAGTTGTATTGGCGGGTTATATGGACGGGAGGGGGGAGGTGTTTGTTATGCGGGATTAATTTGTGGCATATTAAATATAAGCCTGGTTGTGTTGTGGCTAATAGAGTATATATATGTCTTGTGTTTATTTACTGTTTTAGTCATTCCCAGCTGAATATCAGGTGCCACTCGCCTCTCACAGCATCTTCCCTATCTGAATCGCTCCCACTGCCCTCTAGTCCTTCACTCTCACTTTCCTCTTCCACAAATCTTTCATCCTTGCTCAAATTAATGGGGAAATCGTCGCTTTCTCGGTCCAAATCGCTCTCGCTGCTGATGGCCATGATTGTAAACAATGTGCGGATGTGAGGAGCTCCACAACCTGTGACGTCACGCTACTCGTCTGCTACTTCCGGTACAGGCAAGGCTTTTTTATCAGCGACCAAAAGTTGCGAACTTTATCGTCGATGTTCTCTACTAAATCCTTTCAGCAAAAATATGGCAATATCGCAAAATGATCAAGTATGACACATAGAATGGACCTGCTATCCCCGTTTGAATAAGAAAATCGCATTTCAGTAGGCCTTTAAAATGGGTGCCGTTGTTTGACCTAATCTTTTTGGGGAAACTATGTCGGGGTATTAGATCCTTCACAAAACATTTAATTACTGAATTGGCGTCCTCCTTTGAGGTTGGGGTTGCTTGTTCGTGACGCCAATTTTATGTGGTGGATGGTCCGACGCTTAAACAGCAACAAAAGTGAATTTAGTACAAAAGGTTTATTTACCCATAATCAAAAGTACAAAGTTGGATTGAATTGCCCATGCAGACAGACAACGTCCTCCAGGAGGACTCGAGAATCAAGCAAATCACCCATAGCCTTTGTCACTTGGTCATTTTATCTGTTTCCCTCATGCGTCAAGGTCCAGTTGTTTGGGACCTGTTTGTTCTGCAACATCCTTGAATCCCTCAGTCATAATAAACAATCAAAACATTTTGTAGAATGGTCAGACCGACCATATATTCAACTTTCACCCACATATCACCCTTCAATGGTTCAGAATAGGAAAGAAAGAAACGAGCAGACACTCTTGACAGACACAAAATATGGTACAAAGGTCAGAAATTCCACTACATCACAAAAAACTTTGTGATGAAATAAGTTCCAGGCAAAAGGACAGGGGCTGTCTTTGAGGCCTACCAAGAGGAAGAAGGCTCGTAAAACTCCACCGTGACTTCAAAGTGGACAGATGGCAGGATCTGCTCAACTTCCAGAGGAACTCTTTTTAGTATTTTACGAACTCTTTTTGAACTATTTTATGGAACTCTCTTTGAACTATTTTATGGAACTCTCTTTGGACTATTTTATGGAACTCTCTTTGAACTATTTTATGGAACTCTCTTTGAACTATTTTATGGAACTCTCTTTGGACTATTTTATGGAACTCTCTTTGAACTATTTTATGGAACTCTCTTTGAACTATTTTATGGAACTCTCTTTGAACTGTTCGGTCACCGAAGGCAACGCTGTTTACGACCCACTTCCCTCTGGAAGCAGCTGTGGTCAGGTGGGGGGAGAAAGTCAAATAAAGAAGGGGGAGTGCAATCTTGGGGCAGAGCGTGGTTGAAGACTGTACCGAGAGTCCAGTCGCCACGTCTCTCGTCAATAGTGAGTCCAAATTTAATTCTGTCTCTGTTTGATTCTTTGCCTCTTGTCTTGTTTAATAAATGTCATCAGTGTTTGAACCTGACATTATGTTCTTTACAAGTGTATGTACATGAATAACTTGATGCATTGGATTAATATTGTGTCCTTGCCTTGATCTTTAGTATCCACAGCCTGTAGAAACGTGCGTACGTGAAGTTTCCACGTTCAGTTCTCTCTATTATTTTTTTATACGTACCCGTGCTTAATACATGAGGCCCGTGTTCTTCCAGCGATGTCGACAGGAAGCCAAGATTGGCATCTGCGGCGTCTTGGTGGTTCGCCGCTGAAGGCCAGATAAAGACTTCATGCTGAAATTAAGACAAGCAGCAGGTCCTCAGGGGCACCCCCACACCCCCTTTTCTCTCACTCAAACGTTTGCACTCTCAACATCTGAACAAACACTTACTTATGGAAGCATCGGCGTTCCCCAGCTGTTCATAATCAGCAGGCGAGTCTTGGAATTCTCCAGGAGTCTGAAGAGGATGTGCAAGGTTTTGTTGTTTTGTTTGTTCAGGGTGCTTAAAAAAAAAAAAAAAACCTGAGGGAGTGAAATCGACACAGACCTGTTAGGGAAAGACAAAAGGTATCTTTTAGCGATACATCCACCTGGGGGTGCACGTTATCCTGCTTTGCTCACGGAAGAACGCCAATATATATTTGACTTGAAATGACAAAACAAGGCTTTTTTTCGCCGCAGCCAATAACACGTTTTTTTTTCCCCTTTCAGACCCGAAAAATGCATCGACCAAAAAGATTGACGTGCCCATTTGGGCTTGAAATGAGAACCCAAGTGGTTTCGCGTCAAAACAAACAAATTAAGTGTCAAAGTAAGACTTAGGAACATTGTTGGTAGTAAAGTGAATTCATATTATGTGTATTTATATTATTCACATGTGAATAATGCTGTATAATAAACTGTATTTATACTATTCACATGTGAATAATGCTGTATATTAAACTGTATTTATATTATTCACATGTGAATAATGCTGTATAATAAACTGTATTTATATTATTCACATGTGAATAATGCTGTATAATAGACTTTATTTATATTATTCACATGTGAATAATGCTGTATAATAAACTCTATTTTTCACATGTGATTAATTCTATATAATACACTGTATTTATATTATTCACATGTGACTACTTCTGCATAATAAACTGTGTTTATATTATTCACAT
Organism: Nerophis lumbriciformis; assembly: GCF_033978685.3. NCBI lineage: Eukaryota > Metazoa > Chordata > Actinopteri > Syngnathiformes > Syngnathidae > Nerophis > Nerophis lumbriciformis. Next base: position 16,362,830 of record NC_084550.2, on the reverse strand, counting down.
GTGAATAATGCTGTATAATAAACTGTATTTATATTATTCACATGTGAATAATGCTGCATAATAGACTGTATTTATATTATTCACATATGAATAATGCTGTATAATAAACTGCATTTATATTATTCACATGTGAATAATGCTGTATAATAAACTGTATTTATATTATTCACATGTGAATAATGTTGTATAATAGACTGTATTTGTATTATTCACATGTGAATAATGCTGTATAATAAACTGTATTTATATTATTCACATGTGAATAATGCTGTATAATAAACTATTTATATTATTCACATGTGAATAATGCTGCATAATAAACTGTATTTATATTATTCACATGTGAATAATGCTGTAGAATAAACTGTATTTATATTATTCACATGTGAATAATGCTGTATAATAGACTGTATTTATATTATTCACATGCGAATAATACTTTATAATAGACTGTATTTATATTATTCACATGTGAATAATACTGTATAATAGACTGTATTTATATTATTCACATGCGAATAATGCTGTATAATAGACTGTATTTATATTATTCACATGTGAATGATGCTGTATAATAGACTGTATTTATATTATTCACATGTGAATGATGCTGTATAATACTGTATTTATATTATTCACATGTGAATGATGATGTATAATAGACTGTATTTATATTAGTCACATGTGAATAATGCTGTATAATAGACTGTAGTTATATTATTCACATGTGAATAATGCTTTATAATAAACTGTATTTATATTATTCACATGTGAATAATGCTGTATAATAGACTGTATTTATATTATTCACATGTGAATAATGCTGCATAATAGACTGTATTTATATTATTCACATGTGAATAATGCTGTATAATAAACTATTTATATTATTCACATGTGAATAATACTGTATAATAGACTGTATTTATATTAGTCACATGTGAATAATGCTGTATAATAGACTATATTTGTATTATTCACATGTGAATAATGCTGTATTATAGACTGTATTTATATTATTCACATGTGAATAATGCTGTATAACAGACTGTATTTATATTATTCACATGTGAATAATGCTGTATAAAGACTGTATATTATTCACATGTGAATAATACTGTATAATAAACTGTGTTTATAATATTCACATGCGAATAATGCTGTATAATAGACTATTTATATTATTCACATGCGAATGATGCTGTATAATAGACTGTATTTATATTATTCACATGTGAATGATGCTGTATAATAGACTGTATTTATATTATTCACATGTGAATGATGCTGTATAATAAACTGTATTTATATTATTCACATGTGAATAATGCTGTATAATAAACTGTATTTATATTATTCACATGTGAATAATGCTGTATAACAGACTGTATTTATATTATTCACATGTGAATAATGCTGTATAATAGACTGTATATTATTCACATGTGAATAATGCTGTATAATAAACTGTGTTTATATTATTCACATGCGAATAATGCTGTATAATAGACTATTTATATTATTCACATGCGAATGATTCTGTATAATAGACTGTATTTATATTATTCACATGTGAATGATGCTGTATAATAGACTGTATTTATATTATTCACATGTGAATGATGCTGTATAATAGACTGTATTTATATTATTCACATGTGAATAATGCTGTTTAATAAACTGTATTTATAGTATTCATATGTGAATAATGCTGTATAATAGACTGTATTTATATTATTCACATGTGAATAATGCTGTATAATAAACTGCATTTATATTATTCACATGTGAATAATGCTGTATAATAAACTATATTTGTATTATTCACGTGTGAATAATGCTGTATAATAGACTGTATTTATATTATTCACATGTGAATAATGCTGTATAATAAACTGTATTTAGATTATTCACATGTGAATAATGCTGAATAATAAACTATATCATTCACATGTGAATAATGCTGAATAATAAACTATTTATATCATTCACATGTGAATAATGCTGTATAATAGACTGTATTTATATTATTCACATGTGAATGATGCTGTATAATAGACTGTATTTATATTATTCACATGTGAATAATGCTGTATAATAAACTATTTATATTATTCACATGTGAATAATACTGTATAATAGACTGTATTTATATTAGTCACATGTGAATAATGCTGTATAATAGACTATATTTGTATTATTCACATGTGAATAATGCTGTATTATAGACTGTATTTATATTATTCACATGTGAATAATGCTGTATAATAGACTGTATTTATATTATTCACATGTGAATAATGCTGTATAATAGACTGTATTTATATTATTCACATGTGAATAATGCTGTATAATAAACTATTTATATTATTCACATGTGAATAATACTGTATAATACACTGTATTTATATTAGTCACATGTGAATAATGCTGTATAATAGACTGTATTTGTATTATTCACATGTGAATAATGCTGTATTATAGACTGTATTTATATTATTCACATGTGAATAATGCTGTATAATAAACTGTATTTATATTATTCACATGTGAATAATGCTGTATAATAAACTGTATTTATATTATTCACATGTGAATAATGCTGTATAACAGACTGTATTTATATTATTCACATGTGAATAATGCTGTATAATAGACTGTATATTATTCACATGTGAATAATGCTGTATAATAAACTGTGTTTATATTATTCACATGCGAATAATGCTGTATAATAGACTATTTATATTATTCACATGCGAATGATGCTGTATAATAGACTGTATTTATATTATTCACATGTGAATGATGCTGTATAATAGACTGTATTTATATTATTCACATGTGAATGATGCTGTATAATAAACTGTATTTATATTATTCACATGTGAATAATGCTGTATAATAAACTGTATTTATATTATTCACATGTGAATAATGCTGTATAACAGACTGTATTTATATTATTCACATGTGAATAATGCTGTATAATAGATTGTATATTATTCACATGTGAATAATGCTGTATAATAAACTGTGTTTATATTATTCACATGCGAATAATGCTGTATAATAGACTATTTATATTATTCACATGCAAATGATTCTGTATAATAGACTGTATTTATATTATTCACATGTGAATAATGCTGTATAATAAACTGTATTTATATTATTCACATGTGAATAATGCTGTATAATAAACTGTATTTATATTATTCACATGTGAATAATGCTGTATAACAGACTGTATTTATATTATTCACATGTGAATAATGCTGTATAATAGACTGTATATTATTCACATGTGAATAATGCTGTATAATAAACTGTGTTTATATTATTCACATGCGAATAATGCTGTATAATAGACTATTTATATTATTCACATGCGAATGATGCTGTATAATAGACTGTATTTATATTATTCACATGTGAATGATGCTGTATAATAGACTGTATTTATATTATTCACATGTGAATGATGCTGTATAATAAACTGTATTTATATTATTCACATGTGAATAATGCTGTATAATAAACTGTATTTATATTATTCACATGTGAATAATGCTGTATAACAGACTGTATTTATATTATTCACATGTGAATAATGCTGTATAATAGATTGTATATTATTCACATGTGAATAATGCTGTATAATAAACTGTGTTTATATTATTCACATGCGAATAATGCTGTATAATAGACTATTTATATTATTCACATGCAAATGATTCTGTATAATAGACTGTATTTATATTATTCACATGTGAATGATGCTGTATAATAGACTGTATTTATATTATTCACATGTGAATGATGCTGTATAATAGACTGTATTTATATTATTCACATGTGAATAATGCTGTTTAATAAACTGTATTTATAGTATTCATATGTGAATAATGCTGTATTATAGACTGTATTTATATTATTCACATGTGAATAATGCTGTATAATAAACTGCATTTATATTATTCACATGTGAATAATGCTGTATAATAAACTGTAATTATGTTATTCACGTGTGAATAATGCTGTATAATAGACTATTTATATTATTCACATGTGAATAATGCTGTATAATAAACTGCATTTATATTATTCACATGTGAATAATGCTGTATAATAAACTGTATTTGTATTATTCACGTGTGAATAATGCTGTATAATAGACTGTATTTATATTATTCACATGTGAATAATGCTGTATAATAAACTGTATTTAGATTATTCACATGTGAATAATGCTGAATAATAAACTATTTATATCATTCACATGTGAATAATGCTGAATAATAAACTATTTATATCATTCACATGTGAATAATGCTGTATAATAGACTGTATTTATATTATTCACATGTGAATGATGCTGTATAATAGACTGTATTTATATTATTCACATGTGAATAATGCTGTATAATAAACTATTTATATTATTCACATGTGAATAATACTGTATAATAGACTGTATTTATATTAGTCACATGTGAATAATGCTGTATAATAGACTATATTTGTATTATTCACATGTGAATAATGCTGTATTATAGACTGTATTTATATTATTCACATGTGAATAATGCTGTATAATAGACTGTATTTATATTATTCACATGTGAATAATGCTGTATAATAGACTGTATTTATATTATTCACATGTGAATAATGCTGTATAATAAACTATTTATATTATTCACATGTGAATAATACTGTATAATACACTGTATTTATATTAGTCACATGTGAATAATGCTGTATAATAGACTGTATTTGTATTATTCACATGTGAATAATGCTGTATTATAGACTGTATTTATATTATTCACATGTGAATAATGCTGTATAATGAACTGTATTTATATTATTCACATGTGAATAATGCTGTATAATAAACTGTATTTATATTATTCACATGTGAATAATGCTGTATAACAGACTGTATTTATATTATTCACATGTGAATAATGCTGTATAATAGACTGTATATTATTCACATGTGAATAATGCTGTATAATAAACTGTGTTTATATTATTCACATGCGAATAATGCTGTATAATAGACTATTTATATTATTCACATGCGAATGATGCTGTATAATAGACCGTATTTATATTATTCACATGTGAATGATGCTGTATAATAGACTGTATTTATATTATTCACATGTGAATGATGCTGTATAATAAACTGTATTTATATTATTCACATGTGAATAATGCTGTATAATAAACTGTATTTATATTATTCACATGTGAATAATGCTGTATAACAGACTGTATTTATATTATTCACATGTGAATAATGCTGTATAATAGACTGTATATTATTCACATGTGAATAATGCTGTATAATAAACTGTGTTTATATTATTCACATGCGAATAATGCTGTATAATAGACTATTTATATTATTCACATGCGAATGATTCTGTATAATAGACTGTATTTATATTATTCACATGTGAATGATGCTGTATAATAGACTGTATTTATATTATTCACATGTGAATGATGCTGTATAATAGACTGTATTTATATTATTCACATGTGAATAATGCTGTTTAATAAACTGTATTTATAGTATTCATATGTGAATAATGCTGTATTATAGACTGTATTTATATTATTCACATGTGAATAATGCTGTATAATAAACTGCATTTATATTATTCACATGTGAATAATGCTGTATAATAAACTGTATTTATGTTATTCACGTGTGAATAATGCTGTATAATAGACTATTTATATTATTCACATGTGAATAATGCTGTATAATAAACCGTATTTAGATTATTCACATGTGAATAATGCTGAATAATAAACTATTTATATCATTCACATGTGAATAATGCTGAATAATAAACTATTTATATCATTCACATGTGAATAATGCTGTATAATAGACTGTATTAATATTATTCACATGTAAAAAATACCTAAGTGTTTATTGTTTATTGGGAGCGAACTGTGGTACTTTCTATTATATTCTATTCTATACTATTCTATTCTATTCTAACTCATATTATGTTTTGCATATGGTGAATGTTCATATTCACCTTGGAGAAAGCAAAACACCAAGTTTAATTAAATAGTGGTATTTCAGTTTGAGCGATTAATAAGATAAGGCCCCCTCAGTTTGACATTCGCAGGTGGATTGGATCACTTCTCGTAGGAAAGACTTCGGAATGCAAAGGTGATAGCCCTATCCTTGAGAAGAGACTACCTGTCTAGCTCAATGCCAACATTTAAGTCAAGACTTTAAGCGGTTGTTTTCCAGACACTTACACACGAACATCTCCTTTTATGGTCAAGGTGTGCTCTCCTGACTTAGCACACACACACAGAGACAGGTAGAGTTAGAGTGTCCGTCCTGAGATTGGTAGGTCGTGAGTTCAAACCCCGGCCGAGTCATACCAAAGACTATAAAAATATTCTCAGCATTTGACCTATCACCCTTGATCACCCCCTGGTAGGTGAGGGGAGCAGTGAGCAGCAGCCGGTGGCCGCGCCCGGGAATCATTTTTGGGGATTTAACCCCCAATTCCAACCCTTGATGCTGAGTGTCAAGGAGGGAGGTAATGGGTCCCATTTTTATAGTCTTTGGTATGACTCGGCCGGGGTTTGAACTCACGACCTACCAATCTCAGGGCGGACACTCTAACCACATGACGCCATGCTCAGGGGGTGTGGCCGCGGTGTCGAAGAGAGAGAGGCGGGGCGTGTTCAGGGGTGTTTGCGGGTGTCACTGATATCATATTAATAAATATTTGTTTTTTCCTAATATTTGACCGGTAGGGTCTGATGACATCTATTAAACAGACGAGAAGCAAGGAATCATGCAGAGACAGAGTTAAATTTGGCTCAATTGAGGGGACACGGTTTTTTTAGGCTGTACTCTAGTTACAGATCCAAACTACGTTCTAAAGTCTAGCCCATGTGATTCCTCTATTTATTTGGGAGGTCCCTGGTTACATCACTGAAGCTGTCGCTGAGGGAAGGGGGTAATCTCGACAGCTCCAGTTAGACACAATATATGATTATACAAGAAATGCGAATGTGTCGACGCTGGTGATATCGCCTTGTCTCTGCTCTGTCTGCGTCACGGCGGTGTTCGGCCTTGGCAGTCAGCAGGCCGTTCCTGGACACAGACACTGATACCAGACTGGCTTGCGATCTTTCGGATTGCCAGCTTTGCACAGACAAAGAAAAATACCACTTCAGCACAGTTGATAATAACTATAGCAACGGCCCTTAAGCACAAGAGTCGTGTGATAATATATACATAATTATTCCAACAGGGTCCCAAAGATGGACTGGTCGATGGTGATGGACGGATGGCGACCCCTAAATGCTCCCGCATAACAGATGTATTGCCATGAAAAGAAAAAGGTCAGCTTTACATATCGGGTAAGTAAGTTATTCATGCATTTGATACGTGTACGGTGAAATATTTATACTTTGTGTTTCCACTTGTTGTGGCTGCAGCCATATTTATCTTCCTCATCCGTCTGTAAAAACACTCATTAATATTGAATTTGTAGTAAAAAAAAAAGTACTATAATTAGCGATTTGCAAAGGTGGGTAGAATAACCAAATATTCTACTCAAGTAAGAGTAATATGAGCTCAGTGCTTATTCAACTGTTTCCTGTCACGCACCCTAGGAAGAAGAAAACATTACCCCTATCTCTGCCACTGTCATGATCCGTGGCCCGGGTCATGTTTTGGTATTTTCGGTTAGTTTTGGACTCCCTCAGTTCCTGTTTTGTGCACCCTTGAGTTTGTTTTGGTTGCTTATTATTTTCACCTGCCTCTGATTGGTGTTCGGGACGCTCACCTGTTCCCCGAGCACTAATCAGAGGCATTATTTAAGCCTGCCTCTGCCGGTCAGTCGGCCTGGCTTCTTTGTGGTCTTATGCTACAGTTACGTGAGTATTCCTTGTCTTTTTGCCTATGCTGAGTGTTAGCGTTTGCTTCGAGTGCGATCTGGCTTGTTTTCAGTTTTTGGTACTTGTTTGAGTTCTACAAATAAGTCATGTTCCTACCAGCACGTCCTGTCCGGAGCGGTCCGTTTGCATCCCGGGGGAACGAACCTCGCAGCAAGCTGCTACCCCCCCGCACGTAACAGCCACGAATATTAATACTATCATTTGTTTATAAAATTAGTCAGGGCCGTTGTGTCCTTGGGCAAGGCACTACACCCACCTTGCTCCCAGTGCCAACTAGGTTTGTACAATATACCGGTATTATTATAGTACAGCGATACTAATTAATCATATTCGGTGTTGAAGAGGTTCATTTAGCCTACTAATGTGTATTAATAAATGGTTGATTTATATAGGCTAGTAATGATGAAGGCTGCAGAAGCAAGATAGCCGAAACTTGTCAGGTACAAAACTTTACCTTACTAGCCTATATAAATCAACCATTTATTAATTTAATCATATTCGGTACTATACCGCCTCTGAAAAGTACCGGTCCTCTGAGCCTCATTGCTGGTTTACGAGCAGAGGAGCATGTTCGGCAGCGCACGCACACAGAGTACTTACAAGCAGACACAGTGTGTAGACAGAAAAGGGAGAACGGTCGCATTTTGGCTTAAAAACTAACGATAAAGGTGAAGTTATAACACTGAAACGCCCTCAGGAAGTGATGCTTTAAGACAGTGTTTTAGCTACTTCTAAATCACTAATCCTTGCCTCCATGGCGACAAATAAAGAAACTTTCTTACTATTGTAAGAAAGTGGAGGACGAGGAACAGCTAAACATGCTTCAACTACACACCGTCTGAATGTAAACAAAACGCCATTGGTGGATCCACACCTAACATCTACTGTAATGATACCAAGTACAACAGTGTATCTAGTCGATACTACTATGATTACATTGATATTTTTTAGCATTGCAAAATCTTTTTTCGTTTTTTTCAAGTTCATATTATGTTTATAAACTCAGGAAATACGTCCCTGGACACATGAAGAGTTTGAATATAACCAATGTATGATCCTGTAACTACTTGGTATCTGTCACGACAGGGTTTTCGCTTACTGTGGGGTCGTTCTCCCAGGAAGGCAAACGGACGACTCTGGACAGGACTTGCAGGTAGGAACATGATTTAATTTTAACAAACAATCAATGAGATACAAAACAGAAAACAACCCAAAGGCAAGCGTGCCTATCGCACGCGGAAGCTAAGGCAAAAACTTAGGACATGTAACTATAGACATGAACCTCACGAAACTGTGGCACGAAACTGTGGCATGAAACAAGTAGCATTAACTATGGCATAGAACAAACACGAAACCATGGCATGACACAACTAGCATTAACTATGGCATAGAACAAACACGAAACTATGGCATGAAACCAATACGAAACTGTGGCATGAAACAACTAAGACTTACGTAGTCCAGGCATGACGAATGACGCCAGGACAAAAGACTGGCAAAGGCAGGCTTAAATAGTCCTCTGATTATCAGCAGTTGCGCGTCCCGAACACCAAAGGCAGGTGAAAATCATAAGTAGCCATGGTAACTAAAACAAACTCAGGTGTCAAACAGGAACTAAAATAGTCCAAAACTAACAGAACATAACAAAAACATAATCCGGACCAAGGATCATGACAGTATCAGATTGATACCCAAATTTGTGGTATCATCCAAAACTAATGTGAAGTATCAAACAACAGAAGAATAAGTGATTATTACATTTCAACAGAAGTATAGATAGAACATGTTTAAAGAGAAAGTAACCAGATATTAACAGTAAATGAACAAGTAGAATAATAATAAAGTGTTACAGTTCCTCATAATGTTGACAAAATAATAGAATGATAAATGACACAATATGTTACTGCATATGTCAGCAGCTAAATTAGGAGCCTTTGTTTGTTTACTTACTACTAAAAGACAAGTTGTCTTGTATGTTCACTATTTTATTTAAGGACAAACTTGCAATAATAAACATCTTTAATGTACCGGTACCCTAAGGTATTTTGTTAAAATAAAGACAACAATGCAATTTTTTTGTGGTCCCCTTTATTTAGAAAAGTAACAAAAAGTACCGAAAAGTATCGAAATACATTTTTGGTACCGGTACCAGTACCAAAATATTGGTATCGGGACAACACTAGTGCCAACTACACTGGTGTGAGAATGAAGCAGGACTCACTTGAAAAAGAGATTCTTAATATCAATGGGAATTTCCCTTTGTAAATAAAGGTTAAAATATATATATATATATACATATATATATATAGATAAAAAGGTACACCTGTGCATAACACTGTATTTTGATTAACCTTAAATCAAAAAATCAGTTGGGGACGTCTCTGCGCTGCTGACTTGTCTCCACTCAAGATGATCCCCTGCTGGCCCCACTAAGGACTGGACTCTCACACTATTAACTAGATCCACTCGGCGTCCATTGCACCGGTCACCCCGGGGGGCGTCCCCACATCTGCGGTCCCCTCAAATGTTTCTCATTGTATCCCATTGGGTTGAGTTTTTTCTTGCCCTGATGTGGGATATGTTGTTGTGGCTTGTGCAGCCCTTTGAGACATTTGTGATTAAGGGCTATACAAATAAACTTGTCCCCCTCTAGCTCAAAGAACTACTCACCCCCAAATCCTCCGCTCCTCCAACCTCCGAGGACAAAGCTACGAACAATGGGAGACCGGGCTTTCTGCGCCGACGCTCCCAGTCTGTGGAACGCTCTCCCTGACCACCTGAGGGCACCACAGACTGTGGATGCTTTTAAAAAAGGTTTAAAAACCCTTCTTTTTTAAAAAGCCTTTTTTTTAGATATATGCATACTAGTTTTAGCTATTTGGCTGTTCTAGTTTTTATTTTATTTTATTTTTTATTATATTTTTATTTTTATTTTTTTAATACACTGTAGCACTTTGAGGTTGTTTACTCAATGTAAAGTGCTTTTTACAAATAAAATCTATTATTATTATTATAACATTGATTGATTGATTGATTGATTGATTGATTGATTGATTGATTGAAATAAGAAAGAAATATAAAGTTACGACAAATGATAACTTTACAATATTTTTCGGATCTTTTAGAAGAGATTTAAAGTGCATCAATAATGATATGAATAAATGTAGTGATCGTAATGAAAGTCAATGTAACAAAGCAAAAGTAGCGTTACATCTTCCTAGAAATACTCAAGTAAAAGTAAAAAAGTATGTTGTACTAAAACTACTCTGACAAGTACAACTGATCCACAAAGTTACTTAGACTAATGTAAATGGGGAAAAGGACACTCACTATATATCATCATCTATATCATCATCTATATAATCATGTAAATAATCACTCGTCATACAGCAATAGATTATATCCGTCCATTACCTGACCGCTTCTATTTTAGCTACCTCTTTTTGTTTATAATGTCGATTTTCTGCTGGATCCACTCTCTATTTTATGCCTTTTTTTTGCTGCACCTGTTACATATACTGTAATATTGTACATGGTAATTAGGATTTGTTATATATTGGATATATTATATAAAAATATAATATAATATAATAACATAATATATCAGTATGTATTAAAACCTCTGAAGGCCTTAGTGGCCACATGCGTGGACAGCACCTTTTAGCTCTTATTTCCAAAATTGTGTACACTACTGAATTGGGGTCTTACGGCCACTTATGTGGACACTTATACTGCCATCTGGTGGTGTCAGAAGAGTATAACATACAATGGAATTTGGAAAAAAAAATGTAAAAAATACAAATTTGCATGTCACTACACATGAAGTACAGGTTTGTGTACTTATGGACTAAGTACATCATATCAAAAGATGATTTTTAGTTTTATTCTAATTAGGGTCCAATAAGCCCAAATAGCAAAGAGAAATAAAAAAAAGCATGTAAACAAACAGCTTGGGCCTTAAGAGGTTATATACTGTATATATAATATCTAAATATTACACATATGTTCAAAGCAATCAATCATCCATCCATCCATCCATTTTCTACCGCTTATTCCCTTTGGGGTCGCGGGGGGCGCTGGAGCCTATCTCAGCTACAATCGGGCGGAAGGCGGGGTACACCCTGGACAAGTCGCCACCTCATCGCAGGGCCAACACATATAGACAGACAACATTCACACTCACATCCACACACTAGGGCCAATTTAGTGTTGCCAATCAACTTATCCCCAGGTGCATGTCTTTGGAAGTGGGAGGAAGCCGGAGTACCCGGAGGGAACCCACGCAGTCACGGGGAGGACATGCAAACTCCACACAGAAAGATCCCGAGCCCGGGATTGAACCCAAGACTGCAGGACCTTCGTATTGTGAGGCAGATGCATTAACCCCTCTGCCACCAATCAATCAAAGTTTATTTGTATAGCCCTAAATCACAAGTGTCTCAAAGGGCTGCACAAGCCACAACGACATCCTCGGCTCAGATCCCACATCAGGGCAAGAAAAAACTCAACCCAATGGGATACAATGAGAAACCACCGCAGATGTGGGGCAGATGTGGGCACCTCTTCACGCAAGAGAGGGGAGCAAAGCAGAAAACAGACGGCAGATCAACTGGTCTAAAAGGGGGGTTTATTTAGAGGCTAGCGTATACAAATGAGTTTTAAGATAAGACTTAAATGCTTCTACTGAGGTAGCATCTCTAACTGTTACCGGGAGGGCATTCCAGAGTACTGGAATGTTATATTTTATATTGCTACTATGGTACACTTTTAGTCTACTTAATACCTGCATTATCCTTTCCATCCTTATCCTTTGTAACTGAGCTACTGTGTGGAACAATTTCCCTTGTGGATCAATAACGTTTCTCTAACTCTAAGTCTAAGTCTGTCCTCAAAAAAACAAATATCAATAATTGCAGTAAGTGGCAGACAAACAAATATGGTCATAACATGTTTTTTAACAACAATGCGGCCAATGACCGAGACGAGATGACATCGGACACACGGCGGCTCTCGAGAGGCCAAAGAGGCGACCCTAAAGCCAGCGATGGAGGATGAAAAAACACAAAGGGATGTTTTGAAGATGAAAGCGTCCCTCGCTCGCTCTCTCCCAGCAGGTCTTTGCATCTTCCTGCAGAACCACTGCCCACCATTACACCTCGTCTTCTGCACATCTGGAGCTCTCGCCGCGACGCACGCTCATAATCCCCCCCGCACTCGTGTCACGCGCGGCGTCACAATGGCGTCCATTCATATTACATCAAGAGCCGGTGACAGCAATTATTTGAAGGCCGCCCGAAGCTGCACTGCACTGTGATGCTGCCATGGGTGGAGGGGGTGGGGGGGTGCAGAGTCGGGGGCTGAAGAAGAGCTTCAAAGTGTTTGTTGAAGTTTACTCGAAGTTTACTGTAAGACAAGTTAGAAGGATTATTCCAGAACTTCAAAGAGCACCAGTGGACTTCAACAAAAGTCTCCCAGTTTTAGTAACTTTTTGGGGGGCAGTAACCAAACAACTACCTTTTGATTGAATCATCTTAAAGGGGACCTATTATGCAAAATCAACTTTTTCTAGCCTATTGGTACACGTTTTTGTGTATTTGAGATCTGCATAAGTCACGAAAACGTGAAATCATTGCATTGCTGAGGTATTCATAAAACAATCAGTGAGCCATTTTTAATATACAACTATATTGTAAAAAGTATTTGGCCATTGTTGCGTCAGATCAGTCTTCCTCTCAGGGAATAAAAGTCACTGGTCAATCCCAAGTTCTTTTGAATGACATATATGTTGAGTAAGAAGGACCATCAAGACAGAGTAGCAATATTACCAAGTTTTACTAAAGCCTTAGGAGACCAGTCCTACAGGGCTTTAATAGCGGCATCTAGAAGCGGTCTGAAAATCAAACGGAAAGAGTTAGCTTATTAAGTACGAAAACAGCCCCTACCCGCCCAGAAAGGAATACAGCCCATCCATCAATCCATCTTCTTCCGCTTATCCGAGGTCGGGTCGCGGGGAGCAGCCTAAGCAGGGAAGCCTAGACTTTCCTTTCCCCAGCCACTTCGTCCAGCTCTTCCCGGGGGATCCCTAGGCGCTCCCAGGCCAGCCGGGAGACATAGCCTTCCCAACGTGTCCTGGGTCTTCCCCGTGACCTCCTGTCGGTCGGACGTGCCCTAAACACCTCCTGAGGGAGGCGTTCAGGTGGCATCCTGACCAGCTGCCCGAACCACGTCATCTGGCTCCTCTCGATGTGGAGGAGCCTTATTGTTCTAAACAGATAAGGTAAAAAGGGAGTACATCATACTCCCAATACACATTCCAACGCTTTCAAGATGAAGCACAAGAGTTTACTTGGGGACATAAGATACAAGCACAAATTGTACACATGGGAAAATATAAGCTGCTTTAAACATGACTATGAATAAAGAAACAACTCCTAAAAATATATGCATTCTCCACACCACCCATCCAAATGATCAGAATCAGGTGTCCTTGCACTTGCAACCAACAATCACCTTTTGATTGGATTTTGGAATCTGTGTGTTAAACATACTTGGCCAATGAAACTGATTCTGACTCTGAACCTACAAACCAATTGTTGACGTTCAACCTTGACATTCTCGAACAGCAAGGCTAAGGATGCTTTGTTTACTTTAACGCAACACCTGTCAGCTGTACAACCTGGGTCATTGGTCCAGTTGGAGGTTTAGGCTATTGTGGAGGACTCACACCTCCGGGTTCCTCGGACCACCAATGACGGACATGACAGGCTCTTTTGTAGTGGAGAACAATGTTTAATTTTTCAATAAATCTGCTTCTATTGCTCCTTTGCTTTTCAGTACTCGCCTCTGGTGACAGTCGCGCTCTTCCAGTTGCTTTTCAGCCTCCCGCGTCTCCGTCTCGCGCTCGCTTTTCCGCTCGCGCTCGGGTTCGTTTTCGGGTTCTCTCTCTCTCATCAACTCCAACTTCACCAACCACGTCCTTCTCGGCTGCTGCCCTTTTGTAGAGTGACAGGTGATCAGACAACTGCACCCAGGTGGGCCATCTACGCACCTGTCGCCGATCTCGGAGCCGGCCCCGGCACACCCCGCCTCGCTGCAGGGCTGCAGGCCACGCCTCCTCACACCTATGTCTACACTAAGCCGGATAACCCCTAAAACGAATAATTATTTAGCCTAAGCCCCGTTTAAGATTCCCCTAGTTGGATAACTTTTTACACGGGTAAGTGCACCGGGTATTTCTTGAATCTCCGGCTCTTAGCTTTGTATGGACTCATCGATCGTTTACAAACTGAGTTCGGAGAGGAAGTGAAGTCAGCTTCATAACAACCGGAGCTAACCACTGGAAAGATGGAGGTGAGTCACCCAGACATGTCCATGTTTCTCATTCTACAACATGTACAGACGCTTGTGGAAATCACACATGAACACCTTAAGAGAAGAAAACGCGCGATTGCAGCTATTTGGGATACAACACTTCTCAGACGGGAAGAGAACTGTCCAATGTCCAGGTCAGCTGTGATTCTACTTACCGAAAATCTTTGTCCATTTGTCTAAGGAAAGACAACGAGAATGTGGGCTCCCGTGGATGTGGTAAAAAGGTAGCGTGTGCTTTGTATTCCCTGGCCGTCGAGGGAAGACTACGGAAAACATCGAATGCATTTGGACTGGCAAAGCAGACTGTATCAGTTATTGTCCGCCATGCATGTCACGGACTCAATGTCTCGGTCCAGAGTATATAAAGTCACCAAAAACGAATGAATTGCGAAAGTGAAGGCAAAAGAGTGAGGAATGTCCTGACCAGATATCTACATCCCTAGTTTGATTAATATAAAATGTGTCACGCCGTGGACTCAAACCAGGGACCTCCACTGACAGCGCGCTCGGACACGCCCCTGCTCGCGCTGAGCATCATGCCCACGCAGCGACAAGCCTGCAGACAATCGCCAATCTGCACACCTGGGACTGATGAGGGCAAACTGCTTAAAGGACCCAAGGATCTTGGCGGGAACTTAATCTCAAATGGTGTACCGTAAGCGACAAGCTTGATGCTCTATCCTTGTTTCCTCTCCATGGCTTGATTTGTCCCCTGTCTTCTCCCGTGTTCCCGCAGTGTTTTCCTTCCGTTGTCCTGGATCTCAACTGCCTCCCTTGTTCCTCGACTCCCTGCTCGCCCCCGGACTCTGACGCCTCTCTCTTGCCCCGGATCACCTGCCTGCCCCATGGACTGCCTCGATCCTTCGCTCTCATCAACACACACAGCCTCACACAAACACACTCTTGGGTTTTGACACACTCCATTTCCTTAGGTTAGCTTATTTGTTAGTATTGTTTTGTATTATATATATATATATATATATATATATATATATATATATATGTGTGGGAAAAAAATCACAAGACTATTTCATCTCTACAGGCCTGTTTCATGAGGGGGGGTACCCTCAATCGTCAGGAGAAATCTCCTGACGATTGAGGGTACCCCCCCTCATGAAACAGGCCTGTAGAGATGAAATAGTCTTGTGATTTTTTTCCCACACATACATATATTGCGCTCTACTACGGTATCGAGCACTATTTTTTGGATAACCTTATTAAGACATATATATATATATATATATATATATATATATATATATATATATATATATAAATTATCATCTCCCCTTAGTCAAACATAAAATGTTCTTTATCACATTGTTTACTTCCACGTGTTTATTAAAGATTTGATTAATTTATGATGTCCCAGGTGTGATTCACTACAATAGGGCCCCACAGCACACAGGATTCCAGTTCATTGGAATACCACAACACTGGATATTGTTCAGATAAGTTAAATTTAATTGAAGAACTTGCACACAAAGCAACACTGGAGGTGACTATGCGTACTAGGTCGCGTTGCGCCGGTGGACTGAGGGGGAGGGGGTCTTAAACGACCATTGTGTGTGTGTATGGACAGGGATAAGGTTAGGTGGGATTTACCCTGGATAACCTCCGGCTTGGGGTAGAAGGGACCTAAGGATGCTTTGTTTGCTTTAAGGCAACACCTGTCAACTGTACAACCTGGGTCATTGGTCCAGTTAGAGGTTTAGGCACCACTGAAGCTAAAGTTTCTTTGAATGGGTTGACATCCGACCAAACAAGGACAGATACCCCCCAGCACATGGCCTCTTCAACCTGCTACCCTCTGGAAAGAGGTATAGATCAATTCGCGCCAGGACCACCAGAATGTCTCACAGTCTGTATCCCCAGGCTGTGAGACTGCTAAATGAACAGCCCCGGACCATCTTATTACCTCACTCTTCACCATCTCAATAATTGTGCTCTGGACATTGCATTGCTGCAACAACAACGTAACACCCATCAGACATCTGACTGTTCCCACCCCCACAACCCCTCTATTCGCCATCTTCTTGACAATGCTAAACTGTAAACTATGATCAACCCGCACTTCAATGCAGTTTCTATGCCGCTAGACAAAGCTCAAACAAAATCTCGTTGACATGTATGACTTAAAGGCCTAATGAAATGAATTTTTTTAATTTAAACGGGGATAGCAGATCGAGAAAGCGACGATTACCCCATTAATTTGAGCCAGGATGAAAGATTCGTGGATGAGGAACGTGAGAGTGAAGGATTAGAGTGCAGTGCAGGACGTATCTTTTTTCGCTCTGACCGTAACTTAGGTACAAGGGCTCATTGGATTCCACACTCTCTCCTTTTTCTATTGTGGATGACGGATTTGTATTTTAAACCACCTCGGATACTATATCCTCTTGAAAATGAGAGTCGAGAACGCGAAATGGACATTCACAGTGACTTTTATCTCCACGACAATACATCGGTGAAGCACTTTAGCTACAGAGCTAACGTGATAGCATCGGGCTTAACTGCAGATAGAAACAAAAGAAATAAACCCCTGACTGGAAGGATAGACAGAAAATCAACAATACTATTAAACCATGGACCTGTAACTAAACGGTTAATACTTTCCAGCCTGGCGAAGCTTAACAATGCTGTTGCTAACGACGCCATTGAATCTAACTTAGCTACGGACCTCGACAGAGCTATGATAAAAACATTAGCTCGCCACCTACGCCAACCCTCATCTGCTCATCAACACCGAAGCTCACCTGCGTTCCAACGATCGACGGAGCGACGAAGGACTTCACCCGATCATCGATGCGGTCGGCGGCTAGCGTCGGATAGCGCGTCTGCTATCCAAGTCAAAGTCCTCCTGGTTGTGTTGCTGTAGCCAGACGCTAATACACCGATCGCATCTACAGCTTTCTTCTTTGCAGTCTCCATTGTTCATTAAACAAATTGCAAAAGATTCACCAACACAGATGTCCAGAATCCTGTGGAATTTTGCGATTAAAAACTGAGCTTTTTGTATTGGATACAATGGCGTCCCAATACTTCCGTTTCAACCATCGACGTCATCATACCTAGACGTTTTCAACCGGAAGTTTTGCAGGAAATTTAAAATTGCACTTTATAAGTTAACCCGGCCGTATTGGCATGTGTTGCAATGTTAAGATTTCATCATTGATATATAAACTATCAGACTTTGGGTCGGTAGTAGTGGGTTTCAGTAGGCCTTTAAGTGTTATTATGACAATGACAATAAAGGAATTGATTGATTGATTGATTGATTGATTGATTGATTGATTGATTGATTGATCGAAACAAACCACTCCAACGAGGATACAACCCAGACATTTATACAGTTGGTACAAAAACGCTCATTGATCGGTGGTTTGTCTGACAGTTTCTCCTACTTAGGCTAGACTCCAACTCGGAGACTCGCTAAAACTTTTCCCTACGCACCGTTTCAAAGACCACCCTCGTCTTTCTTCCCCGATTCCCTGCGGCTGACACGTTTCATCTCTCAAAATGTTCTTTCCCTTCCCCTCGGCTTTGCCGCTTCATTTCTCCTGCAAGATGACAGTCATTGCTTTCCATTTGGGACAACTCGATGCTCTTCAGGGTTCTCCGGGCAACATAAAAGGAGATGGGAATAACAGGGGACCGAGTCGGGGGGCGGGGGGAGGCCTCAGGAACCAAACCCCCGTGGCCAATCTCGCGCCATGCCTGTGTGAGTGGAGCCAATCTCCTGCTTCATCATGTCCTTGCGCACGTTCAGCCCAGATGAGTACCTGGACACCTTGAATATTCTCAGCTAAAGTCCACTTCATCCTCCGTCTTTACATGTCCTGAAGACAAAAGACCATAAAAACAAGCTGGATTCTTCATATAACTTTGTTTATTGCTGTTTCACCCAACTCTGGAGGCATAAAAATGTATGCGGCTAATAAACGCAGACTGTCGCCACCTCTCCTTGACATCAGAATAAAACACAATGAAGTTGCAAAGGCAGCATCTCGCCTGCTGTTTTGGGTCATGTTTGATTTAACCTCGGCCACTTTCCGGAAGCAGTCCCGCAGCCGGGCAGAGGCGATAGATAAAAATGATAGATCAAACACAGATTGTCTACCCCCCGCCATGGCGCAGACCTAGAAAACCTAATAACAGCCTATTTAATGGGTCAACAGTATGATGGCTTTTATGATGTATCGGCCCAATCTTCTGACTCACACCCTGCAGCGCTGAGGACCCCGTCTCCCCCTCCCCCACTAACCCCTCCCACTTGTTTATGTTTCTTTCCTGCCTTGCTAGGATGCTACATCTCAGCTGGAGGTCTACGACTGTTGGAGTGTAGGCGGGGAAGGAGGCGTCAAGGATCCAAGTTGAAGAGGTTTGTGAATCTTAGGCTACCAAACGATTCGATTCGATTATTCCGATTTTTAAGACTTTTCGATTCAGAATTGATTCTCGATTCAACACGATGCAATGTATCATTTCGTATAATAATTACAAATAAACTTTTTCAAAACAGGTGACCGGTTAGAAAAGCATATTCTGGTTGCATCGAGATGGTCCATAAATATTCCAAATTAATGATTGTAATTATGAATCAATTTAGAATCGGTATGATTAGGAATCGAGATTCGGATATGAATCGATTTTTTTGTGCACCCCTAGATGGAACACCTGCCATCAAAGACACTCTGGCAGAAAACGTTCCGAGAACAGTTGTAACTACAAGTAAGCATTAAAAAAAATGAAAGCCCTGCTTTGCGAACCTCATTGGTTCTTGGACAGGGTTCGTAACTAGAAAAGCAAATGTTCCAGCTTCTACAAAAGTTAATGTTTTATCAACAACACCCGTTTCTGGGTGTTGTTGATAAATGGCTTTCGCTTTGCATAGTAGAGTTTCAACTTGCACTTACAGATGTAGCGGTGAACTGTAGTTACTGACAGTGGTTTTCTGAAGTGTTCCTGAGCCCATGTGGTGATATCCTTTACACACTGATGTCGCTTTTCGATGCAGTACCGCCTGAGGGATCGAAGGTCACGGCTTTGCTGCTTACGTGCAGGGATTTTTCCAGATTCTCTGAACCTTTTGATGATATTACGGACCGTAGATGGTGAAATCCCTAAATTCCTTGCAATAGCTGGTTTGAGAAATGTTGTTCTTAAACAGTTTGCTCACACATTTGTTCACAAAGTGGTGACCCTCGCCCCATCCTTGTTTGTGAATGACTGAGCATTTCGTAGAAGCTGCTTTTATACCCAATCATGGCACCCACCTGTTCCCAATTAGCCTGTTCACCTGTGGGATGTTCCAACGACTCAGTGGCCTTGTGGTTAGAGTGTCCGACCCCGACCAAAGACTAAAAAAAATGGGACCCAATACCTCCCTGCTTGGCACTCAGCATCAAGGGTTGGAATTGGGGGTTGAATCACCAAAAATTATTCCCGGGCGCGGCCATCGCTGCTGCCCACTGCTCCCCTCACCTCCCAGGGGGTGAACAAGGGGATGGGTCAAATGCAGAGGACAAATTTCACCACACCTAGTGTGTGTGTGACAGTCATTGGTACTTTAACTTTTTAACTTTAAAGTGTTTGATGAGAATTCCTCAACTTTCTCAGTCTTTTTTGCCGCTTGTGCCATCTTTTTTGAAACATGTTGCAGGCATCAAATTCCAAATGAGCTAATATTTGCAAAAAAATAACAACGTTTACCAGTTCGAACGTTAAGTATCTTGTCTTTGCAGTCTTTCAACTGAATATAGGTTGATTTGCAAATCATTGTATTTTGTTTTTATTTACCATTTAAACAACGTGTCAACTTTACTTGGTTTGGGTTTTTGTAGTAAAGTTTGTACACTTTGAACACAATATAAAGTGCTGTATATTAAACAAACAAAACAACGGGTAATGGATCAACTATATTTAATAACAAAGCCATAACAATAACAATTAGCTGAACTGTCCTCCTATTTAGCCGCCCTGCTGACACGCACGCACACAGTCACTAGCCCTGTAGTGCACTCACCCTTTTAAATCACAAAACTCCTCCATTTCAACAACCAGGTACCTACAATGATTGGGAATGGAAAAAAATGAAATCCCCTTTACCTTGTTTGTTAATCTTCTAGCCGTGCCGCAGAAGGAAAGGGGAGGGGGAGGACACAGTGTCAACAACGCTGTGGAGACTTCCTGGATGTTTCAAACCACACATCGCTTGTCCATTGGAGTCATATTGAGCTAGTAAAACTAGAAAAATGCTGTAAAAAGGCTTAAAAAATACAAAAAGCACAATAAGTAGCAATTAGGACAGTGATGATAGATCCCAGTCTTGCAAAACAGCATAACATAGCAGTTAACTGGGCTACCTTGGCATAATAAATTCTAACCATTGTAATTATTTCTATAGTTAGGGTCAGGGTTGTATTATGCCTAGGATTGCCTATTAAACTGTTTTTTGTATGCTGTTTTGCAGGACAGGTGTCACGTGACTTCAAACTTGACACCTCATTGGCCAATTCTGAGACAGGATCAATTGCTTCTGTCTTAATTTAGCGGAAGTGAGTCTTGGATTTTTGAAACAACAAATTTTTCCCACACTGCATTTTTTTTTACACTGAATTTTTATAAACTGAATTTATTTTCAATGAAATTGTCAGCATAATTTGATGTAAAAAAAAATTTAAAAAAATTCAGTTCACAAAATTCAAAAGCAAAAAAAATCAAATAAATTCAGTGTCAAAAAAAGCTTTTGTACAAAACCCAAAACCAGTGAAGTTGGCACGTTGTGTAAATGGTAAATAAAAACAGAATACAATGATTTGCTAATCCTTTTCAACGTATATTCAATTGAATGGACTGCAAAGACAAGATATTTAATGTTCGAACTGAGAAACTTTGTTATTTTTTGCAAATACTAGCGTATTTGGAATTTGTTTTAAAAAAGCTGGCACAAGTAGCAAAAAAGACTGAGAAAGTTGAGGAACGCTCATCAAACACTTATTTGGAACAGGCTAATTGGGAACAGGTGGGTGCCATGATTGGATATAAAAGCAGCTTCCATGAAATGCTCAGTCATTCACAAACAAGGACGGGGCGAGGGTCACCACTTTGTGAACAAATGCGTGAGCAAATTGTCCAACAGTTTAAGAACAACATTTCTCAACGAGCTATTGCAGGGATTTCACCATGTACGGTCCGTAATATCATCAAAAGGTTCAGAGAATCTGGAGAAATCACTGCACGTAAGCGGCAAGGCCGTGACCTTGGATCCCTCAGGCAATACTGCATCAAAAAGCAACATCAGTGTGTAAAGGATATCAACCCATGGGCTCAGGAACACATCAGAAACCCACTGTCAGTAACTACAGTTGGTCGCTACATCTGTAAGTGCAAGTTAAAACTCTACTATGCAAAGCCAAAGCCATTTATCAACAACACCCAGAAACGCCGCCGGCTTCTCTGGGCCTGAGCTCATCTAAGATGGACTGATGCAAAGTGGAAAAGTGTTCTGTGGTCTGACGAGTCTAAATTTCAAATTGTTTTTGGAAACTGTGGAGGTCGTGTCCTCCGGACCAAAGAGGAAAAGAACCAGCCGGACTGTTATAGGCGCCAAGTTCAAAAGCCAGCATCTGTGATGGTATGGGGGTGTATTAGTGCCCAAGGCATGGGACTGTTGAACAACTTAAGCTGTACATCAAGCAAGAATGGGAAAGAATTCCACCGGAAAAGCTTCAAAAATGTGTCTCCTCAGTTCCCAAATGTTTACTGAGTGTTGTTAAAAGGAAAGGCCATGTAACACAGTGGTGAACATGCCCCTGTGACAACTTTTTTGCAATGTGTTGCTGCCATTAAATTCTAAGTTAGTGATTATTTGCAACAACAAAAAATTACCTTTCTTAGTTCGAACATTAAGTACCTTGTCTTTGCAGTCTATTCAGTTGAATATAGGTTGAAAAGGATTAGCAAATCATTGTATTTTGTTTTTATTTACCATTTACACAACGTGCCAACTTCACTGGTTAACCTCCATAAGTTTGCACATTTCTGGGAAGACTATCTGCAAGATATTGGAAGGTGTGGTGGTGGATTTTCGTGGTCCGTTTGTGAGGCCAAAGAACAGAAATATGTGTCTTTTTATAACAGAGGTGTCAAACTGAAATACAGAGTGGGCCAAAATTTAAAACTGAACGAAGCCACGGGCCAAGGTTGAACAAATTAACCTTTTAATAGGGATCCCAACAAGTTTTGCATTGAATATTGAACAAGCAAGGCTTATATAACTTTATAGTGACATGCAAAATCGAGTTTCAAATAATAATAATAATAATTCAAAAATATCAATGGCATATCAAATACAATTTAAATAAAAATTGAATGCCTCTTTTCTATTTGCAGCCTTCTGAGGTAAATATCAACATTACATTTTTCCACAGGCTAATAAATTTGAAAATAAAATAACAATGAATAAACCAACCATTCAGGATTTAAATTGCTCAGTTTGCAACACACTGATCTAATCTGATGTGCCCAAGCCAGATATCTGCCATCTTTTCTTGGATGCTAGTTCATTAGATTCGGGACTCAGGCTTTGAGCTGAGGCAACCTTCATTATCAAATGAAGGTGTTCATCAGTTATTATATCTCATAGACCACCCGGACCAAAGTCTTGGGGGCGTACCTTTAAGACACTGCCTTTAACGTCCTCTACGAGCTGCCGTCACGTCCGCTTTTCATCCTTTCTAACAACGTGCCGGCCTAGTCACAAAGACTTCTGCGGCTTCTACACGCACACACGAGTGAATGCAACGCATACTTCATCAACAGAGATACAGGTTACACTGAGAGTGGCCGTATATACAACTTTAACACTGTTACAAATATGCGCCACACTGTGAACCCACACCAAACAAGAATGGCAAACACATTTCGGGAGAACACCCGCACCGTAACACAACATAAACACGACAGAACAAATACCCAGAACCCTTTGCAGCACTAACTCTTCCGGGCTGCAATATACACCCCCCCCCAACCCCCGCCCACCTCAACACCAACGCACAGAGGGGGGGGTTTGGTGGTAGCAGTGGGCGGGGGGGGGGGTATATTGTAGCCCAGAAGAGTCACCCATGTTCTATAATGGTCCATAGCGTCTTGCCTTGATGGAGAATTAAGATGCAGGGACAACCAAGGACTGATTGAAGTGGTTTGTCTCAGCTGGTGTGTAAAGTCTTTCCACCGGGGAGTCCAAAAAAGTTCCGACAAAAGCTGCAAAAGTTACACCGCATTGCCTCATAATCTCCCCCACGCTGTTCCTCATGTTTAAAACACCGGTCCTCCAATCCTAAACCCAAATTAGTAATTGATCAGAAAAGCCATGAGAGGAATATTTAACCAGCGGCCGTGTCTCGCCCACGCTAACGTTTTTCTCCGCGCCGAACCCCCCTCACCTCCCACGGCCAGCTTCCAGACGGAAGGTGATGCAAGGACGAGACTGACGGATGGGAGGCGGAGCCTCACGGTGTTTACACCAGCAATTATTTTTTTCGCTTCCAGGAAATAACAGGAAACTTGTCAAGTGCCATAAGTTGACAGGAAGTGTTGGAGGACAAAACTTGTGACCTTCTTTGCCGCCCTACACAATCACACCATTCCGCCTAAAAATCCTGACGAGGATAATATCCCACCTGTCAGGTGGAGATGGATTACGACATCTGGAATATGTGCTTCCGGTTGCATTCACACCAAAACATGTTGGTCAGTTCGGAGTCCTGGAGCATTCAAAGTTCCTTGTCACTGGAACTAAGAGGCCAAGTCCAACTCCTGAAAAACAACCCCACATATATATATATGTATGTAGTTAAAACTGGTTTTTGTTCACCTTTGATGGACTATTGGAAAGAAGACCTTTTTGCAAATACAGATATTTTTGGAACCTGGGAAAGCTTGTAAAGGCCGAAACAGTTTACCTTAAGATGGGGAACTCGGAGCGTCATGAAATTACTGCCAAAATTCCAAAAACACACAAACAATTCAAAAGTAAAAAATCTTTTATTTTTTTCAATTGAAATAATGTTTTGCAAATAGAAAAAAAACCTTGATTTTGTTCACATAAAACAAACGATATGCAGGTATAAAAACTGTTTTCTAAAAGTAGAAAATGTTTTTTAAACAAGTTCATTTTCATCAACTAAATAACAATTAGCAAGTAAAAAAAAAAAATGCTTTGCTTAAAATAAACAATATGCAAGTATAAAAACTATTTTGTAAAAGTAAAAAAAGATTTGCTAGTTAACAAAAAAATTCTGCAAATAAAAAAATTGATTCATAAAATTTAAAAAACGATTTGTAAGTAAAAAATATATATATATATTTTAAATAAAATAAGCGATATGCAAGTATAAAAACTATTTTCTAAAAGTCAAAAAAGATTCGCTTGTTAAAAAAAAAATTCCTCCAAGTAAAAAAAAACAATTGTCTGCAATTATAAGATTTAATGAATGAATGAAATAAGTTTATTTCGGTCATATAATCAACCATCAACCATTAACCATTTTGTGTGACCAGTTTAAAAGTACAGACTATACATATACAGTATAACAATCATACACATGTACACACAAAAGGAAAAGAAAAGAAAAGAAAAAGCATGACCGAAAAAGGAATAGGCTGAAGCCAAAGCTTATATTTGCCTATCCTATACCTTCACTGAAAATAAGATTACCTGGAACATCAATGTTAAAAAAAAAAAAAAAATCAATGGAATGAAAGTAATTGTTACTATATTTTATAATTTTCAATTATCTCACCTTTCAATGTTTTCTTAAACCTTAACAAAGAAGTACATGTCTTCAACTCATCACTGAGCTTATTCCACCATTTAACTCCTAAAACTGAAATACATTTGTATTTAATATTCGTTCTTGCTTTACCTATTTCAAAAATCAATACCCCCCGTAAATTATGGGTATCTCCTCTTAATTGAAATAACCTAAGCATACAAGCTGGAAGGCTGTTGTTCTTTACTCGAAACATAATTTCCATTGTTTTTAAAAACACAATATCTGAAAATTTTAACACATTAGAACTTATAAATAATGGATTGGTATGTTCATAGTAGCACGCTTTGTGTATTATTCTTATTACCCTTTTTTGAAGTTTAATTATTGGGTCTATGTTTGTTCTATAAACATTTCCCCAAACTTCAACACAATATGTTAAATATGGAAAAATAAAAGAATAATATAACATATGCAAACATTTCTTATTCAGCATGTGTTTTACTTTATAAAGAATGGCAATGGATTTGGATATTTTTCCCTTTATATATTCAATATGCGGTTTCCAACATAATTTATGATCAATTATTATTCCCAAGAATTTAGTTTCATATACTCTATCAATTTCCACTTGATTTAATTTTAGTTTTACTTCACGATTTGTTCTTGCACCACTAAACACCATAAATTTAGTTTTCTTATCATTTAATGATAACTTATTGATATCAAACCATTTTTTTAGCTGAAACAACTCAACCTCTATTACCCTCAACACTTCCTTCAAGTCTTCTCCTGAACAATATACATTTGTATCATCTGCAAACATAATAAATTTCAATTTATTAGATATTGAACAAATATCATTTAAATATAGTATAAATACCTTAGGTCCCAATACCGAGCCTTGTGGAACCCCACAAGTTACTCTTAGATTTACTATTTCATAGAATAAAAAAAACAATCTGTAAATTAAAAAAAATACTATTGTCTTCAATTATAAGATTTACTATTTTATAGAATATAAAAACAATTTGTAAATAAAAAAAACAATTGTCTTCAATTAAAAAAAACGATTTGCAAGTTTAAAAAAAAACAATTGTTTTCAATTATAAGCTTTACTATTTTATAGAATAAAAAAAACAATTTGTAAATAAAAAACAATTGTCTTCAATTAAAAAAAACGATTTGCAAGTGTGTGGGGGGGGGGGGGGGGGGGCGTGGCCTGCTGACCTGCAGCGAAGCGGGGTGTGTCAGGACCGGCTTCGAGATTAGTGACAGGTGCGTAGATGACACAGCTGTGAGTGGTTGTCTGATCAACTGTCGCTCTGTTAAAGGCAGCAGTCGGGAAGGAGAGGGGGTTGTTGATGGTGGAGAACGAGCGAGAGCGAGAGAAACTTTAACATGGCTGAAAAGCACAAGAAGGACAACTTATTGCAAAATAAATCATTGTTCACAAAGATGAACGCGGCTGTCATGTCCGTCATTGGTGGTCCAGAGAACCCGGAGGAGCAAGACCTCCACAGCAAGTTAAAAAAAACAATTGTCATCAAATTATTAGATTTACTATTTTATAGAATAATGAAAACAATTTGTAAATAAAATAAACAATTGTCTTCAATTAAAAAAACGATTTGCAAGTTTTTAAAGAAACAATTGTCTTCATATAAGATTAACTATTTTACTGAATAAAAAAAACAATTTGCAAATCAAAAACAATTGTCTTCAATTAAAAAAAACGATTTGCAAGTTTAAAAAAAAAATGTCATCAAATTATTAGATTTACTATTTTATAGAATAAAACAATTTGTAAATAAAATAAACAATTGTCTTCAATTAAAAAAACGATTTGCAAGTTTAAAAAAAACAATTGTCTTCATATATTAGATTTACTATTTTATAGAATAAAAAGCAATTTGCAAATAAACAATTGTCTTCAATTAAAAAAACTATTTGCAAGTTTTAAAAAAAATTGTCTTTAATTATAAAATTTACTATTTTATAGAATCAAAAAAACAATTTTTAAATAAAAAAACAAACAATTGTCAATTTAAAAAAAAAAGTATTTACAAGTTTAAAAAAAAACAATTGTCTTCAATTATAAGATTTACTATTTTATAGAATAATAAAAACAATTTGCAAAAAAAAAACAACAAAAAAAAAAAATTGTCTTCAATTAAAAAAAAAGATTTGCAAGTATAAAAATTATTTTATTCACGTAAAAACTTTTGGCAGCAATATTCCACCCTACGCAATCCACACACCTGCACTCAGAACACATGTAACTGGCTAACTGATAACGAAGGCTCCTTAATGTTGTCATGTTTGTGTAATCATGTTTTGTTTTAAGTCATGTTTTGTTTAGTTTCTGGCTTTTCACTCCCTTGTCTTGTCACCATAGCAACCATTAGTTTTCACCTGTCACGTCACGCACCTGTTTCACGTCTTGAGTCACGCACCTGTTTTCGTTAATCATGTCTGTAGTATTTAAGTTCAGTGTTTTTCAGTTTGTTTTTCTGACGACCTCGCACCCCATACCGCACCCCATATATGCTTCTGCACACTCCTCTATGATCCTGCTTCATGTCCCTTGTCACAGTAAGTTTTGGTTCCATGTTTATAGTCTTTTTGTTTTTTCATAGTTTATTCTCCGCCATTGTGCGCGCTTTTTGTTTGATCTTTTTTTTAAATAAATAAATCATGTACCTCCATTCCCGTCTCGCACGAGCCAACTTTCCGTTGCACCCTGGAAAAGCAAACACCGCGGACCAAGTCCTGACAGTAGGTCGTCAGCAAACCCGCTTTTCCGCACGTAAATTGGCCGATTTGGACAATTTGGATGAGGCTTCTTGGGAGGTGCTGCGCGCCATGGAGGCAGAGACGCTGCGCTTTTCCCCCAGGGAGCGCAGGGGGATGATGTGGGGGAATGGAGGCAAGTTGGTGCCGATCGGTACGTCACCTCAGCCACGGAAGCGCCGCCAAAGGCGAGGGACGCCAGGAAAGACTTCCGCGAGCCAGCAGGACACGCCGCTCCCACAAGCCCCGCCCCCTCCGGGCGGAAGCAAGCAGCAGTCTGCCCGGCTTCCCCATGATGACATCACAGACCAGGATTTTTGTTTCAATACTTTTTCTTTAAATCACCCGCTTCCAGCTAAAAACTCTGCCATGTCTTTGATAAAGCATTATCAAAACATGTTTTTAGAAATCAGGTCTAGTCAGTCACAGCCATCCCAATTTCATGCCCCGCCCCCCAAGACTCATGCCCCGCCCCCCAAGACTCATGCCCCGCCCCCCAAGACTCAAGTCCCGCCCCCGTCACAATTTTTTTCTTTTTTACCGCCCACACAACCCCAGGTGGGGGATAAAAAAACAAAACAATTTGGCCAAAATAAAGGGGACATTTCTGCCCTCCCCCGCCCACCCCTACAGAGAGTTCCAGACCGCAGGGAGCGCGTCTGGTATCCGCCCCTTGAGGGGGGGGCTGGGGTCGGGAGCTGTGTTGGTGGGGTGGCTCGGCATCACCATGCCGAGCCACAGCCTCCCTCACGGCCGCCACCACCAGTCTACCGACCTGTCAAGCCACAGCCTCCAGCACGACCGCCCTCACCAGTCTTCCGACCTGCCAAGCCGCAACCCCCAGCTAGGCCACCTCCACCTGCACCAAGGCTAGCACCTGTTGCCGCACCAGCTCCACCATGCCAAGTTCCTCGCCAAGCTCCGCTACCAGCTCCACGACGCCAAGCTCCGGTACCAGCTCCACGACGCCAAGCTCCGGTACCAGCTCCACGACGCCAAGTGCCGCCAGTCGCAGCTCCACGACGCCAAGTGCCGCCAGTCGCAGCTCCACGACGCCAAGTGCCGCCAGTCGCAGCTCCACGACGCCAAGTGCCGCCAGTCGCAGCTCCACGACGCCAAGTGCCGCCAGTCGCAGCTCCACGACGCCAAGTGCCGCCAGTCGCAGCTCCACGACGCCAAGTGCCGCCAGTCGCAGCTCCACGACGCCAAGTGCCGCCAGTCGCAGCTCCACGACGCCAAGTGCCGCCAGTCGCAGCTCCACGACGCCAAGTGCCGCCAGTCGCAGCTCCACGACGCCAAGTGTCGCCAGTCGCAGCTCCACGACGCCAAGTGCCGCCAGTCGCAGCTCCACGACGCCAAGTGCCGCCAGTCGCAGCTCCACGACGCCAAGACCCGCCATGCCAAGACCAAGACCAAGACCCGCCATGCCAAG